>NC_045429.1:397316668-397631168 GCF_902635505.1 Sarcophilus harrisii | reverse complement strand
ATGAGTAAAGCTTCATTTAAATTAATGATAGCATCATAGGAATAAAAAAATATGGTAGGATGATATAGAATTATAGGAAGATATTATATATGGGCTATGTTTATATTTTTAAAAATAAAATATTCAGACAGAGAGAAATGAACCCATTTTAATAACAGAATAAAAATAGCATTATAGGTGATTCTCACTTTGGAATTGTTCTTCATTTAATTTGGAAAGTCTGTGTTTGATGTTTAACCTATAACTAATTTCTTGCTGTCTTGGAGAAGGGGGTATATTAGGGAGGGAGGGAGAAAAATTTGGAACTCAAAAGTTTTGCAAAAATGAATGTTGAACTTGTCTTTACATGTATTTAAAAAATAAAATACTATTAAAAAAAAAAAAAGGAAGCCTATGTTTAGGTTACCTTGATGGAATATTTTTTAATTATAACCCTGAATTCAGTTGGGACAACCAAATGTGATTTTTAACTTTAATTTATTTTATTATAAATAAAAAACGATCTATCAAGGTGAGTGATAGAAAATAGTTTGATCAGCATCAATGGAAGGAATACGTCAGATAGAATTGTGTATTTGATCATAGAATCATGCATTTTGATCTCAGGGACCTTAGAGCTCATCCAGTCAAATTAGCTTATTTTACAGATCAAGTGTAACTTGTATTTAGTAAGTGAAAGAAGGAAAAAAGCATTTAAAGATATTTTCCAATCAATATGCTAAGCACACTGTAACTCTTACAACAAATTGGAGAATTGTTATTATTAGCATGTTAAAGTTTGCAAAAATACTATATGCATGAGCACACACACACATACATAATCTCACTTGAAACTCATATCGAACTTGAAAAGTAGGTACTGTTATTATTCCCATTTTATAGATGACTGAGGTTAAGTATTTATATGTCTTGCCCAGAGTCATATTGCTGGTATGCATATAAGAAAAAATGTGAATTCAGGTTTTTATGACTCTGAAGTCTAATCTCCTTGCTACTTGAGCACCTAGCTGATTAGAGACAGAAACAGTCCTAAAGAAGTGAAATGCTTTGACTTTTCTTCAAAGTCAAACAGCAGTTAAGTCTGGATTTGAACGCAGATTCTCTGTTACTTCACACCTAGAATTAACTCCTTCCATGATATGTTATGTTTCTACCAATGTTGAGAATTGATTTAAATTGATTAATGTAGAAAAAATAAATTTTCCTGAGTTTGGAAAATGTGATCCATTGTAAGTCACAAAGCTAAACAAAATACTCTTGTGATCATGTTGTGTTGTTTTGTTTTGAGTTGGTTGTGTTTTATATAATATATGTCCAATGTGTTACTGAGAGTAACAAAGCAGTTCTTAATTTTCTTATTTTTCCCATCTAAAGATTCTCGCATTAAATTTCAACTCATTTGAATTCAAGACTGTAGTGATAATGACTTTTGCTTTGAATGGATCCGTTTAAATGAGTGATCTAAATCTATATTGCATTAAACTACATTCATGAAGTTTGAGAAATACTCAAATCAAGCAATGTGATTCATACTAGTGGGCTATAATATTTTAGTTGCATTCTCTAGGATAATTACAAATTAAACAGGAGATTACCATTGCTTTTATTTAAGAATTTATTTTGATTCAAAATGCCAAAAGACACTATAAAATGTTGTCCAGAAAGGAATATAACCCAATGTATTTGGGGCATATTTACCAGTGATTAACATATTAGTAATACTTTGGAGATTATATTTTTAAAGGGCCCTTTCTCGACCACAGAATGTGTTTTTACAGTGACAGCTTTAATGTTTCTGCCTGCTGTGCAGTTCAATAGAGTATGTTTTAAGGTGGTTGGTGGAGGGGTTTTTTCGTTATGTATGTCGATGGAGATAAGTGTTTTAATTACTTTTTTAATGTCTGTGCTTTTGTATTTTTTTTCTTCTCTCTCCCTTTTATTCCCTGCTGTTGAGATTACTGCCTCATCTCCACAGTAGGTGGCTGTTTCAAATCTGTTTTCTTTGTAAGTCTGGTAGATTTATTTTGTAATATAACTGTTTCTTTTTAGTATTTTATTATTAATAATTTCTTTACTTTGGGACATGGCATTCTTATGTATTCCTAAACAATAATTTCTCAACAATGTCTAAGCAGTCCAATCATTAAAAAAAAAAAAGGAAACCTAGCCAAAGATATATCCTATTTGAGCTTTTCTTATCCAAACTGTGGAGTTGGAAAGTTACATTGTAAGGTGATCATTTATAAGTGAAAACGAGTTATGAGAATGAGACACATGTCTACTCAGATTTAAAAGATGAGATCATAATTCAATGGGTAAAAATAGAATTTGTAAGATCTTTATCTGAAAATAGAGACAGAATGCTTTCTCAAAGAACATTAAAAATATCTGGAAACAAACTGTATGCCCCATAACTTGGGAAAAGCTCAATAAGCTATATAAAGAATGAAATAATATAATAATAATATAAAAGTACTAAAGCCTTTATAAATAATATAATAACAATTATTATAAAATCATTAATACAAAATTATGAATTTGAAGAATTCATGGAAACATGGGAGGAAATGGAGGAAGTAATATAAAACAAAAACAGCACAGCCAAAAATATAATGGTATACAAAAGTACAGTGGTGTACATCAGTGGTCTAAATTAAGAGAATCACAAAAAACAACACAACTCTTGTCAAATGCTGTGATCAATATTGGTGTCATATTATCAAAGTTAAAACATATACTGTTTCCATTTACAAAAGATAAACCATAAACATGGAAAGTGGTCTGTGATTATGACATTATGGCAGTTATTGTTTCTTAATTGATTTTAAGGACTATATTTTCTTGTAGGTATTTTTATTTTTGTTGTGCTTATTGTTAAGATAATATGATATAACAATATAAAATTTATTTATTTTAAAAGCAATCATAATTGTGTTATAGAATATTAAATATTTTAGGAAATATATCAACACAAAATGTAGAAATCAATTCTCCAACAACCTTTACATATTCAAAAACCTTTTAATAATTTTTGATTTTCTGGAAGTAATTTTATTAATCGAGTTTTCTTTATATAAAACTGGATTATTTAATTAAATTCAACAAGCATTTATTAATATTATTATTATTTTACTGAGGCAATTGCAGTTAAGTGACTTGCCTGGGGTCACAGAGCTAGGAAGTGTTAATTGACAGACCAGATTTGAACTCTGGTCCTCTTGATTTCAGGACTGGACTGCACCACTTACCTGCCCCATCAACAAATATTTATTAAATATCTGTCCTTATAGTTGTCATCTTAAGGGCTAAGGAAACAAAGAGAAAAAATAAATGATTTCTGCCCTCTAGTATATTCTACTGAAAAAATATATACAGAAAAATTATATACACATATTTTTATTTTATTTTATATATATATATGTACATATGTGTGTATTTGCATGTGTATACACACACTCTAATGAATTTTGGGGTAGTATGTTGGGAATTTCTCTGTCAGTGACTAGATTTGTCATTTATGGTGATGCTTTAGAGAGAATTTATAATTCAGTTATTTGACCTTTGAAGTGGTTTCCACATCAGAAATTCTCTTCTTTTGTGATAATCTTCTAATGAAGATGAATACATTCTAAATGTGTGATTATATTTGCATATAGCTTCAACATATTAGAGAAATCCCATTTTAGTACACTGTTAAGAAAAGGATAATTTTTGCAATCATCTTGTTTATTAATGGGTTCAATACGCTTTCATTAAATGCCTTTTCTGTGGTAGGAACCATCATATGCGGCCATAACTTTATATATATATATTTTTCTGTTTTCTACAGTTATCCTATACTCTCTTCATCTTATCCGCAAATTAAGAACTTAAAAGGTGAAAAAACTTAAGCACATGAAAATTAAAACTTTTTAAGTAAAATACATATTCTGAAGAAGGCTAAATGCCAAAAGCATTACTACATTTAGCCAGACTCCATTCCTCTTACTAATTAATTTAAAATATAGGGAGAAAAGACCCTATAATGAGGCATATCTTCTACTTGTTAGCAGAGCTTCTTAGTTTTGACATATTCTGGCTTGTTTGGGTCTCAGCCAAAATCACCCCTAGAAGTGGCAAAATTGAAATAGAGGAAAATGTTCTAATATGAAAAGATAATTAGTTGAGGAATTAAGAAGATAAATAAAAACAACAAACAAATAATGTTATAATGTTGATTAATCTTATTTCATATGTGCTTCATGGAATCGTTGTACCTCTTTTTAGTTTATTTTGAGCACTCAGAACTGTGCAAGCCTTTAGACAACAAAATGAAATCCCCTTTTGATAAAAGAACCATAATAAGGAGTTATTGATCTGTCTTCCTTTCCCAATCAATGTATAGAACCTGGAGTGATAACTTGTAGGACCCATTCGTCCATTGGGAATAGCATTTTCCTCCTCAGAATAACAAAATGGATCTAGAGGGCACAACTGAAAAAAAATGAATTTGGGGAATGTTTTTGCCTTACAAGATATTTTTATTTCTTTGACTTTAAAACCCACTGATTTTGCTTACTAGAAGATGACATCCTTTTTTCCTGAATCAGATTAAAAATATAGATTTCTAATAATAGAATACTAATGAGAGTAATAGTTGATGTTTATATAGCACTTTAATTTTTGCAAAATGCTTTACATTCATAATTTTATTGATATATCTTCTGCTTTTTCTTTTTTTTAAACTAAGTATTTCACTATTTAGGATGCATATCCATGATAGGTTCAGTAAATGATCCCAAGCTTCATAAATGTGAGTTAGAGACAGTTATCTTAAGAAGTACAAGGCTGTACTTACACCAATGAAAATCTGAAAACTTAAAAGCATCAAACATTTTTGCCTTATACATAATGTACAAATCTACAATGCTTTATAGAGTACAGAGAACATTACTGACTCTGGAAGGCAGTCAGGACAGGTATTATCATCACTTGTATTATTTAGGTAGCTTTACTTCAGGGAAATTCAAAGACATATTCAAGGACCTTTTGACTTCTCATAGATCTACTATTTCATGAGTATGGGGCCTCCTACTACCAAACTGTAACTTCTTAGTGATTTATTGGAGAGTCTTTAAGAGCGAGTATAACCAAATAATTGATTACCATGTAGAACTCTGAGTATGAACCTTTCTGAACTTGATTAGATTAATGTGTATGTATCCAAAATATAGTCAAGCATCAGGAAAATACTAAAACCATTCTAAACTTGGTAGTAATTATCAGAGCTTACATTCATAGGAATAATTTTCATGAACATATTGTCATAGCCATATTTTAGGGAGACATTCAAGGAAGTACAGATATTATTATTAGTTAAGTTCAATCACTAATAAATGGGGAACCTGGGTCAAGACTCAAAGACTTTTGATACCTATTCCAAGGCACTTTGGAGTACAGGAGTACACTACCCCTTCTTTTTTTCTCTTTAATATATTATTTCAGGAAAAAAAAAAACAGAACTTTTTTTTTTTCTGGGTCTCTTCAGTCAGCTCCTTTAATTGAAATAAGCTTCAGACTTTCATGTGAAGAAGCTCCATAAATGGAGGTACATGGTGGACATGTGACTAAAAGAGGGCCCAGATGAAATTCCTGGAAGAAAAATCTTTAAAATTGCCTAAGTTATCAATGGAAAAATCTTTCCAATTATATAAATGAAAAAATAGTGTATCATTAATGAAGTAAGCATATTACTCAAATTATATTTTTCCAAACATGTTCCTTAGAGATTCATTCAAAGAATCCAAAGTCACATCAAATTACAGTTTTAGAGATATAAGAACTGAGAAAAGAATAAACTCTAAAACATTGATACCTTGATCCCTCTCTTTATTTATCTTGATATAGCCAAATCAGAAACAGTCAGAACCAAATGAATTATCTTATTAAATTTTAATTTAATATATACAATTGCAAGCTAGACACAGATGCATGACTGTGAGTTTCTCATACCTTTCTCTTCTGGCATCTCCTATTTTATGGAAAAGTGAGAGTTGGTATGATTGACATATTTGTATTTCACAGCATCAAAATGTCTTTTAAACGAACTATGAGATTGCAGTTTTTCTCATTATATACTATCTTTTCTCCACTCATATAACTCCTGCCCTTGTTCTGTTTCTCATCTCTTTTTACCTGGACTGATGCATTCAACTCCTAACTGGTAGTTTATGAACAAGAAAAAACAAACAAACAAGCATGCTATTCTTGTGGATAAGAGGAAGAGAAGTGAGAGAAATGTTCCATTTAGGTAAATTAGGCAAGTTACTAACTCCAAAGAGTAGTCATTTATGTCTCAACATTGACTTGGAGAGAGAGAGAGCTTCATTGAGTGTTCCATGAATTACTGGGCTATATCACTTATAAAGGTAACTTGGGAGATAAATGCTATGCATATCAAAGATGAAATGACTCTGGAGAGGATAGCCAAGCTATTATATGACAAGAGTGAAATTAAACATTAAAATTCAACAAACCAGATACTTGGAGAAAAATCTATTAAGATTTAGCTTAATATGGATAAATATAAAATATTGCACTTGGAAGATAAAATGAAGAAGAAAGAGATGAAACCTAAAGGGAAAACAAACAAACAAGCTTTGAAGGACACATATGTATGAGTCAGGAAGAATTTTATCAACAGTAAACAATGGTGAATGATAAGGGATATTCAGACAGGTATAAGAAAATGAAAAAATATATTTCATCAAAAGGTAGAGAAGAGAATATGTTGAAGCAAGAAGTGTTCAGTAAATATGTATATTCTGGGAGTATGACAAGGAAAAGGAAGGAATGTAAGAGAGCGTAAGAGGACATCATTAATGGGAAGGATTTTTAAGGCTAGAAGAGGACCTGGGTATATTTGTAGATAGCGGTTAACAATCTGTTAAATAGAGATTGACGACGAAGGGGGCAGTGGGAAATGATCAATAGAATCAAGCTCGTGAAGAAGGCAATGATGTGATCAAAGGTACAAATTGAGGCATTATATTTGGAAAGGGAAAGGGCTTAGTGCTCACTGGTTGCCATATTTCTCTACTTGTTAGGAGGATTAAGTGCTGGCAAATCAGTTCTTGCAATCTTTGTCCTTACTCATTTTGTGGATATTTCAATTTATTTATCCAGTTATTTATTTATTTTTTATATTCTCTCAGAAACCATAGTACAGTCAATATCTTTGCTTTTGTACATTTTCCCCTCCCACTCTCCCCCCCTCCCAGAATTGATAACTTGTTTAAACAGATCAGGTCAGAGTTGCTATAATTGCACACAGTGTTGTCGCCTTATCTTTATCCTTACTTCTAATTTGGTATTGATTTTAGCTCTCACCAGTTGATGAGAGCTGTGTAGAGATGACTGCAAACAGACAGCTGATTCTGAAATGAGGGCTGCCTCAGTGACCACTTATTTCCTGTCTCTATAAAGGCACAGTCAATTTCATGTTTTATAATCTCGTTTTTCACTTCCAGAATGGCCTTCATCTTATAGAAAGTACATGTGATGTACACATGAAGCTTCTTTGTAGCCTATATAAGTCTTTTACCCCTCCCTTTTTTATTGGTCCCATTCTTTGTTTTCTATCCCATGGTTTTGCCATATTACTCCTTTTTGCAGAGAAGTCAAGAATCATCGTTACATCTGGGGATTGATATGTTATATCTCTGCCCCACCTTCTAGGGCCATTGGATAATTGGTTTTTATCCTTCATTTTTGAAGAGGACCAAAATGATATCATTGCATTAGAGTCAAATTATTTAAAAATCAGAAAGACCTGAATTCAAATGTTCTTTCAGATACTAATTACCTATGGAATCTTGGATGAACTACTTAACATCTCTTAGTTTAAGTTGCTTTATTTCTAAAGTGGACATACAATGTCCTGTCTTTTTAAATTTATTTTTTATTAAAGCTTTTTATTTTCAAAACATATGCACGGATAATTTTTCAACATTGACCCTTGCATAGCCTTTTTTTCCAATTTTTCCCTCCTTCCTACCACCCCCTTCCTTCAGTTGGCAAGTAGTCCAATATTATGTTATACGTTTTAAAATATATGTTAAATCCAGTATATATAAACATATTTATACAATTATCTTGCTGCACAAGAAAAATCAGATCAAAAAGGAGAAGAATAAGAAAACAAAATGCAGGGGAACAACAGCAAAAAAAGTGAAATTGCTATGTTGTGATCCTCATTCAGTTCCCATAATTCTCTCTCTGAGTGTAGATGGCTCTTTGCATCACAAGATTATTGGAACTGGCCTGAATCATTTCATTGTTGTAAAGAGCCAAGTCCATCAGAATTGATCATCATATAGTCTTCTTGTGGTATACGATGATCTCCTGATTCTGCTTATTTCACTTAGCATCAGTTCATGTAAGTCTCTCCAGGCTTCTCTGAAATCATCCAGCTGATCGTTTATTATAGGATAATAATATTACATAACATTCATATACCATAACTTATTCAGTCATTCCCCTCACTGAGTTCCCAGTGTCTAGCCACTACAAAAAGGGCTGCCACATATATTTTTGCACATATGAGTCCCTTTCCTTCCTTTAAGATCTCTTTGGGACATAAACCCTGCTTATGCTGGATTAAAGGCTATGCAGTTTGATAATTTTTTGAGCATAGTTCCAAATTGCTCTCCAGAATGGCAGGATAACAGCCTCTCTTTTACAGCATTCTTGTGAGACTCAAATGAGATCTATCTGTAAAGGACTTTGCAAGCATTAAAGAGCTGCATATTACCTATTATTACTGTTATTATGATTGTTATCTCTTGATGTAATCAAACCAATCTTATACTAATTCTTTTATTTATTACCTGAGGAGACTGTGAGCCATTATTTCACTTAGCCTTAGCTTTCTGAAGTCTTCTGGTTTAATTTATAGAGAGAATACCAAGAAAGAGAATATTCATTTCTCCAGAAGATTATCAAGTTAGTCCTCAGAGGAAAATCCTACTATTGTTGTTGTTATTGTTCAGTTGTTTTGTCTTGTTCAAGTCTGTGACATCATGAACTAAAGCACTCAAATATTGTCCGTGGGGTTTTGTGTTGGTAAAGATACTGGAGTGGTTTGCCATTGCCTTTTCCAGTGGACTAAGGCAGAGGTTAAATGATTTGACCAGAGTCATATAGCTTAGTGTCTGAGGTCAGAATTTTTATTCAGCTCTTCCTGACTCCAGACCCAGCTCTCTATACACTAAGCCAATTAGCTGTCTCCACATTGAGATTACTGACCGTTAAATGAACACTGTGTGAGTCTTATAATTCTCTCTGCTTTTGTACTATTCATGGTACTTTCATTGAATTAAGTAGCTTCACAGGCCTGAAAATTTTTGTGAGTGATATGTGTATCTGTACTTCTATATCATGGACTATGTTGGTCCCAAAATCCAGGATCTCTTCCCATTCACAATTTGATTGTCATCCTTTCCCTATATTGACTACCCTGATCCTTGGACAGTTAATCCTTGGATTCAAAAGCCCACACTTGTATCCTGTATGTCTCAGGAGTAGGGCTTCTTAAACATTTTTGCAAGGGACATTTTTACACACTCATAGTACAAATTGCACATGTTGTGTATTCAGAACCAAGTCTGCAGACATAATACACACAAGACCTAACAGAAACTCCTCAGATTCATTATGCATTTGATTTTGAATCAAGTTTTGGTTATTTGGTTCAGATACTTTTACTCTTACCAAATTTTCCATGGCCTGCACATTTAGTTATGGGGTTTCAACCCACAATTTGAGAAGTACCTGCTAAAGTGTGTTCTCTGTGGTATTGCATTCAGAAACATTACCCCAAGAACCCAATATAACCCCACGTGATGATAATGGACTAAGATTAAGCCTTTTAGTGAAGGTTCTCCTTAGAAGTAGTATATTATAGAAGGAAATATACTGGTTTCAGAATTAGAAGAAATGCATTTAAGTCCTTGGCAATGCCATTAAATAAATGCAGTTGAACTTGGTTAAGTTGGGATACTTTTGTAGGCCTTGATTCCTTTATTTCTAAAGTGAAGATAATTGTACTAGATGATCTCTAAAGTCTGTTTCAGTTTTAAATCCTTTGATATGCAGATAGAACTAAAACCATGGATAATAGAAAAAATAACCATCACTCATATACAAAATTTTTGACATTGCCATTTGGCTAGGCTATATACAAAACATAGAGAATGTGAGGGTTAGGAGATAAAAGGAAATGAAAGTATTTTGAAAGGTCCAATTTATAAAACAAAGGGATAACAACTTTATTCGTTGTTGCATATTTTCTGTATTCAGAAAAAAATTAATGTAAATATCCTGGGGCTTATTTAAAATATCCTGGGACATGTTGCTCAATCACTATGGTATAAATTTAGTATGATAATGGATTGTCACATACATGTATCTCTATCTACATATATATAACTGTATATGTTTCTGTGTGGATGTTTGTTCTTCACACAGAAGCTTAACTTATCTTCATCAAGCTTTCATAACACAGTGCCTTATTTCAGGCCCTCTCCAGTCTATCTGATATTTTATTGTTTAAATTAACTAATAGTTGCAAAAATACTTTAAAAGCATAAAAAAGAAATGATCTCCTATGAATTCAGAAGATGGTTAAGAAGTAATGCTGTCTACGGCATCTAGAGAGACAAAAAAATGATATGCAGAATAAGAAATGCATTTTTAAATGTAAATAGTTTGGGAATGTTTTTCTTTACTTTACTTATGTAATACAAGGATTGTTAGTTTTTTCCTCTCCCTTATCTTTTCTCCCTTCTTCTTCTTCCCTCCCTTCATTCCTCTCTCCCTATCTCTTTTCCCTTTTTCCTTCTTTCTTCCTTTCAAACATACTTCTTTCCTATTTCACTGGATAAGATAAAAGATGAATGGTTGATAGTAGAAACAAAATTATAAAATAAAAGAAATTAAGTGAGCAATAAATAATAAAAAAGCAAAAAAAATTCTTACCCTTTGTCAATAGTTTGGATTTATAAGAACACCTGGTAGAAGTGAGGTTCTATGTCAATAATAATGTCTCAGGGCCAGTAGGCTGACACTATTCTTGATGGCAGTCTATTGGGGAGAAAGAGCAAGGCAGGGTCCACAAACTCAAAAGAGCAGATACAAACTGTTCACTACCTTAAGATGCTTCTTCTGTGTCAGCTGGAGAAAGGCTGGCTGATTGCTTGGCAATTCCCTTGAGAAATTCGTAGTGTAGCTAGGATATTTTAGAGAAGCAAGAGAGTGAACACTGATGGTGTGTCTGGGATGAGGTTGATTTTTCTATTCTATAGGTAACAGAGAAATTCTTTGTGAAGACAGAGTGAGGGAGCAGACAGGGAAGGCTTCTTCGAATAGCTGGGTAGTCAGCTTGCCCGTCAAAATACTTTGTCTATTTATGTGGTCTGCTTATTACCTTTTCTTTGGAAACAACCTGGGAGCATTTATCCTATGTATCCCTGGGGTGTCTTCTACCTATCCAAGCCTATACTGTTCCTGACTTATGAAGTGCTAGAATATCTGCTTCTCAAAGATGGCCTGCCATGAAATGTCATGTCAGCATCAGCAAATTTTATTCCTCAGAGCTTGAGTATTATCTGATCCAATTCTGTTTTTTTTAAGGTGTGTTTTTAATAGTACTTGGGAGACCCAGTGATTATAAAAACCAGACACGTAGGTTATCCAGCCCAAATTAGATGATTACTCCTCACTCTATAGCCTCAAGCTCAGTTGGTTAATTTAACTTAAGAAAAATGAGATAAATCCAACAATTCAGTCTGTTATTTTTCTTTATATTAATACATAGTGCTTTATGAAAATGATTAGATGTTGGTTAACATTCTAAGAAATTAATTAATTCTAGAGATTCCTCTCTAGCAGAACTTGAAATAAATTATGTTTTATTTGTTAGAAAGCCTTCTTGATATAGTGGTATATTCAGAAAACAATACACTGTAAAATCAGAAGGATCAATAGACCACTTTTTTTCTCCAAAAAGGTAGTATCTATTTTCTATCAGTTTTACATTCCTGAGAAGTTGGATCCATATTTGAGAATACTAAAGGATTGAAATATTGGATGGAATTAACCAAAGTTTTTCTGTATATTTTTAATTTATATAGATGGATCTCTACTAAAACTAGGAATCTCAGTGCTAATACTGACTATATTTTAATTAGCATAATTAACAAATATGTTAGCTAAATGGTGGGTATGTTGAGAGAGAGAGAGAGAGAGAGAGAGGGAGAGCATCAGAGGGTCTCTGGTTTGGGAACATGATGTACTTGGAGTCAACATCAAGCAGAACAGTTTATGGTTAAAAAAAAAAAAATCTGGTAATGTTAGAGACCTCTATAAAGGGGAGACCAGGGGAAGGGTTTATTACTCTGCCCTCCAGCCTTCCAATCACAAGTCAGAGGGAAGGGAAAGTGCTGAAAAGGTGTTGAGCATCAAAGCTGAATCAATCTCCATGTTGATGAGATTTCAGGTGATGAGTTGATGGGAAATGAAACTATGAATATATGACCTAGTTAGGAGATGGACTTAAGCCTGCTGCTGAATTAAGTTTTACTTTAAAATATGCCTCTGGATGCAGGAGACAAAGCTTTAGATTTTTGTTTCTTTCTTTTTATTGGACTGGCAACAGGAATATAGAAAATCTTATTTATGATAGTAGATCTCATGAAAAACACTTTTTGCACACACATACTAAGCATAATAATGACACTAGAAATGAATTTAATATTCACAAATTGTAGGACAGAAATGTTTTGAAGGCAAGACTGTTTCTGTTTTTGTTTCCTATTAACTTAATATGGTATGATGTCTTGGAAGAAAGTAAAAGTTTCACAAATATTTGTTAAATTTTATTTTATGTTTAATTTAATTCCATAGCTCTTTCAAAGAAATATTTCTTTAAAACAAGTAAGATATATCTTTTTAATCCAGTATATTTTTATTCTTTTGCTAATCTAAACTTTTATTTTAACAAGAATTATTGATGCTTTTTTAGTTTTGTAACATAGCTATTTTCAGTTATACCTACCCATGCTATCAACTACCAATCCACCCATGAACACCCATGAAATATATATATATATATATATATATATATATATATATATATATATAGTGTGTGTGTGTGTGTGTGCATACATGTATACATACTCATAGAACCTTATTTTGTAACATATAGTGGCAACATTTAAAAGAAAGCACCATTGCCACAGTAGCTATATCTTTTAGTATATGCAACATTCTGCCCTAATAGTCTCCCTATTTTTACGCAAAAGAGTGAGATTGTTCATAATCTGTTTTCTGTGATAATAATCCAGTTGTATTTTAGGGGGAATCTTTTATTTTACATCATTATAATCATTGCATTATTCTGTTAATTTTGCTGTCTTTACATCAGTTCAAATAATTTTTCTAAGTTTATCCTAATCCTTCACACAATAAAATTAATTTATCTGTATATCCAACTATTGTATTTTTACCCATGCCCCAGTAGATGGACACCCACTTTGTTTACCTCATTTTGTCAACATACTAAAGGGATTGTTGTAGACATTTTGATAATTATGAAACCTTTTAAAATATCAAATATTGATAAATATTTCAAATTACTTAGAAGAATTCTACTCAAGAGAAATTTTCCAAAGAGACTAGTGAGTCCCTAGTTAATTCTACCCTTCAAAGCTTCATTAATATTTAGTCTACTCTAATCAATGCTCATGAATTTACTTCAAATCTCATGTTTCTCCTTTTCAGAATAATTATTATTAAGTTGCTTCATTTCATATCTATGGCAAAACAACTTATTTTGAGTCACACTTAAAATGATGAAAATTATACAATAGAATATAGCATAAAATCTGGCCATCATGTTCACTTCAAAACCCAAAATGCCCTCTCCAGCCCCCAGGCTGAAGTCTATCATTCAATATTCACCATGAAACGTCTCTGTATTGTCAGATGAACCCAGAAAATCGACTGTCTCCTCATTAAAACATCTGCTTCTTAGTGTTTTTTGAAAGACAATTCATTTAGTTATGCAGAATATTCTCCCTGTCTCTCTGTCTGTCTCTCTCTTCTCTCTCTTTTTCACTCTGACCCAACTTCCTCTACCGCCATCTCTACTAAAGAGAATAAAACGAAAATATCCTTTCCTTTCTCCTTATTTCATCATGAGATAAAAATGAACATAGACTATGATTGGTGGTCAGTGTTTTGTCTTTATTTTTTAATATATGAAACAAATGAAAAGATTATAGAGAATAGAAGTTAGACACTGTCAAAAAAAGAATTAAGGATTAGTTTATATCCACCTCTTTCTTTTATTCCCATTACTGGGCAGGAGAAAAGTAGGAAGTAATTGCTTTGCAATCAAGCAAGGGATAAAGTAGAAAACCTTTGGGCTAAACTCCCAGTAAGAGGGGGTTAGGAAGTAGAAAGAAAAAGGGGGAAGTAATCTTTAACTCACTCAATTTCTGCTCTCTCTAGTCTACACTAGCAATGTATACAAAATCTTAAAGAAGTGGTAGAGACAATTACTTTGCCTCTAATCTGTGTCTCCCTCCTTAGCAAGGATAGGTGAAATAGATTTTTTAATATTCTTTTTCTTTCTTGGCATTCTCTCCGAAGCTAAGTTTAATGTCAAGGATTTTGTGAACTTGGGATAAAAGCTCAATTCATTTTTTATATCTTTCTTCCCTTCATGTCCTCTGGGATCCTGTAATACATTTCCTTGTTGATCTTTGTATATGGTATTTCATCTCCTGATTCCAAGCACCTCCTCTTCTCTGCCTTCTGGCTTCTTTCAAGCCTAAGAATGGTCCCACTTAATTAAAGAAGACTTTCCCAAACTCAATTTATTCCCCACATAGATTGTTTTTACATAGTTTTTGCACGTTTTCTCTTCCATTAGATTGTTAATTGTTAACACAGCTAAATAAATTCAAACAAAGGCATTTCAATAATAGCAATAACTAAATAGGGTTGATTTTTCTTGAATACCTCTATGTACAATTTTCTTTTTGGCAATCTTCGTTTGAATGCACTTTATACCTGTTCAGTTCAATGAAAGGCAGCTTGGTGTAGTGGACAGATTGTCAGACGTGAAAGGAAAGAAGGGAAGAAAGGAAGGAAGGAAGAAATGGGTAAGGAGAAGGAAGATAGGAAGAAATAGGTAAGGAGAAGGAAGGAAGGGAGAGAGGAAGGGAAAGAGGAAGGGAGAAGAAAGGCAAAGAGGAAGAAAGGGAGCAAAGAAGGAAATAAGCATTTATTAAACACCTACTATTTGTCAGGCACAGTACTAAACATCTTGCAAATATTATTTAATTTGATCCTCACAAAAAGCCTGGGGAAATAAATAACATTATGCTTATTATTTACATTTAAAGAAATCAAGGTAGATAGGTTACATGGCTTGCTCAAAGTCAGTTCTCAATTTTTCCTGTCTCTAGACCCAGTCCTCTGTTCACTATATCACTTAGAATGTGTATCTGACATGGATTCAAATCTTTTCTGTGAAGGCACAAGCTATTTAACCTTTGTGTAACTAAATAATTCCCAAAGATTATAAATAATAAATGGATTACTATATACATCAAAAGAGGATGATCATGATCAATTGATTTGATTATGAATAAACTGATCTAGTGCAGAGGCCCATGCCTCACTAGAAAGAGTAATTGATTTGGAGTGATTGGACCTGAGTTTCAATCGTGGCTCTTTCATTTATGAATTGATTTGTAAGTCCCTCAGCTTTCTCATGTATAAAATAGAGAGTCAGTTCTTGATGATCTCTAAGGTCAAGTTCAGCTCTTAAGTCTATGATCCTATGATCAAATGAAGATTTAACTATCGACACCCTCTCAAAGATCTATAAAGTTATCCTATAGAATTATTCTGTTCTCTAGGCATTAATGAATGGAATAAATATTTTCTGAATCCAAATTTATAATATCTTATTATACAATGGAAATGAAAAACAAATATGTCCTTACATAGACAATCAGTTTGCATTAAATGTATGTAATAATGCTTTCAATTACATTTACTTCTTTACCATATATCCTTTATTTCACAATATTTCTAGAAACTAAAAGGGATCATTATTAATTTCATTTTATACCAAAAAAAATAAAGACAAAATTAAGTTAATTTGACTCACCATGAGGTCAACAATACAGTCACATAATGATAGACATTGAATATTCAGATGGATTTCAATCTTTTTAAATTAATTAATTAATTAATTTGTGGGACAAAACGATCAGTGTTAAATAACTTGCCCAAGGTTACACAGCTATTAAATGTTAAGTGCCTGAGATTGGATTTAAACTCAGGCTCTTCCTGGCTTCAAGACTAGTGTTCTATAGTACTACATCTAGCTGCCCCTCAGCTGGAATTCAAAAATCATATAAGTCAACCCATAATGTAAAGAAATTCTAACCATAATGAACTATCCTCTTCTATTTGAAGATTCCAAACCTTAATTTGCTCCTTTTCAACTTTTTCCCTCCTTATCCCTAAGACTGTCTGCTGGAGCTAAACAGAACAAGGTCAATTCCCCCTTCCACATGACAACCTTTCAAATAATTGAAACTTTTTATGCTCCCCTGAGTCTTTTCTTCCTCAGGCTAAAATCTCCAGTTCATCCATGTGACTCTCATATCATATGGACTCACGTCATCTTTTTCCTGTTTGATCTCCTCTGGACATTCTCAAGTTCACTAATTTCTTTCTTAAACCATAGTCTAGTAATAGCTTTCATCCCAACAAACCTCCTTGGTATCCATAAAGTCAAATTTGCTTGCTTTTATTACAACTTCTATTTCCTCTTCTTTATTGAGTAAACTTTTAACAATTGTTTATAGACATTTGATATCATGAATTTTATTGCTGGTTCCTTTTTTCATTTTTGCTTCCTGTGAACTTCTGAGTCTCAATGTTTATTCTTCCATTTATTCTTCCATACCTACAGAGCCATAAATGAAGCTCTGTCTTCTCAATTGAAAATATAGTATCCTATCCTCTGGACCTCAAATTATTTAAAGTAAAACTTAAGATGAAAAGTCTTGAAATTTTCAAAAAAGTGGAATTTGTCCAACTTTCAAAATTTTACTATAATGGGAGAGTTTTATTTTTCATTTGTAAAAATATGGAAGTAATGAAATTGGAATATTTTTTCTGTTATGAAAGTAGTTATTTCCTCATGAGTTTTGTTTGTTTTTGCATTTGAAAAACATAATTATCGTTTAATAATCATTTGAAAACATTTTGTCTCCCTTAGGTTTACCAGAACCAAATAAAGACAGCATATTCCAAGGACTAACTATGGACCAGGGATTTTATACATCAAAAGACTTTTTACCACTTGTGGCCAAAGCAAGCAAAGCAGGTAGAATATGTTTATTGTTTGTTTATTTTAAAAGTAGATAGAGAGAAGCTATTTTAAGTTTTCTTTTTATCATATGTATTATTTACTTTTTTCAAGTGCAGCTCATCATTATATGGATTAGATAGACCAGATGTCAAATAAAATATGAAACTAACAAATAGCATTCATATAGTACCTTAAAATTTGCAATTTGATTTACAAATGTTGTCTTACATCATCCACCCAACAACTGTAAAATTTGGGTGCTATTATTATACCAATTTTATGTATGGGGGAAGAGAAGCTAGGAGCTGAAGTGATCCATCTAGAATGTGAGAGGATATGAACTCAGAGTTTCCTGGCTTCAATTCTAAGACTCTCCCAACATTCTTTACCTTGCTGCCAATAAAACAACAGGCAAAACAAAAACACCTTGGTTCAACTGCTCAACAGGAACAACTAGTGTTCTATCCCCAAGACAGCATTATAGATGGGTTAAATTCTATTAAAAGTCATATATATATATATATATATATATATATATATATATATATATATATATATATTTATATATATAACCATGAAAAATGTAATGTTCAACATAAGAATATTTGCTGATAAGGGACAATAAAAAGGAGCCTTCTTGTGAGAAACATAGTTTTAGTGATTCAAATAAAATTTGAGTTCAAGAACCCTTCAAAGCACACTTTCCCCCTCTTTCCCTCACCTATTTTTTTTCCTTTTTTTTTTTCTGGGCCCCGTTGTGTCCAGAAGTTAAATAACATGTGTCTGAAATGGTTTCAGGGAGGGATTCAAGGTCTCTATTACTTCTGTGATTTCATGACTTTCAAGGTAAACTGTATTAATAATGATTTATCAGCAGTAAATCAACATAATTCTTCCATATTCATCTACCAAAAAAAAAGATTAAAGAGTGCCTCAAACTAAACTTTGAAGTAGTAAAAAATGTGAGTCTTTTAGTACAAGACTTGGAAAATAGACAAGAAAGATCTTCCTCACTTGGTTAAAAGGTTACATCAGTCCAGAAGAGGAAGCATCCCCAGAAGTCAGCAAGCAAGAGGCATAATTCAGTGGAGCAGACAAATGCTCACACCAGCTCCCCCACATGCTCAGCAAAGCCAGTAGAGCAGACAGACTCTGGGAATTTATGCTTCAGCATAGCCCCAGACAAAGAGGTAGTGAATAACCTAATGACATTCGACTGGTGCCTAAGCAAACTGGTAGCTACTAGCAAATGGGCAGTCACCAGCCCTGTCTCCCACCAAGTGCTTTAGTCTAAACCTGGGCAGATGGGCAGTCTTCAGCAGCCAGACTGCTATGTGATTCAGGGTAGCCCCAGAGAAATGGAGCAACATCCCACCAGCCTTAGCACATGTTAGATATCACCACTAGGATCCTGATAAGGCACCTGTCAGACTCCTACAACCTTCAGAATCTTCAGCCCTTCCACCGCATCGCCTCAGGGCCATACCACTAAGGTCCCCCGTGCCCCTCAAGGCTGCATCAGTGCAATACCAGCTAAATGACTAGCATCTGCAATCCCTGGCATGAGAAGTCTGAGACAGTGACCCTTCCACCCTGGAAAAAGAGCTCATATTTGAAAGAAAGGAAAAAGGTGAAGAGAGTGATCAAAAAACAAGAAAATAGCCTCACCCCCCTAGAATGTTATTGTGTTGACAGAGAAAATCAAAACAAAAACCAAGAAGAGGACCACAATGTCATAAAACCTATGGGCAAAATGTTAAAGAAAAGTGGGAAGTGTTCTCAAGCTCAGGAAGTATTCACAGAAGAGGTCTAAAAAGGCACTTAAAATCATATGAGATGTAGAGGAAAAAAAATGGGAAAAGAAATGAGAGCAATGCAAAAGAATTATGAAAAAAGAGTCAACAACTTGCGGAAAAATAAATAACTAGTTAAAAAGTAGAATTGGCTAAAAAAAATCCACTGAAGAAAACAAATATTTAAAAAGTAAAATTGGCCAAATGGAAAAGGAAGTATAAAAACTGAGGAAAATAACTTCTTAAAAGTTAAATTGGGCAAATGGAAGCTAAAGAGTCCATCAGACATTAAGAATTTTTCAAATAAATTCAAAGGAATGAAAAAAATAGAAGAAAAGGTAAAATAACTCTTTAGAAAAATAAATGACCTGAAAAATATTTCCAAGAGTGCCAGAGCATTGGAATACTTAAAAAGCATAATCAAAAGGAGGGCCTAGGCAGAATCTTTCCAAAAATTATCAAGGAAAACCACCCTGATATAATGAAACCAGAAGGTAAAAAAAAATAATAATAAATAAATAAATCACCTTAAGAAAAAGATCTCAAAATGAAAACTCCAAGATATATTAAAGCAAAATTATAAACTATAAAATAAAGGAGAATATACTGCAAGTGGACAGAAAGAAACAATTCAAATATCAGAGATCCACATTCAGAATTGCACAGCGTTTAGCAGCTAACAAAATTAATGAAACGATTTTACTCATTGTAAAGGGATGTCCAAGTGAGCAGATGCACTTGGACAACTGAGCACTTAAGGCTAATTACTTGTTGGACAATATTCTATTAGCATATGCTTGGAAAATGGCCCACCCCACTATTCTGTGCTGGCTCGATCTATTGGTGTATACAGAGAATTGTAAGAGGGATTAGAGAGTGGAGTAAGACAAGGGAGAGTTACTTTTGGGCAGGAGACGAAGAGGAGAGGTCGTGGAGATTCCTGTATCCATTCCCCTCACTTAGACCCCTAAAGACCAAGAATAAAGACCAAGGACTTTTGCTTATCCTAACTCTGTCTGATTCTAAGGTATCCATGGTGCTAACTCAGTCTTCACAACTGAAGTAGAAAAAATAACAACAATATTCATTTGGGAGAATAAAAGGTCAAGAATTTCAAGAATTAATGAAGAGAAAAGCAAATGAAAGTGGCCTAGCTGTACCAGATATAAACTATATTATAAAGGTGCAGTCATCAAAACCATTTGGTATTAGCTAAGAAATAGAGAAGCTGATCAATGGAATAGATTGGGTTCATAGAACAAAATAGCCAATGACTATAACAATGTAGTATTTGACAAACCCAAATGCCCCAGCTTTTGGGATAAGAATTCACCATTTGACAAAAACTGCTGGGAAAACTGGAAAATAGTATGGCAGAAAGTAGAAATAGACCCACACCTAACACCATATACCAAGATAAAGTTGAAATGGGTTCATAATCTAGACATAAAGAATAATATTATAAACAAATTAGAAGAACATAGGATAGTTTACCTCTCAGATTTATGGAGAAGGAAAGAATTTGTGACCAAAGAACTAGAGATCATTATTGATCATAAAATAAATAATTTTATTATAATAATAAATAAATTTATTTATTATTAAGTTAAAAAGTTATTGTACAAACAAAACTAATGCAGACAAGATTAGAAGGGAAGCAATAAACTAGGAAAACATTTTTACATTCAAAGGATCTGATACAGGCCTCATTTCTAAAATATATAGAGAATTGACTCAAATTTATAATAGTTCAAGCCATTCTCCAATTGGTAAATGGTCAAAGGATACGAACAGACAACTTTCAGAAGAAGAAATTGGAACTATTTGTAGCCACATGAAAAGGTGCTCCAAATTACTATTGATCGGAGAAATACAAATTAAGACAACTCTGAAATACCACTACACACCTGTCAGATTGGCTAAAATGACAGGAAAAGATAATGACCAATGTTGGAGGGGATGTGGGAAAACTGGGACACTGATGCATTGTTGGTGGAGTCGTGAACGGATCTAACCATTCTGGAGAGCAATTTGGAACTATGCTGAAAAAGTTATCAAACTGTGCATACCCTTGATCCAGCAATGCTACTACTGGGGTTATATCCCAAAGAGATCTTTAAGGAAGGAAAGGGACCTCCATGTGCAAAAGTGTTTGTGGCAGCCCTTTTTGTAGTGGCAAGAAACTGGAAACTGAGTGGATGCTCATCAATTAGAGAATGGCTGAATAAATTATGGTATTTGAAGGCTATGGTATACTTTTATTCTGTAAGAAATGACTAGCAGGATGATCTCAGAGAGGCCTCGAGAGACTTAAATGAACTGATCCTAAGTGAAATGAGTAGAACCAGGAGATCATTATATACCTCAACAACATTATACAATGATCAATTCTGATGGATGTGACTCTCTTCAAAAATGAGATGATTCAAACCAGTTCCACTGTACAGTGACGAAGAGAGTCATCTATGCCTAGAGAGAGACAGTGGGAACAGTGTGGAACACAACATAGCATTCTCACTCTCTCTGTTGTTATCTTTCTCAGTTTTTCTTTTTCTTCCTTGATTTGATTTTTCTTGTGGAACAAGATAACTGTATAAATATGTATTCACATATTGGATCTAACATGTATTTCAACATATTTAACATGTATTGGACTACCTGCCAGCTAGGGGAGAGAGTGAGGGGAAGGAGGGGAAAATTTGGAACAAAAGCTTATGCAAGGATCAGTGTTGGAAAAATTATCCAAGCATATGCTTTATAAATAAAAAACTTGAATAATAATAATAAAAATGATAAAATAACTATAAAAGTTAAAGGACTGGAGATCATGGAATATGATATTCTGGAAAACAAAGAATCACCTCCCCAGTGAAATAAGCATAAAACACTAAGGGAAAATGGTCATTCAATGAAGTGGGATTTCAAATTTTCTAAGGAGACCAGAATTAAATGAAAAAAATAGATTTCCAAATTCAAGACCCAAGAGAAACGTAAAAGGGAAAAAGAAGAAAGAAAACATAAGGGATTCAATGGCCCTGAAAAGTTTATATCCCTATATTGGAGTAATACATGGGTATGATACTAACTGTATAGCTAGAAGGAATATTCACAGACAGAGGGTAGAGTATGAAGTGAATTTGAGGTGATGACATTAAAGGATGAGGAGGAGTGTACTTGGTATTTAATGGCTGAGAAGGACTGAAAATGGGATATTCCATCTTTACCCATACTCCTGGTGGCTCTCCTGCCTCCTGCACTAAGATCAAGGCTGGTCCCAAGGTCCTCCAAAAAGCTAACCCAAACATTATACATCAACATTGGCACAAAGAGGGAATAATTTTATTCAAAAGAAAAAGAAGAGAGAAGATTATTTAAAGTGTGATTGACAAAAGAGAAGACAGACCAAGGGAGGTGGTAGACAGAAACAAAACACTATCAAGGGAAAGGGTGAAAAAGAAGACAGGACAGATAGGAGGAAAAATAAAATAGAGGGAAATATGCAGTTAGTAAGCACAAATTTAAATATGATTGTGAGGAACTTTCCCATGAAAAAGAAACAGATAAAGTAGATTAAAAACCAGAATCCTACAATATTTTGCTTACAAGAAACACACTTGAAGCAGAGAGACATACAAAAATAAGAGGCTGGAATAGCATCTATTAAGGTTTAACAGGAGTAAAAGAAAAAATCAAGGATAGCAATCCCGATCTAAGACAAAAAAAAAAAAAGGCAAAAAAATTGATCTGATTAAAAGAGATAAGAAGGAAACTACATCTTGCTAAAAGGTACCATGGAAGTGAAGTAATACCAAAACTAAACATATATGTACCAAGTAGAATAGCATCCAAATTCTTAAAGAAGTCAAGTGAGTTACATTTTCATGATCAAATAAGAGATAGAGATATTTATAAAATCTAAATTACATAATTGTGATTATAATAAATTAAAAAAACTTTTGCACAAACAAAATCAATGCAACCAAAATTAGAAGGAAAGCAGAAAACTGGGAAACAAATATATACAGCAAATATCTATATCTATATATATCTATATCTGTATCAATCATTTATCAAATATATTGAGAACTGAGTCAAATTTATAAAAATGCAATTTATTCCCTAATTGGTAAATGGTCAAAGTTTAAGAAAAGACAGTTTTCAGATGAAAAAAATCTAAAAGCATATAAAGAAGAACTCTAAATTACTTTTTATTATGAAAATTCCCATTTAAACAACTCTGAAGTACCACCTCAGATTCACTAATATGATGAAAAAAGGAAAATGATAAATGCTGGAGATGTGGGAAAATTGGAACACTGATGCACTGTTGGAATTCAAGAAAGCAATTTGGAACTCTGCCCAAAAGATCCAGCAATACCACAACTAGATTTGGATCCCAAAGAGATCTTTAAAAAAGGGGGGGGGAAGGCTTACATATGCAAAAATATTTATAGCAGCCCTTAATGTGGTGGCAAAACATTGGAAATTGAAGGAATGCCAAACAATTGAGGAATGGCTGAATAAGATATGGTAAGTTAATATAATGGAATACTGTCATGCAAAAAGAAAGAAAGAACAGACAGATTTCAGAAAAAATCTAGACAGACTTGAATGAATTGATACAAGATGAAATGGGCAGAACTGGGAAACATTGTATATATTATCAGGTACATTGTATGATGATTAATTATGAAAGATTCAGCTCTTATCAGGAACACAATGATCCAAGACTAATACAAATGATTTATGAAAGAAAATATAATCCACATCCAGATAAAAAATCTTAGAGACTTTGATGATCAAATAGTACTTTTTTCACTTACTTTTTTTTCTTTTTCATGTTTTTCCTTTTTAATTTGTTTCTTCTTTTACAGTTGTGACTAATATAAAAATACATTTTACATGAAAGAACATGTATGACCCACATCAAATTACCTATCATTTTAGGAAGAGAGAAAAATTTGGAATTCAAAATCTTGAAAAAATAATGCCAAAAATTGCCCTGACATGTAATTAGGAAAAAAAGTAAATACTATTTAAAAATAACAGATCCTTGGTTTAAAAAAGAAGAAAAAGAAAGAAAAAAAAAAGAAAAAGCCACTGAAAGGGAAAATAAAAACAAAACACTATCTGGGATTACCAAAAAATAAAATAAAATCACTTCAGCTTTGAGAAAAATACAGATAATGTCCTTGCTATCCAATCTTCAAGTGATAACACTTCATAAAATGTCAGTAGGGCATTATAAAAATATGGCCGATCTTGATCAGAGGATAACTAGAAAAATTATATTGTATCCAAGCAAGCTCTCATTTGTCAAAATAATTTAAAATCTTAAATACCTTACTTTTTTTGAATCTAAATTATTTTTACAGGAGATAGAGCTTAAATATTCTGAGATATATGCTGAAAACACAGCTGAATGTTAGAACCCAGGGACAAATACCTAAGTGAAGTCTAGGTAGGACTATATAAATATATATGTGTATATATATATATATATACACATATATATTTAATACACATTATTTAATAAGAGTAGATTCTTTCTATGTTTTGGATACTCTTACTGCAGAAATTCTAAAACTAAGATTTTTTTTTTATTCCCTCACTGATATTCCAAATAAAAATAGCTAAATGTGCTTCTTCAACCCACACTGTGAAAATTCGCAATGGACACAACAAAATTTTGAGAATTATATGGTGGTGATTATTTGATCTCAAATACAAACACTTCTGAGCGAAATGATTACATTTATTGAGATTATAGGTTTAAACTCTCTATGCTGCCATTCCTACAATTACTATAATTTATCTAATCAGCTGTTAGTTATATTTAACTCAATACTAAAGTGTTATCTAATATATAGAAACCACCTGCATTTTACCTTTTTTTCTCCTTTTCCATGTGAATCTCTATAAGAATATAAGATCTTGAAATAGATAACTTTGGCAAATGGACACATGGTAACTCATAATTCCTTTATTTTGCTATTTAAAGAAAGAAAGCCCGTATAGGGAATGTATAATTTGTTTTTACTTTCAAACAATTTACTTAAGAGAACAATTTAAGAAAATAGTTGTCCCACATTTAGTTGTCAAAGCATGCAACTCGTAAGGACAATTATATAAATGCAACTTACTGAGGCAATTGGATCTTGTTATTTTAATTTTTTTTTTTTTTTTTTTTTTTGCAGTTTGCTAAACTTAATACAAGGAGACACTGATGTTGTTAAGTAGTCTCACTAGACAATATCAAAATCAAAGGCTTTTGTAAACAACCAAGGATTATTTTTTCCCCAAACATAAGGACAATTTGTCATTTTCCAAACAAAGATATAATGAAGCCAATTATAAGACTATGAATCAGAACCTGAAAGAGTGTAGTTTTAATTGGTTGATTCCAGTTTGGCTTAGCCTCGAACCTTTAAAATGTAATTTAGTCCATGACCCTTCTAAAAGGAAGAGAGAGAAGGCACTGCTGCTAAGTGTACTGACTATGAAATTACATATATGAGCATATTTTTAAAATGGGAATAAAACTGTCTTTCAGTGAAGCAGAATAATTTGATAGTGACACTCCATCCTTGGAAACTGCAAAATGCAATTTTACACTGCTTTGAGTACAAGTATCTTTTGAGCTGTCATGCAGAAATGGTTTCTCTACTTGAAAATGGGGTTTTCCTTTCATCATTCAGGAATGTGTGCCTGTCACTCCCCATTGCCATCGATACAGGGAGCTGTGATTGTACTTGGCGCTGGAGACACTGCTTTTGACTGTGCAACATCTGCTTTACGGTGTGGAGCCCGCCGCGTGTTCGTTGTCTTCAGGAAAGGCTTTGTTAATATAAGAGCTGTCCCAGAGGAGGTAAAATGGAACCATCAGAAAATATGGAGTTGTAATAGAAAAGATTTTAGGAGATGAACTGTTAACATACAGTGATCTGTTTAAGTCATTGGTCTGGTCTAGAAATTTTCAAATGAGAGTTAAAAGGGTTTGGAGTCATACCTAATTGTTTCATCTAATTCAGGCATTCATAAGCAAAATCAAATCCATAACACTGATTTGGATAAAAATGAGGAATTTAATTTATCTCTATATGAATAGGATTGATTCTTGTTCTCAGTGCTAATACCTTTGAAATGGCTTATCTCCCACTAATAGCATTAGAATTTGTTAAGTTCTCAGTATAATCCACACTGTCCATGAAATGTGTGGGCTCTTACTAGAATTTAGTAATTGGAAACATTAAAATAGGCCTGTTAGAATAGCCAGAAAGAGCTGTCATTTGACTAGTTTGGTTTAGACTAGAGGGAAGAATTAGGAACAATGGTCAGAACAATGTAAAGAGTCTTTTGTCATCTTTGCAAAAGCAAAACTCTCTAATTGGAGGACTTCAGATAGAAAAGCTGGGTCTTCCAACTGGCCAAGTTCTACACATTATAGAACAAGAACAGGTACAGGTCAGATTATCTGACCTCTGAGATTCCTTGGAATTCGGGTATTCAATTATTTCCATGCATTTAAAAAAGTAAACAATATACCAGTCTGTACTTATAAAATCTATTTCTTTAGATCAACAAGCATGAAATAATTTCCTACCAACCCATTCTCCTGAATAATCCATGAATAATTGTTATTACCTCTTATTTTATACTCACACCTGTTTTTAAAGTAATTCCTTAATGAAATTAACTGTGAATTACCATAGAATGAAATGATATCATTAAAATAGGATATGAGTAAATCATCATTTTATAACATTCCATTATTATTTAAATAATAATAGCCAGTATTTCTATAGTACTTTCAAAAAAGAAAAAGAAAAACTGAACTAGAAAATAACTAGATAGATACAGTAAGGAGGGAAGGGGTGGAAGTCGCAGAAATAATGACCATTCATAAATACTACTATGCTCTAGCGCACTGGGGGTACCAAAAAAAGATGCAATGCTTGTCCTCAAGAAAGTTATTATAATTGCATTAAATATGCTAGACTTACTATATCTGAGGAGATAGATACATACATATGGAATTATTTAGGCATATTAGGTCTTTAGAACTAACAACCTTGGGACTTAGGTGTTATTATTACTCTCATTTTGCAAAGGAGGACATTGAGTCAGATACCTTAAGACATATACAAGGTCATGTAATTAGTACAGTTCTAAAGCAGAATTTGGATATAGGTCTTCCTGATTCCAAATCCAGTGCTCTATCATCTTTTCAAAAATGTTATGAATGTTTGTTTTTTTAGCCATTTATTGATTTCTCACATGTAGATTAACAATTTAATGAATTAATCATCATGGGAAATCAAAATTGCATCCAGCTTTATACTTTATGTTGTCAATTCAAATTAAAAACATTCTTGGAAAACTTCCTTTCCAATTCCCAAATTCAATGTATGTCACTGATAAGTAACAAGATGGGGAATAATAGTATAATAAGTATATATCATATATAGTATGATATATATAGTATAATAAGTAAAGATGGGGAAGTAACAAAAAGGGAATCACTAGTAGAGTGGCATCTAAATTCCCATCAATCCAACCACCTATCCATCAATCAATCAACAATCTTTTACTAAGCTGCTATTATACTAAGCCTGATACAACAGGCACTGTGATAAATCATTGATTTAAAAGACAAATAAATATCAAAGGGCCACTGAACTTTGGCACAGCCCCATAAGACCTGCTTCTAAACAAGCACAATGCTATTAATTTTATTCTTTGAGCCCAGCAATTGAACACCTTTTGAATCTTCCTTATTGTATTATCTGGTCCTTGAAAATAGTAGAAGAAATGGCATCACATTTTCCAAAAAAAATGTAGTTAAACTATTTCTACAATAGTCTCCTAATCTATTAGTCTGGTACCATATCCATAAAGGAAAAAAAAGACTAATTTTACAAAAAATGATTACCAAGGAAAACAATCCTTACAGAAATGCTTAACAATGTCACTATATAAAACGTTTCCTCTTAGTTGCTGATCACTCATTTCAATTATGTCTGACTCTTTACAATTCCATTTGGGGTTTTCTTACCAAAGACACTGAAGTAGTTCACCATTTCCTTCTCCAGACAATTTTACAGATGAGGAAACTGAGGCAAACAGAGTTAAGTGACTATCTGAGCTAACTGCATCAGTTCTATACCTTATGTTCAAATAAAATAAGTCTTAGTTACTTTTCTATTGTACAATTCTTGAGATATTTAAAGACAATCATCATGTCTGTTTCCATTTATTCTCTTCTTCACAGTTAAAAATGTAAATTAAAAAATGTAGTTAAATTAAAAAATGTAGTTAAACTATTTCTACAATAGTCTCCTAATCTATTAGTCTGGTACCATATCCATAAAGGAAAAAAAAGACTAATTTTACAAAAAATGATTACCAAGGAAAACAATCCTTACAGAAATGCTTAACAATGTCACTATATAAAACGTTTCCTCTTAGTTGCTGATCACTCATTTCAATCATGTCTGACTCTTTACAATTCCATTTGGGGTTTTCTTACCAAAGACACTGAAGTAGTTCACCATTTCCTTCTCCAGACAATTTTACAGATGAGGAAACTGAGGCAAACAGAGTTAAGTGACTATCCTGGGATAGAGTGAATAAGAGTGCCAGGAAGGAGTCTTCTTTACTTCAAATAAAGCCTCCAATATTGGAGGCGGCACTCTTATTCACTACATGAGCTAACTGCATCAGTTCTATACCTTATGTTCAAATAAAATAAGTCAATTACTTTTCTATTGTACAATTCTTGAGATATTTAAAGACAATCATCATGTCTGTTTCCATTTATTCTCTTCTTCACAGTTCCTTAACAAGATTGCCATAAAATCATATGAATTTGAAGCTTTTAATCATTTTTTTATTTTTCTTTACATCTTTTCTAACTCAAAAATATCCTTTCTAAAATGTGGCAACCAAAACTGATGACAATAGTAATTAATAATAATAACAAAGGCTAACATATATATTGCATTTACTATGTGACAGGTACTGTACTAAGCACTTTGCAATTATTATTTCCTTTTATCCTCTCACCAATCCTGAAAGGTGGGTATTGTCATTATTCTAATTTTTTGGTGAATGAACTGAGACAAACCAAGGTTAAGTGAATAAGTATCTGAGGCCAGAATTGAAGTCAGCCCTTCCTGACTCTGTCTAGCATTCTATCTATTTTACCAACTAGCTGCAATCTTTGAGATTCCACAAATAAATACACTATGCTTCTCTTAAAGACTGCCATGTCACACTGTTAATTCAAAAATAACTTATAGATTATTAAAAAAAAAACACCTTAATTCTCTTTTAGAAAAAACTGCTTCCTAGCCTTGGCTTATATATTAGATTTTTGATACTAAAAGTATGAGTATAAACATAACACTTTATATATAACTTTATTAAATTTTTCTTTATATAATTTCAACCCAATGTTCTAGACTGTCCAAATATTTTGGAATACAGATTCAGTCATCTTATGTATTATCTAGTCTTGTGCCCCCTGCAAATTTGAGAAGCCTGGCATCTAAACTTTTATCAGTCCAACCCTCTATCCATCAGTCAACAAGCTTTTACTAAGCGGCTACTATACCAACTTTCATATACCAAGCATTGTGCTAAATAATTAATTTAAAAAATATATAAAGTTAAATTCCATAGGGTTAAGTACTGAGCTTTGGCACATCCCCATGAGATTTTCTTCCAATCTAGCACAATGCTATTAATGTGATTCTTTGAGACCAGCAATTCAACCACTTTTGAATTTACCTTATCATACTATCATCTGGCCCTTGAGAATAGTAAAAGAAATGGCATTATATTTTTTGCAAAAAAAAATGTAGTTAAGCTATTATTATAGTAGTTTCCTAATCTATTAGTCTAGTAACCATCCCAAGAAAGGGGGAAAAAGTAATCTTACATTAATTGATCATTGTGGCTTCATTAAGTCATGCTGACTCTTCATAATTCTTGCTTAATTTATAGTTGTTTTCCAACTATCCCTTTAAAAATGCACTCTAGGATTTTGCTGGGAATCCAATTGAAGATTATCCAGTGTAGCTTGCAAATTCCATTCTTTTCCATAATTAAAACAACAACAAGCAATATACTCAGCTTTCATTGAATTCCGGTAGGTGGAAGCTATTCTTTTGCACTATAAAACTTTTGATAAAACTGTAGTATACTGACTCCTTCAATTCTTCCACCATCTCAATTTCCCTTCTGAAAGTTTACAATATGAAGATCACCAAATATCAAATCCTTTTCCTATAAATATGTTTCGATGAATGAATTTTATATCTCAAGATAGTATTTTTAATGAAATTAAATTCTGTGATTCTCTCCTCTTTCCCTCTCTTCTCTCCCTCTCTTTTCCCCTCTTCTTTCTCTCCTCTCCCTTCCCTCTCCTCTCCCCTCTCCCCCTTCCTCCTCTCCTTGTATTTTCTGTCCCCCCCTCTCCCTTCTCTTTCTCTCTCTGTATGTATACATACACACACACATATATGTCTGTCTCTGTTGCTCTGTGTGTCAGATCACACACACACACACACACACACACACACACACACAAACGGATGCTACTGACAAACTAGAGCATCTCGCTGAAAGTCTTCAGGGATCTCAGAAATTGTTCTGTACTATCTTCTAAGAAGATGAGGGAAAATCCATTAATAATTCCCTACAGTCTTTTCTGCAAAGTCAAACAGATGAGATTAAATTTCTCAAGATAACAGAATCCCCCAAATATGAGTATCAAAAGCAGTTAACAGATCTGATCAAAATTTATGGGTGCTTTAAGCAGTTCAGAATGTCTGGAAGAGAACAAGAAGGTCAATATTTAATGTGCCAGTTTGACAATTTAAAACTAAGGGGTGAGGATGAGAATTGTTGTGTCTATCCTTATTATGACTCAGAATTGGGATATACTGATTATTATAGCAGAGAGAGGATTAGCCAAGGTAGATATCAAGATTCTGTTGTTATAATCTAAATCTTCTGGTAATATGACAGGTATTTAGGAGCAAAGCTTTTTATCATTGTCGTGAGGAGATGATAGATTTCTAAGATGTCTGATGGGATACAAGACTGAGTTGCCCATCATGTTGCAAGAGTCATCACTAAGTGACTTTAATGATCTTCACCTTCCAGAGTTACATTAGCTACTCTGCTAGATAGATGTTTCTAAGTGAAAAGAATAAAGTTCCCTTGCTTTATACATTTAACAGGTTTCAAAATGCCTGATCTCTTAGCTAAGACTTGTTCACGTATTCCTATGGAATTAAACCAACAAATTTTGAAGCCATCGAATAAAACTTTTAATTCAGCATTCAAGTAATTAATTTATTTTTGGTTATTTGTATGCTCACAGTGATATATGATTGCTTCTAAATTTCTCTTTGGATACACTTAAATATTTAAAATAATATTATCTGATATGTTGATTTTTACAAATCTTTTAGTTTGTTTAAATTAATGTAAATGGGACATACTTAAAAATAACTATAGGAGAATTGCCTCTTCATATCTTTGATCACTTATCAAAGAATGATCCAACATACTTTAATGCATAAAACTATATAAAAAGATAGGAGAGATAAATTAGACAATTTTGTCATCACTTTGTTCAACTATATATATATACAATTATAGATATACATGCATTTGTAAAACATATATAATATCTAAAATATATATATATCACATTAATATATTGTTTATTTGTAATGTTATTTAATAAATCAGTGCATAATGTATCATCTTATATATTGAATATATAGTCTATAAAACATAGAATGTATATTCATATACATATAAAACAATATATAACAGAGGTTCGGTTTTGTGATATAATCCCTTTTTCTGTTTTTTATACAAAGATAATTTTACTTTTGTAGATTATTACTAAGTTTACAATTTTTTAAAAAAAGTTTACTTTTTTTAAAACAAATAAGAAAATAGCCACTATAAGTTTAAGAACTCCACTAAAATTAATGAGGATCTGATCTATAGCATTTCTACAATATTGGATAATTACAAATCATTTAAATTTGGTCTATCACAGTGCTTTATGTGGTTGGTCTATGAGATTTGCAAAAAAAGTAATTTGTCCGATGTTACACAAATAACTCCAAAATTGACTATACTGATAAAATATGTAGAAATTTGATTCATTAGGGTTGGTAGAAAATAATTTCTTTACAACTATTTAAACATTTCTAAATCTACAATAGAATTTGGTATGTTGTATGGAGATTGGTCAATGTAGTTGAAAGAACTCTTGGCTGTGAATCAAAAGCGACAAGCTCAAATCCAGATTCAACTGCAATTTAGCCAGTTATCTTGACCTTGGTCAAATTATTTGCCTTGTCTTCACTACAGTTTCCTTATTTAAAAGAAGATCAGTTTTGACTAGTTGGTCTTTAAAGCTCAGCTTTTTCAGATCTAAAATTATTTAATTTTAGAGTTTGCCAATTGATAAGGAAAATATGTCTATGTAATAGGAATAGAATCTTGGTAGTTGTTCATTACAACTAATTGAAAATGCAATCATGTCAGTAAAAGTTAACATTTGGAATCAGTTGCTCAAGTAAATTAATATGGGGGGGGTGCTGCAGAGAGATTTATTTGATACTATATACAGTACTGCTGGAATGGATATCAGTAAGATCAGAATTTGAATTCTACTTTCAGACACACACACAAACATATAGTAATTATGTTATTAGAAGAAGGTCACTTGATTTCTCTCATCTTTAATTTCCTCAGTTTGTAAAATAGGGATAGTAATAGAATGTAATTTATAGGGCTCTTGTAAGGTTCAAATGAGAACATACATGAAAAGTAGTTTGGGGACCTTGTTATTTAAATGCAAATTATAATTATTATTACAAAATAATTCTTTTTAAAGCTATGATAGTATTCAAAGTCACTTAAATGTTAAGTAAACACAAAAACACAAATGTTCCTGTACATATGCAGGAACCATCAGGAAACCATTTCGTTTTTTATTATTATAGGAAAAAATATTAACAATTTTCAAAAACGCTGAAATAAATCCCCCCAAAATGGGGGGAAATACTTCCAATACTGACAGTATGTATTCCTCTCAACTTACAAATCAATTTACCAAACATCTCATGAATATATACTTGTTTCTATATAAAAAGGATCGTGGATGGTATTATTTGACTACAATTATCCGTTCTTATGTATTTATTGCTATAAAATGTAGCTCACAAGCAAAGTTCTGAAGAGAGTTATAGCAAAGTATCTATTTCTAAAGGAAAGTATAGAAAATTCTTGCTTGATTTTACCATGAGTAATCTTGTAATGATCCTAAGAAAGCAGCATTACCTTTTCTGTGAATAGGGTAAAGATTCCTAGCCTTTCCTCTTGCCAATTCAAAAGCATAAATTGATTTCCATGTTAGTAGGATATCTATCACCATACCTAATTATAGAAAAGCTAATAGGTTGTTTTCTGGCTTTAGGGACCCATGTGATAGCCCCAAACACAAAATGGCCCTCAGTTCTCTGAAGAACCCCTTCAATTTCTGAAGTAACAGTTGTGAAGTAATAGAAAGGAAGGAGAGCCTAAAAGCTATTATCTATCTGAACAAATTAACTCTGAGTACATAGTGATTTTTATCACATGGTCAAAAACTTGATACCCTACTTTATGAAATGAATTACAGTCATATTGACATTCTTGGTATGAATTAAATTAGAATTAATAAAAGGGCTGCAATTAAATTGAATAATGTCTTCAAAAATTTTAATTCGAGAGAAAAATAATACACCTTGGTTCTAAAGGAAGGCAAAAAAAATCTTATGCTGAAATATGTATTATGAAAAACTTGGAACCTGGAATCAGGAAAACCTGAATTCAAATCCAGCCTCACACACTTTCTATGTGAACTGAGGCAAGTCATATGACACTTTGCCTCAGTTTTGTCATCTATAAAATGTTTAGAGAAGGAAATAGCTAAATAACCTAGTATCTTTTCCAAGAAAACCCCAAATGTGGTTAAAAAAAAAAAAGGAGTTAAATAAGACTGGGACAATTAAATGACAGCAATGATTTTATTCCATCTTGAAGTGGTTAATATTGAGTTCAGGTTTACTCAAGATGATTTTTACCTTGTAGAAGATGAAATTTAAGAAAAGCAAAATTTTATAACCTCTAAATTGGAAGGGACCAATGAATTTATCTAGTCTTGCTTGTTTTAATCTTTCAGGCGTCATCAATAAAAATCTGAATATTCAATGACTTTAGTAGAAGGGTGAGCAGAAGGATGATATATCAACGAACAAAAATATAGGGGAAAAGATGATTTAGAATTAAGAAATAAAAATGGTCACAAATGTTTAGAGTTCCCAGAAATTTTATTTTTATAGAACTAATTCATTTCTCAAGTTAAGATTTGGAAGACACAAGATATGACAAATACTTAACTACATTAGAAAAATATGAATTATATTTTAAATAACATGAAGTAGAGAAATAGAAGTTGTTTTAGAATCAATTTTCCAAATGTAATCATATTTTCAAACAGAGCAAAAGTCAAATTAAACACCAAATAAGTATAAAAAGTAAAAATTAGGAAACTATAACTGGGTTAATATAGCTCCAAGCTATCCTCTGAATGCAAATTGTTGATTCTATGAAAATAAAAATGGGCAAATTCAAGACATTCAAAGTACCACCATTTCCTAGAGAAGATTAACCAATAGGAAAGTCACTATACCCAAATGACAAAAAGCATCTAGGAACAACCTTAACTAACACTTGATCCCCATGGTAAGAAATGAAAAACAGCAACCAAAGGCAATAGTAGTTTAGGTTAATTTTTAAAATGTTACAGTTAATAAGCGTAAATGTATAAAATTTTGAACAATATAGATAAGAGCAATTATAGAACAAAAATTATTAAAATGCAAGCATAGAGTCAACACTTCCTTATGCTAGTTATCCACACAAATTCAACCCTTTCCTCATCCCCCAAAACATAGATAAAAATGCAATGAATAGATGATTTTTACGTAGATTTTTGTACACAAGTGAAGAGATTTATGATAGCAATATAGAACCAGTTTCTTGCCAATAGATATTGCAGATATTTTTAAAGTACTCAAGTCATATTGACCAATACAAATCACTCAAGGAAATGACAGAAGCAATGCCATGTAGCATTGCAGATTGTAACAATTTGTCATCTATATAGTAGTTAGAAACACAAAGTTTGACATCTAGAATTGTATGCCAGAAATTACTGTCATAAATTAAAAGGTGAAAATCTCTCTATTACAAATACATGACGCTCCTCCCAAAGACATATTCTAGAATTTAGAAAATAAAATACATTGCAACTGGAGCATTTTCACAGAAAAAAAAAATGTTCTCCAAAATCAATTCAATATAACATTTATCAAAATAATTTAAGAACAACTTTCTAAATAGATTTTTCTATACTATAATACATTCTCCAAATTATGTGGAAAGAAAAGCTTTCCAATTTTAAAGATCTAATTAAAGAATTTTAAATCATCTGAACATCATTCCTATAATCCTATCTAAATTACTTTCATTGAACCTTCACAATATGAACTTTTTATCAAAATATGTAGAGTTCCATAAGACTCTAAATATAAAAATCTAATAACAAGATAAAGGCTTAATATAGGACAGTATCTATCTGAATACCCTACAATAAGCCAAGGAAGAAGAATAATAACCACATTTCTAATTTATTTATTTATTTATTTTTGCTGAGGCAATTGGGATTAAGTGATTTCCCCAAAGTCACACATCTAGGAAGTGTTAAGTGTCTGAGGCCAGATTTGAACTCAAGGTCCTCTTGCCTTCAGGGGATGTACTCTATCCGCTGCACCACCTAACTGCCCCTCTAATTTTTTTTTTAAACATTTTATATGTCCTATATCATTTGAGCTTCCCAGAATCCTTTTATGATAAGTGATAAAGTTATAGCTAAAACATATCTGAACTAATATTGAACAAGGTTTCCTCCAATTTGGATTTGGAGTGAACAAATCCTGTGCTCTATTTTCTATCATCGTTCTTTCTATTATTCATGTTTTTTTATAGATTTGATAATAGTTTTCACCATTATAGGCAGAAGTGTTGAAATATTTGAGAAAAAGCAAACAATTTTAATATTTGTAAATCCTTCTTTCATGTTAACCCTATCCAGACAACAACTCATTGGCATTCTCTCAAGTTTTTTCTGTTTCCATTTTTGGAACAGCAAAATGTTTACAGACTTAACAAAGCTTTAGAAAGATAGTTATAAAGCTTTTCTTTTAAATTTTCATTATACTTCTTGATGGTGTCAGTCAAAATAAATTTATCAATTACATAGTATGTGCCAGGATCTTTTTAGTCCCTGGTAATAATATTATTTTGGATTTTTTTTCTCCCCACATAAGAGAAAGAAAATGGAGATAAGGCTCCTTGCTGTCTTTCTGTCTCACCTACTCAGTTCTCATGTCATAGTTTCTATTGCCCTTCTTTAGAAAAATTCCTCAGCTGACTACAGAATATTCAGTCTTTTTTTTTTTCAAAAGCAATTTCAGAGCATTTCACTGGTCATATGCTTTCAGTGACTGTTCATTTTCTCTATCTTCATTTTCCCAATCACATTTCTCTCTCCCAAGCCCCTTTCTTATCTTCTGATCTTTCTTTACCTTTTTCCAGTGTAATATAACTCCTTCCCAAGTAAACATATCCCTTCAAAATTACATCTTCCTATGCCTACTTAAAAATGTTTTTCTCCAGATAAATCAAATGGAAATCCCAGCTACTTAACAGCAAAAGAGCAAAAGCTGGCATGATTTATGTCTCTCTCATCCAATAGCAGTATCCTATATGCATTAGAGCATAATATCACTGGAATTACTCCAGCAGGCATGAGGAGTAATCTCTGTGAGTGGCCAAAATCTTCTGAGCCTAAACTCTATGCATTGGCAGATAATAACTGAAAATGTTCAATTATTTGAATGCTAATATTCTCATTTTTGAGACATAAGCTTTTCTCATAGCAAGAGCGTCAGTATTTCTGAATATAGAAAATTTACAGTACACAGAAGCATTTTGACTTTAATTGTATATTAAGATATCTATGCCTTTAGAAACAAAAATAAAATGAATTCATGGGATTATGAAGCTAGAATTAGGGATATCTGAGTTCAGGAAGCATTATGGAGGGGGAAGGGATTTGAGATCATTCAATTAATAGATATTTTTAAGGACCTACTATGTTCCAAGCACTGATAAACTCTGGGTTTGAATTAAGCAGTAACCATGTTTCATCTTATTCCTTTCAAATGACATCATATTGTAAAAAATTGATTTGTATACTGCTTGGAACAATAGGCATTATATAAATATTTATTTGGTCCCCTCCCCTTGTCTTGTCCTCCTCTGACACAAATAGTAATCCTTCAGTGGTTATTAAATGCAAATTAATTTGAAAAATTTATTTAACATAAAAGTCTTTGTGCAAGATGCTAAGTTCATTCTGATGATATAAATACAAAAGTGAAAATATTGATTTTTGTTTTTAGTACTAATAGCCATTATTTATCTAATGCTTTGATGTTTGTAGAACACTTTACAAATGTTACTTTATTCTCACTATATTCTTGAGAATCTGATATTATTATCCCCATTTTATAGATGAGGAAACTGAGGAAGATTATGGTTAAATGACTTGCTTAGCATCATAGAGCTACATTATCTGAAGCAGTGTTTGAACTGCAATCTTTCTGCCTTGACCTCCAGATCTCTTTTGGTGGGAAAATAGCATATAAATTGATAAATCAGCACCAAATATTCATGAGTACTCACAAAAGGAAGAAAGCAATAATAATTGAAATCAAGAAAGACCCACTGAGCATCCTTAAAGTTAGGAATGGTTCGAGACTGTTGCAAAGTCAGAAAGTATTTAAAACATGTGAGATCATTTCAGCAGAGGATGGAAAGAAGGCAATGAAATGTCATGTACAAGGAATTCATAACAATTCAATTTGATAAGAGCAGAGGGTACACAAAGCAGGGAAGTGCAAAATAAATTTGGCAAGGTAAAAGAGCTATATTGTAGAGGGTTTTAAAGATCTGGCTGAGTATTTCTTATCTCTGAATTTGATGCCAAAAATTTCTGTAGCAAGGAAGAAATTTTGTAGTGTATGATAAATAGACTAGAAAACAGGACGAGGCAAAAGAGAACCTGAATTTGAACATGAGAGATACTTCAAGTATGTGCTACATTATCGTGATATTTTATTTCTACTCACAACTGAAAACAGTGCTGTTATAAATAAGTGTTACATATTGATTTATTCAAACTGTAAACATTTGGCATTGTTGCTCAATCAAGTGTGGCATTATCATTAAAATTTAGTATCAGATGACATTTTTGAAACACAATAAAACAGTATTATATTGATGAGTTGCAAAGGTGTCGCTTTATCCAAATGTGACAAAACCAACCCAGGAAGATATATGGAATTTATACTCATTAAATGATATTTATTATATCATTAGAAATGTTTGAATTAGCTGGCCTTCCAAAAACAATAATATCTTATTCTGTAAGAGAAAAAAATCTATAAAAGTTTTTTAACCTCTCTCTCTCTCTCTCTCTCTCTCTGTTTTTCTCTTTCATAAAGAACTCTGAGTAGGTACAGTAAGCTGATAAAGAGGATAATGAATCTAAAGAAGCATGAATTAGATCTGGTATTTTAATTCTAGTCTTCACACATATTATTAGTTGTTAGCAATTTCTGTTCAAACTGCTATGTATGTTAATGGTTTCTAAGATATCTATAGTTAGTCATGTTTTAACATATAAGATATTCTGGATATTTGACAAAAATTTCATGCATGCAGAAATATTTTTTCTTTGGAATTTAAGAAGAAAGATTTAAAGTTTAGAGATAGTTTTAATAAGATCAGTGATTCTTCAATAATTTTGAACAATCAAATAAAATAATATAGAGAATGTTTTACATTCTTAAAAATCCATTCACTATTAAAGAAGAATTAATGTATGAATGTCATTACAATGGGCAATGTGTCACTATCCAATTTAGGCTCAGTTGATAGGACACTGGTCTAGAAAAGGTAAGCAAGAAATTGGAGTCTTTTCCTGACAATATCTTCATTTAGATAAGTAACATATTAAAACTCTGTTTCTCAAAAAAAATCCCTTTGTTTTTGTGAAAAAGAATAGTATAAAATTTTTTGGATTTATGTGAAAAATAGTAAACCAATATAAAAGCCGTTTTATGCTTTTTCATATTTTTATTAATAAAATTCTGTTTTGTGAATGGTCTTACAAAAAAGGGGGGATGGGAGAATAGGGAAGACAAAGTATGAGGCCTCCTCACTGAGGATGTAAAAAACCCTTTGCACTGACTCTTAAATGTTCTTATCTACAACCCTATCTACTGTTCTGATCATTCACTGGTATTTTTTGGCCCCTCCAATCATATTGACTTTCCTCAGCTTAGATAAATTAGCCTGCTGATAGATTTTGGTATCACTTTCACTTTGGGCATGATAAAAGAATAAAAATGAATCTTCAGAAAATGAAGAATAAAAACCTACTCATTGTCCACAGAATCTTCATGATCCATTTTTCTGATGGTGGGACATGGAAGACAAAGGAGAGAAGTTTCTATTCTTCAGATACCAATATAATGCCCAATTCCTTCTGACTGATTGATGCATCTTTATAGCTATTTACCAACATTTAAGTTCTTGATAACTGACTCTTAAGAATTAAATAATATTTTCATCTTTAAGTAAAAGGGGGGAAAGGAAAAATAAAAGCCTTATGCTTGTTTAAATGGCACATATAATTACATTAGACGTGATTGGAAGACAAATTAAATGCTCTCTTGGAGAAGGCCTTTTTTCTTTAATTTTATTCTTTTCTGTTTTGTCTTAGATGGAGATTGCCAAGGAAGAAAAATGTGAATTTTTGCCTTTCCTATCCCCAAGAAAGGTCATAGTAAAAGGTGGAAGAATTGTTGCTATGCAGTTTGTTCGGACAGAGCAAGATGAAACCGGAAACTGGAAAGAAGATGAAGATCAAGTAGTCCAGCTGAAAGCAGACGTGGTGATCAGTGCATTTGGCTCAGTGTTAAGCGATCCTACAGGTACAGTGATCAGTGATTGTAATGTGTAGCATAGCTGTCCATTATTTTAGTTCTACAAAAGTTTCCAGCTTTCAGGGAAGTGTTTTTCAATTTGATAATTAGTGTCCTTCCCTTAGCTTGAAAATAGGGCAATAAAAAAGAAAAATCTTAAAAATGGCATTAGATTATTAGTTTTAAATAGGAGCTGGTAGAAAGATAGCCGGAAGAATTATTCATTGATAGTACTGTATCTAAGTGAAGAAACAAAATTGTTTTACTTTACAGTAACTTATTTTAATCCACTCTTTTGACCCTAATCATGGTCATCATATTTCAAACTGAAAAGGTAAAATGTAGAGAGCAGGAACTCTGGATAAGTATATTTGAAACAAAGATACTTACAACAAGGTGTTAATTCAATGTGATTAATGAGATGATGGTGCTCTAGTACTTATTACTTAGTATGGTGATGTAATGGTTCTCTAGTTCATACATACAGTGTGCTGTGATGATGTAATCATACTGAGGTATCTAAGGGCTGAGAGAACTGGAAATAGAGACTCCATCTTAGACAATCCATCATGGTGGCTCTCCTGCCTCCTTCACTCTTCACTAAGATCAAGGCTGGTCCCAAAATCCTACAGAGAGCTAGTCCAGACCCTACATTTTGACGCCCAAAAAGGGACCTCCAGAAGGACACTACAGGAAAAGAAGGAAGAGGAAGAAAAAATGAAGGAAAAGGAGGAGGAGGAAGAAGTAGAATTAGAATGTATATAGGTTTAATGTTTATAAAGATCTTACAAGTATCTCATTTTAACCTCAAAACAGCTATTTTTAGTCTTATTTTTCAGTTGAGGAAATTGAGGCAAACAAAAATTTAGTGACTTCAAGGGTTTATACAGCAAATGTTTAAGAATAGATTTGAATTCATCAGGAAGACCTGAGGTCCAAGTCTAAGCTATACAATTTAGCTCCCTGATACAGAAATTATAACATAGTGTTATGATTCATCTTAATCAAAGGCATGGGAATTACATACAAATTAAAGTTATTTATAACTCTAAAGTATGGTTCAAGTCACAGTTAAAACCTGATATATGCCAGATCATAATAAGAGGAAGAATTAATTTTTTAAAAGCATTAATTTTTTTCATTTTTTTCTATATAGCATCAGATAGAAATACTAAGAGAAGTGAAATAGCAAAAAAAGCAGTAAGGAAGCCAAAGTTACCTCATTTTCAAATTGAGTCATTGTAGGTAGAGAGAGATAACATTTTACTGTTCATAAAAAAATATGGCACTTATTTGTGGCCAGCATAAAAAAGCCTAAAAGTACAAAACTATCAATATTAAAGATACCGATATACTAAATTGCATTGGTAATGCAATAGACACTAATATTTCTCTCTATAAAGACAGAGACTAGCATAATCACTTGCCCCAATGTCAAAGATTTGAGAGTTTTATTGAGGACAACACAGAAATCTAAATCCCTTCTTTTGATTGTCTACTAAGGGCTTATTGTATTTATGGATCTTTGCCTAGCAAAACAAACTGTTTCTATAATATTAGTTGGGTTTTTGTTTGTTTTGAGAGGTGATTGGTTTTTGTCTTTGTTTTCCACCACTGAAGATTATGCTAAATTTATTTTCAATTCAGCAAACATTTCTTACCTCAATAATATGAAACTTTAGTAACTCCTTGTTGCCTCTATCATAAAATGCAAACATGAGTCCAGAAAATTGCCTTATTTTAGGAGATAATATGAATCAGCATTTAACATCTTTTAAAATCATTCTCCAAAGCTTCTAAGTTTATTTTTTATGTTTTTGTCATGAGTGCCATGCTATCCCACTTTACCTTGAACTCAACTCTCACTTTATGTCCCACTTCTCTGCCATTTCACTTATTTTCCTCTATGCTAAAAATCACTTTCATCACTGCTTCTTAGAAGCTTTTTGGGGAGGGCACTCTTGCTTCCTCCCTCTTTTAATAAAAATGTCACAAATACCTCCCCCAGGAAAAAGTTTGGAGAATAACCAAATTCTTATAATAAATAAGCAAAACAAATCCACATAATTCCCTTAAGAATTGCTTTGGCTGCACTCATTGATTTTGGAATGTTGTCTTATTATTGTCATTTTCTTGGATGCAATTATGGGTTGTTTCTGTCATCTGTTGTTTGATCCATTCATTCTTTAGAATTGGATTATTTAATTTCCAATTGGTTTTTAGTCTATCTTTCCTTTTTCCTTTTCTGAACATAATTTTATTGCATTTTATTGCATTTTTTTTACTTCAGCTGAAGCATAATAAGTTCTGTTCCAGTCTTTTACCTTTACTCTGTATGTGTCACATAAATAATATATTATTAGGATTATATTTTTTAATCCACTCTGCTATTTGCTTCTGTTTTATGGGAGAGTTCATTTTATTCACATTCACAGTTATGATTACCAGCTCTATATTTCCCTACATCCTATTTTGTTTTTGCCTGGTAGCTTGTATCATTTTTCCTTGAGATTATAGTTTTGGAATTTCACAACAATGTTCCTTGAGGGTTTTCCTTTTGGGATCCCTTTGCAGAGGTAATAGATGGATTCTTTTAATGAGTATTTCCTCCTCTATTTCTGGAATATTGGGGCAGTTTTCTTTAATGATTTCTTGTAGAATGCTATCCAAATTATTTTTTGGTCATGGCCTTCAGATAGACCAATATTTTTTTAAAATTGTCTCTTCTGAATCTATTTTCCAGGTTGGCTGTTTTGCCAATAGTGTATTTCACATTTTCTTCCATTTTTTCATTCTTTTTAGTTTGTTTGATTCTTGCTTTTTCACAAAGTTCTTAGCTTTCATTTGTCCTGTTCTAGTTTTTAATATGTGATTTTCTTGTCATTTTTATCTCTTTTCCCATTTGAGTTATTCTACTGTTTAAGGAGTTGTTTTCTTTAGACAGTTTTGTTCCTTTATTTTCCAAACTATTGACTCTCCCATGCATACCTCTCATTTCCTTTCTCATTTTTTTCTTCTATCCCTGATTTGCCTTTTAAAGACTTTTATGAGCATTTCCAAGAAGCCTCTTAGGGCTTGAGACCAATTCATAATACTCTTTTAGATTTCTTCTGTGGACATTTTGTTCTCATCTGAGTTTGTGTTAGAATTATACAAAAATAATGACTATAAGAGTCATACCTTTTGACCTTGAGGTTCTGTTACTATAGCTGTATCTACAACAAAGAAATCAACGATAAAAAACAAGAGTCCATAAACCCCCCCAAAAAAAATTTATAGTCACACTTTTTGCAGTTTTTAGAGAACATCAATGGATTGCCATCAGTTGGAGAAAGGCTAAACAAGATGTAGATTATGCTATAAGTTACTGTACCATAAGAAATAATTATTGTAATGATACATAGAAATGTAGAAATGCATAAATGCAAAACAAATTAACAGAACTTACAACATTGTAAATGAAAAGGATAATGACAACAAAATAATGGAAATTGAATTCTGCAATATTACAATGATCAAACTTGATTCTAAAGTAAAGCTGTGAGAAGGCCTCTCCCTCCCTTCTTTAGGAGGTTAAGGACTCTGTCTATGAAAGACTATACTTGTTGATGTATTGATAAGTTTTGCTCATTTTTGTTTTTCCTTTTAAAATAATTTTTCATAACACAAGGTTCTCTGGGACACTGAAGGAGGAAGGATAGATTGAGAATTATAGGTGATGTAAAAATAAAACACATAAACCAAGAAACAATTGTTTTCTTTATAAAAGTGAGAAATTTACATTTTACTATTCCTGAAAGAGTTGAAAAGTTAAGAATGTCATGTTTTTGCTACACTATTTCATATACTAAGCAAAATTAATACGAGCTACTAGAAGTGGCTATTCACAACTTATCCACTTGAGAACTTATATTGCATTCATTAAACAAGGGTGAGATTTTATATTTATTTCTATCATCTCTATAGCATCTTCATTTGTTGAATATTTTCTATTTCTTTTTTCCCTTCTGAATCCAAAGACTTAAATGCTTTCACATCGTGGGGGGGAAAAAGATCTTTCTTTTTTTTTTTTTTTTTTTTTTTTACCCTGTTGTCAAATATAGTGCTTCCCTATTTCTTACCTTCCTTTCACTGTTTGACTTCTCAAGTGAATGATTATACTTGCCTTCTCCTTTTGCTTACTAATTCATTCCCTCCTTGACCTCTTAAATCTGACCTCTTAGCTCTAACCTCATCCATCTACTAAAATTGAACTCTTAAAGGTCTCTACATCATTCTTGCCAATTTCAATGACCTATTAGCCCTCATTCTCCTTGGTTTCTATAAAGAATTTTTATCAACCATTTTTAATCTCTTCCCTCAGCTTCCATGTATCTTTCTAAATTTTTTCTTGTTATGATATTCTCTGTGTACTCAGCGAAGCATCTTTATTATTTCCCAATCATTGATTATGGGCTTTCTTCAAAGTTCAATTTTTGGCCTTCTATGCGCATGTTGATTCCCTCACTCCCTTTCTGGCTATTTATTTCCTATGTATGTATGTATAAATGTATGAATGTATGTATGTTTGTATATACACACATATACATACACACAATTACACAAGTTTATGAACTGTTTGTCATTGGGTTGATTTACTTTTTTGTCTAATGACTTTAAATATCCACATTGCAGGTGACTCTTAGATTTAGTTAATTCTATTTTTTTTTTTTTTATTTACAGGATATATACATGGGTAACTTTACAGCATTAACAATTGCCAAACCTCTTGTTCCAATTTTTCACCTCTTACCCCCCCCACCCCCTCCCCTAGATGGCAGGATGACCAGTAGATGTTAAATATATTAAAATATAAATTAGATACACAATAAGTATACATGACCAAAACGTTATTTTGCTGTACAAAAAGAATCAGACTCTGAAATATTGTACAATTAGCTTGTGAAGGAAATCAAAAATGCAGGTGGGCATAAATATAGGGATTGGGAATTCAATGTAATGGTTTTTAGTCATCTCCCAGAGTTCTTTTTCTGGGCATAGCTAGTTCAGTTCATTACTGCTCCATTAGAAATGATTTGGTTGATCTCGTTGCTGAGGATGGCCTGGTCCATCAGAACTGGTCATCATATAGTATTGTTGTTGAAGTATATAATGATCTCCTGGTCCTGCTCATTTCACTCAGCATCAGTTCGTGTAAGTCTCTCCAGGCCTTTCTGAAATCATCCTGTTGGTCATTTCTTACAGAACAGTAATATTCCATAATATTCATATACCACAATTTATTCAGCCATTCTCCAACTGATGGACATCCATTCAGTTTCCAGTTTCTAGCCACTACAAAAAGGGCTGCCACAAACATTCGTGCACATACAGGTCCCTTTCCCTTCTTTATAATCTCTTTGGGATATAATCCCAGTAGTAACACTGCTGGATCAAAGGGTATGCACAGTTTGATAACTTTTTGAGCATAGTTCCAAACTACTCTCCAAAATGGTTGGATTCGTTCACAACTCCACCAACAATGCATCAATGTCCCAGTTTTCCCACATCCCCTCCAACAATCATCATTATTTTTTCCTGTCATCTTAGCCAATCTGACAGGTGTGTAGTGGTATCTTAGAGTTGTCTTAATTTGCATTTCTCTGATTAATAATGACTTGGAGCATCTTTTCATATGACTAGAAATAGTTTCAATTTCTTCATCTGAGAATTGTCTGTTCATATCCTTTGACCATTTTTCAATTGGAGAATGGCTTGATTTTTTATAAATTAGAGTTAATTCTCTATATATTTTGGAAATGAGGCCTTTATCAGAACCTTTGACTGTAAAAATATTTTCCCAGTTTATTGCTTCCCTTCTAATCTTGTCTGCATTAGTTTTGTTTGTACAAAAACTTTTCAGTTTGGTATAATCGAAATTTTCTATTTTGTGATCAGTAATGATCTCTAGTTCTGCTTTGTTCATAAAGACCTTCCCCTTCCACAGGTCTGAGAGGTAAACTATCCTGTGTTCCTCTAATTTATTAATAATTTCATTCTTTATGCCTAGGTCATGAACCCATTTTGACCTTATCTTGGTGTACGGTGTTAAGTATGGATCAATGCCTAGTTTCTGCCATATTAGTTTCCAATTTTCCCAGCAATTTTTATCAAACAGTAAGTTCTTATCCCAAAAGCTGGGAGATTTAGTTAATTCTAATATAAAAATATGATCATAGTTTCAGTTCCTAACAATCTATTCACTCTCTTCTGCCTGCAAAAGAAGCTTATTTCCATTAGTGGTACCCCTTTAGAAAACTAAAGGAAATGTCATATTTTTTGATATATTAGTTTTCACTAAACTTTTTTCTCTGTTTTTTTTTTATTCTTTGTTAAAACATATGGCTATCTCGGCCACCAAGGGAGGAGAACACTCAGTAGTTGTAATCACATTTTAGTCTTCTCTTTTAATAATTATTGTAAAACATTATCAATGAAAGACAATATATTGTACAATATAATGTACTAGAAAAAGTTATGGACTTCATTCTTATTTACCTCTTTCAACTATACAGCATGTCTTCATTTCAAATTAAAAGTGATTCTGATTTGTATTTGTATCCTATTAATAAGACCAACAACTGTTTATTGAACACCTACAATAACAAGACAGTTTACTAAGATAGGATTAAAAGACATGACTTGATCTCTTCCTTAAGGGCAATAAGGAAGCAACATATAAAGATGTAAAGATAAATAACAATGAAAATTTTAAATAACAGACTAAGATAATAGAAAACATGTCACAACAGAGAATATGATTAATTGCCAAATGAATTTCAAGACAATAATTGCTATAGGATTTCATTATCATCTTCTACACCTAAACTATGCTCCATAGTAGGTGATCAATAAATACATGCTTAGATGTACTAAAATTTAACAAATGGATAAGTTCACTGGAATAAATATGAGTAAATACATGTAAGTTAACTAATTAAATCTCTTTCCAATTATATTTTACCTATAGTTATATTTAAGTAACAGACCATTCATTAAGACCTTTATTAGATTACACATACATATACACACACAGCATATACGTACATAAAAAGATAAAAAATATAAGTGGATATATCTATATATACACATATATAGGTACTTCTTAAGAAGTTTGACGGATAGTAGGGTTTAAGTTAGAGTTCTGTCATATATATGAGTTACTATGAACTCTTTAGCAAGCTATTTCATTTTTGTATTTAATAGTAAATGTTGGAAAATATCCAAAAAGATTAAATTGTGCACATTTTAACTCTATAATTGCCAAATCCTAAAAGAACGTACTCTAGAATTATATACCCAATAAATAATTAGCTCCTCAGGACCTCAGTGACATTCTTCCTTTAACGGTAGCATATTAGGAATCTTCTACAGCTCATTTGTAATGTTTCCTACATTCCCCATAGAAAATTTAGCCAATACTTTGGAGGTTTCCTTCTTATTATATTAAGATTTCTAGGAATACTATTGCACCATTCAGACTGTCTACTTACTATCTCTTTTACTGTATGAGTGAATCAACTCCTTTTGGTGTTCCAAAAGTCTTAATGCTAAAAACTGCAAAGACATTTAAGGTATCCTTTATTTCCTTACAATGTCTTTTATAGAACTTTTATCAAAAATAATAGATGATAAATAGCAACATGCATATTGCTGTTAATATATGGATTTTTCAGACAACAAATCACTTAGGATCATTGAACATCCAATATAATTTCTCAGAGGTCTCATAGGTATCCTTCTACTAAATTCTTGGCCCGATTATTTATTATTCACCATAAAAGATTTCCTAATTCTCCAGCTAACAGTAATTTGTTTTTTGACTGGCGAAAAAGTTTTGAATTATCAATTATTTTTTTATTTTTTTAAATTAAATTTAATTTTATTTAATAGCCTTTTATTTACAGGTTATATGTATGTGTAACTTTACAGCATTAACAATTGCCAAACCTCTTGTTCCAATTTTTCACCTCTTACCCCCCACCCCTCCCCCAGATGGCAGGATGACCAGTAGATGTTAAATATATTTAAATATAAATTAGATACACAATAAGTATACATGACCAAACCATTATTTTGCTGTACAAAAAGAATCAGATTCTGAAATATTGTACAATTAGCTTGTGAAGGAAATCAAAAATGCAGGTGGGCATAAATATGGGGATTGGGAATTCAATGTAATGGTTTTTAGTCATCTCTCAGAGTTCTTTTTCTGGGCGTAGTGGTTCAGTTCATTACTGCTCCATTGGAAATGATTTGGTTGATCTCATTGCTGAAGATGGCCAGGGCCATCAGAACTGGTCATCATATAGTATTGTTGTTGAAGTATATAATGATCTCCTGGTCCTGCTTATTTCACTCAGCATCAGTTCATGTAAGTCTCTCCAGGCCTTTCTGAAATCATCCTGTTGGTCATTTCTTACAGAACAATAATATTCCACAATATTCACATACCACAATTTATTCAGCCATTCTCCAACTGATGGGCATCCACTCAGTTACCAGTTTCTAGCCACTACAAAGAGGGCTGCCACAAACATTCGTGCACATACAGGTCCCTTTCCCTTCTTTATGATCTATTTGGGATATAAGCCCAGTAGTAACACTGCTGGATCAAAGAGTATGCACAGTTTGGAATTATCAATTCTTTAGGCCAGTGTTGTCAAGATCAAATAGAAATGAGGACCAATAAACCATATGTAAAGATTTTCATGAGAATTATATTTAGTTTTAATATTTCATGTTATCTATATTTATTTGCATTTTTATTTTGTTAAATATTTCCCCACATTTTCAATATAATTTAGGTTGTACTTAGAGTCGTTGTGGGCAGCCTGCAAGACATGAATTTGACAATGTTGTTAGCTACTAAGTCTGCAAATTGTAAAGAAAGAACTTTCAGTGTTGATTGATAGCATATGTCTCCAGACCAAGGAAATCAAAGATCAAAAAAGGGTATCTTAATTATTAGATTTCTTCCTTATGTGCTTATTCAGGTTCAATCCTTCTCAGATGACTGAGTCCACTATAAACTTGTGTCACATAATTTCAACTAAAACCTCTCTTCAGCAAGGCAATTTTTTTATATCTACTTAATTAATTCACTTTCTTACTCATCATAAAGCCTTTTCCAAAATTTTTTCAATAATCAATTTCTTGCCAAGACAAACTCCTCTATATGAATAAGTGAGCTCATTTCCTTTAATCTTCTCTAGCAGATTGCCCTCTTTATCAACTTTCCTTCTATCTTGCTTATCTTTAATATACGTCTCTCCACTGTTTATTTTCCTGTTGCCTACAAACATACTAATTTCCCTTCAATTAAAACTCTTAAATTAAATTAAAAAATTAAAACTCTCAAATGTTTCATCCATCCCCACTAGCTAACATTCTTATCTATATTCTGAAACCTTGTCACCTCTCTATTCAATTAATTCCAATAGCTCCTTATCACCTCCATGATCAAATATAAGATCTGCATGACATTCAGATTCCTTCTTAACCTTGTCTTCTGATAGTTTTCATTCTTTTTACTCTTCACTTCCCTACCAGAATATTGTACAGTCCAGCAAGATTAGTATCCTTGTTGTTTTTTGTACAAAATATTCCATCTCGCTCCTCTGTGCATTTCCATTGGTAGTCTCCCATGCCTGAAACATTTTCCTGGCCCTTCTCATTGTCTCATCTACTTTGATTTTCTTCAATTACTAATCCAAAACCTACTTTCTACAAGAATTCTTTCGTAATCGTGCTTAATTCTAGTGCCTTCTCTCCATTGATTATCAACAGCTTGTACTGAATAGATTCCCAATTAAATTGTGAGTTCCTTATGTTCAAGGACTATCTTTTGCCTTTCTTTGTACATTCAGTGCTTAGTGAATTATTTGACATATAGAAGGAACTTAGCAAATGCTTGTTAAATTGTTTATTTGACTTGATTGATTTCATTTTTTTCATTAGCACATCCCATATTGATATAAAAGAGGCCATCCATAAAGGTCCCTTTACCATTTTTGATTAGAACCAGTCATTATAGTATGTGTCTTGGCAAATTACTTCTGTTAAATATGTCTTGTTCTCCTTCCCATTTTTCACCTGTCAATTCTCTTAAGATTAAATTTGATAAAGTTTCATAAACAGTTATCATATATGGTATTTATAGATCCCTGCTCTAACTGAAGAGGAAATGAAAAAATACCACATATGGAACCTGAAGCCTAGCCCAAGCATTAGAAGCAGTTTAAGAAAGTTATTGGCAACAAGAATGATCAAGCATGCTATTTGGCAGAAAATAATCTAGTTTAAGTAAAGCATATTGGAGGGAAGTAATATGAGATCAAACTATGAAAATAATGAAGTGTCTTTTCAGGCAAAGGAATGTGAACTTTGTTAGTTATTAGGGATTTTATTCCTAGCCCTCTGGTGCAGGTATGAGATAACAGGGCTATTTTCTTCTGAACTGCTTTTTACTGTATTGGCAAAGTTATACTATTCATAATCTTCCATCACCCCTCTGCAATGCTTGGCTACAGAATTTGTATAGTTCCTTTTGCTACTATAACTCTTGCTTTGGAAAGGAGATTAAATTTCTCCTGGTTGAAGTAGGTTGCAAGCTCAGTTGACCATCTCATTGGCATCTATTATATGCTATTAAAATTGTTATAAGAAAAAAATGACAGTCATAATTATTTACTCCATCCTACTCCATTCTTGCCATGTGGAATTGACAGAGTATATAATAAGGTCATTTTGGAGTTGCTGTAATTGCAAATGATGTCTTATTCTAATGTGAGTTTTACTTTGAGTTTTGTTCATATTGACTGCATATAGACAATTAATTCTGTATTTGGTGGGGAGATATCATTAGCAATTTCAAATTCTCTTTAGAAAGAAAATTAAAATGATTCAGGCAGCTCTGATTAGTAGGTAAGAGTACTAGACTTAGAGTCAAGAAAAATTGAATGATTCATCCTCAGATTCCTGCTAGTTATATGACACTAGACAAGTCATCTATAATAACATCTATGTCAATGGGTTGTTTCATTCCAATGAAATGATATTTAAAGTACTTTGCAAATTTTGAAAATGTTATATAAATGTTAGTGACAATAATAATGATGGTGGTAATAGTGGTGGCGGTACCCATAGTAATCTTGATAGAAAATTGTGAAGTAGCCTGATAGTTTGTAAATCTTTATATTCTTTTACTTCTTGATCATACCCCATATTTGCCAATCTAGTTTTAAATAATTAACTAAGCATAATAAATATTTGTTCATCATAGAAATTATAAATTACAGATGAATGTCTCAATAGAGAAAAGGAAGGATAATTGGAATTTCATTTTGAAATATTCTGTGTTTCTTAGAATAAAGGTGCTAATTATTATATTATTATTACTTTTAATAATTATTATCAGTAAACATCATTACTTTGCATCATATTATTTTATTTTTTATGTACTCTATTGTGTTTGAAGCTGTTAAGCAGGAAATAGAAACAAAGGACTACATTTTTAGGTTTTCTGCATGCAGAAAATATTCATGAATATTTTGAGTGCAATTTAATTGAATTCCTCATTAAGTAGTTGTCCCAAATTCTAAATGCATCAATGTCCAATTTCAAATTCAATTGAGATAATAGAACTATAGACTTATTTAGTATCTCTACCCAATAGACCTCAAAGCACTTGCACCTTTTTAATCTCATGTATCTGTTCTAATTCTAAATTGTATTGAATTGGGATATTATTATTCAGACTGATTAAAATGAATGACAGGAATTTAGTCACAAAGCACCTCCAAGTGGAAAGTATTCTCCCTTGACTGTCGTAGCCAAGCCCCTTTCTTGGAAATTTACTTGGAAAATTATCTACCTTAATAAATAATTTGCTTGCTTTCCAACAGAATATCAGGGTCATCTAAGTTGTTTCCTTATATCAGAACCAATTTTAACAGTCTTCTAGTTTGTATTAAAAATTCTAGTTCCTTCTTTTTTCTAATAGAAGCAAATAACTACATAAAATGCTTTGGGCATTCCTCTTGGGTAAATATTTTTAGATGAGGATTGGAAAAAAAATGAAAAAATATGTAGGTAAAAATATCTTAATTTGTATTGACACTGGCATGTGTCACAAACCTGGGTTGACTTTAAATGTATTAAAATTAAAATTTTTGTTTATTTGCCCCAGCAGCTAATTTGAAAAATCCTTATATTAGACTTTTAATATCCCTCATAGCCACCCAGCACAATACAAACCATATAATAGTAGTTCTTCAGTCATTTTAGCCATGTCTGACTCTTCATGATCTCATATGGGTTCTCTTGGGAAAGATTCTGGAGTGCTTTGCTATTTCCTTCTCTGGTTCATTTTATAGTTGAGTTAACTGAGGCAAACAGTGTTAAGTGATTGCCCAGGATCATCAGGCTCAGTGCTCTATCCACTGTCATTCAGCTGTCTATAACACATCATAGAATAAATGTTTCATAGATATTTCTGGATTTACTGTAGTCTGTTTTACTTATTTTGTGGGGGGAAATTCATTTTTATGAATAATTTCATTAAATTCTCTGCAGTAAGAGAGAACTTCTAATAAAATAATCTACTTGTGAGAGTCAATCTTTCTATCATATCCAGCTTAAAATGCAGTGGTCATTCATGGTTCAATCTCACTAGAGTTAGGCCCTGACCAGCTTGTTTTCAGACCTAGGTCAATTTGCTTCACCTGAGACATCAAGTTGACACCTGAGCCCCCAAGGGCTCACCACTCTAGTGCTGGATTTAGTTCGAACATTTAAGCCACTTAACCCACTGCGCTTCAGAACTACTTTACTCAGGAGTTCCCCGAGCCTCAGCCTCTTCAGTAGCAGGGAATATAGTAGTATATCACTGTATCCAAGCAGTTAAATTTAACAAGCATTTATTAAGTACCTACCTATTAAGACACTAGCTCTGTGACCCTCAGTAAGTCATTTAATACTCTTTGTCTCAGTTTTCTCCTCTATAAAATCAGCTAGAGAAAACCTCAAATGGAATTACAAGGTCTCAGACATGACTGAAATGACTAAATGACAACAAAGCATTGACCACTTCTAAGACTATAGATAAAAAGATCATAACAACTAAGACCCTTCCCTCAAGGTGCCTCCATTCTACTGGGAGAAAAACGATATATACTCAAACAACTAAATGAAAAAAATGCATATTAAGTAATTTCAAGAGTGGAGGGCAGAGAATTCTTAACAATGGTAGGATGGCCAGCTTCCTGTGGGAGACAGAACCTGAGTTGAATTATCTTTTTTTTAAAAAAAAAATTATTGTGTTTATTTTTATTCTTCTTAAGAAAAACAGAAAAGCAAAACAAAGCAGAACAAAGTATTATCATGTGTCCAGAAGAACATCTGGGGGGGGGGGGGAGTTTCAAAATAAATAACAATAAATTACAGTCCAAAAAGTATATATAATAGTACAAGAAATTATAGTCATGAATATCCATCTTTTTTTTGCTTCTTTGTAAGTTATTCTTTTGTTCTTTACTGTGTACTTTTTTTTATTATATTGTTTTTTCCCTTTTCATCTCTCCTGCTTGCTCAAAGAAAGCTATAGTTAAGCACAGATTTATGTTTAAAAAAACATATATAGATGTATACATACACATGTAAATATACATATATACACATATACATTAATATGCAAACGTATGTCCAAAACAACATCAGTATGGCTGACATGTAATGTAGATTTCTCTCAATTAAATCTTTTAATTTTCACTTATCTTTTCTTTCCTATCTTTTCTAAACATTCTGCTTTAATTCTGCTTCTTTACTTGTCTTGCTATTACTTAATCTCCCCCCACCCATAGATCCCTCCTTTATCATCTTCCCCCCCACTTTTGCATCCATTTTCATCCCTTCCTCCCTCCTTATTTCTTTGTAGATTTTGAAGGGTGTTATACCCTTTATGATATATATGTAGTGTTACCTATTTAACCCATTCCCAAGTTAGTAGGGTTTCAGAACCATGAGCCCTCCACTCCCTTCAATGCCTCTGTGTCTATTCTTCCTCTGTACCTCATTTGTATAGCATTTTTACTTTGTTATTTTTACAATTTTAACTTTTTCTAGGCAGTTTTGCTTTTTAGAGTTTGCTAAATTGTTTCTTTTGAGCTACCCAATTGCTGATGTCAATCTTAAACATATAGTGTACATTTCCATAAAAACCATAAGCATTTTATTTATGTTAAGTTACTTGAAACTGATCTTTGATATTGACTCTTATATGTTAAATTTTTGATTGCATTTGGGTTTGTTTGAAAGAAAGTCTTAAAAATCTGCAAATATGTTGAATTTCCATTATTGTCATTCAGTATCATGGATTATTTTGCTGGATTTCATATTTTTGGCCATAGGCTTAGTTTTTTTGATTGCCAATATATATGATTTCAGAACGTGTTGTCTTTTATTGTGGCTGCTGAGCCCTGTACAATTCCAATTGTAGCTCCAGTGTATTTGAATTCTTTTGTTCTTGTTTCTTATAAAATTTTATCTTTGACTTGAGGGCTTTGAAATTTGACAATAACATTCCTATATGTTTTCCATAAAGGATCTCTTTGACAGGGTGCTTGATGGATTTTTTTTCCTATTTCTACTTTCCCTTCATTTCTATCATTCCAGGACAATTTTCTAGGATTATTTTTTACATTATTGTATCAAGGTTCTTTTTTTTGGTCACACCTTTCAGGATTCTTATATTTTCTCTTCTTGATCTCTTCTCTAGATCTGTTGTTTTTCTTATGTTTCACAGTCTGTTTTATTTTTTCATTCTTTATATTCTGTTTTAGTTGTTTGTTTTTTAGTTTTTTTCTCAATGTCTCTCATTTGATTTTTGAATTCTTTTTTGAGTTCTGTAAATTCTCTCTGGGCAGGGAGCTATTTCACATTATTCTTTGGGGTGGAAAAAGCTTTTTTTTTTAATTTCAGTGTCCTCTTCTTCTCTGTTCAAATAGTAAGTTTCTATGATTGGGTTCATTTTTTTAAAATAAGAAGTACTAGTGCAGACACATCTAATCCTGGGGTGGGGGAGATGGTGCTTCTGCCTTCACTTCAGCTCTCTCCTCTGACCTGGAACCTCAAACCAACCCTCCCCTCCTGCAAGTGCCCACAGCTAGCAATGTCCCTGCCCCACTGCCCCTACACCCAAGAGTGTGCTGGCTCCTCACCCAGTGCCCTATCTCTGCAGCACAACTGGGCCTGGCATTCCCAATCAGCTGAGGTTCACTCAGTCTTCCCAGACTCCAGCTCCTAACTTAGTACCATCCCGGAGGTGAAAATTCCTGTGGTTGGGGATGAGGCTCCAGCCAAACCCAGCTAGCTGCACTTGATGTTGTGCAGAGGTGGCCCAGATGTGTTTGCACTTCATGCTGGCTAATCTCTGGGTTGGGGTCTCTTTTCCAATCTTCTTGGGTAGTACCAAAGGGACCCCTGTTCTGCCCCAAATTCTGCTGATCTTTGACCAGTCTATGTTCGCCCTGAGGCACAAATTTGTTCTGTTTCTGGGGGAAATCTGGAGAACTTGAAATTTACCCACTATTCCACCAACTTCTCAGAATCCTCCCAGAATTGAATTATCTTAATTGACAATTGCCTGGTATGGTCCTAAATGAATGAAATATCTCTTTGTTTTTTTAACTTTATTTTGTTTTCCATACAAAGCCTAGGCAGTTTTCTTAATGTAAGAAAAGAAAATTGTAAAATGCTGAATTCTCTTTCATCTTTGTATTCTTTTGGAATACTCTGTCTTTGGCATATCCTAAGGGCATTCTACCTATTAGAATGAACATTACACACTCCAGGTGTATATAGACTCTTAAAACCACATTTTAGGTGCCAAATGTGAATTATGTTACTGCCTTGTGGTGCAATGAACTGTGTCATGATATGTTCAGCAAGGATGAAAGAGACTGAAAATAGAGCCCTCATAAAGAAGTTTAGGGAGCACCTCCTTCACAGTCTTGTGAAAGAATAAAGCACATGATTTAATCTAATGATTACACTCATACACAACCTGGAACATATACAATAATCATACCATTTTACTCATTTTATCTGCTGTTTTAAAAATAAACTCTAAAATTCTTAACTACTTGGTAGGTTTTTTTGTAACTTTTGTGATAGATTAAAAATATAAAATAACAATACACAACTTCCTTAAGAAATCTTGCACTTCCTAGAAAACTGCCATTTTTATTGCTCAGAAAGGAGACATATTTTAATTTTCATGTATCTATTTCCTACCTAGTATGATTTCTTTCAGGATTCTCCGTACTGACCATAGCGTTCTAATTTAATAAACAAAATCCATTTACATTCCCAACAAAATTCTCTTCTTTTAGGAATCTTAGGAATATTTGACTATCAATGTGATAAAATATTAATAAATATATAATTAATTAATATATAATAAAAATATTAATGCTAATATGGTTTTGGTTAGCTCTTACTGTTTATATAATATATTATATCTAAACATATATGATTTCATAAGAAATATTATAAATCATGATTTGTTCCACAAGTCATACATAAAATTATTCTTACCCATTTATAGTTATATGATAACTAATTTTTATAGTTTTATACACACACACACACACACACACACACACATATATGTTGATGCTGTGTGGGTGTGTTTAATTTGTGTTAGGATTTGTTGTTCCATTAATAAAAGCATATGCTTCCTTCATATCAGTATAGTGACAAGAAATCTACAAGAAGCTAAGGACTTTGAGTAAATCCCCTTCAATGCTTAAGAACCCCTACTCTATCCACAGAGTTCATGAAAAGGATAGGAGAAAAGTCAAACAAGATCAGGACAGGAAAATATGACTAGGTGGTTCTGGAGAAAACATCCTTATTGATAAAATTGTAGTTCTAAAAGGGAAAAAAAATGCCATTATAAGATATCTTAGTCATTTTTTTCTTGACTTTGAAAGGGTAGGTTTTATGAGGTCAGAGAGACAAAGAGATTATTAATTATTAATTGTAGAAAACGACTGTTAACATTACAGAAATACTATATGGTACTTTTGATATGTTTAAATAACACTTATTTATGTCATCACAGTCAAGGTTTGTTATGTACACAAAAAAATGATTTTCTCAACACCATAAGCAAATATATGTAAAGTAATGCATCATTTATCCAGTATATGTGGGGAATGATCTATTTCAGACAAATAAATTTTCAAAATAAATCCCTTGTATCATAGTTATTTGCTTTCATATCTTTCCACCCTATTAGATTATAAGTGGCTTACAAGCAGGATCTGTGTTATATCTATTTTTGTATCCCCATTTGTATTGTTTCCACATAACAGGTGTCTAACAAATATTTGTAGAATTTCAAATGCTTGATTACAAAACTGAAACATGCCTCATTAACTGATAATATATTATTTTGATTATTTAAGGCATTGTAATTAATTGTTACATAACATATTGAAATTTTCATTGGTGTAACATATTCTGGCACTTATCTTCAGTTGTGTGACATTGACCTTAAACAAGGTATGTTACTTCTCTTTTCCTCAGATACTTTCATATCTGAGAAAATAATACTTGAATGGTATAACTTAGAAGGTTATTAAAAATATCACTCTAAAAATTAATCACATATGTAAAGTGTTCTTGAAAATTGTCAGATCAGTATAAATGCATTAACATTAATATTTCAAGTATGATTTCATACTTCTGAGTATTCCCCTCATTAGTGTACATCACAGCATCTCTACATCTGAGTAAATATTCTTGCCAAAAATCTCTAGATAGAGAAAAATAAATAAATCAATGCCTTGATGCCTATTTATAAGTAAAGGTATAAGTTGATTATCTGGTTAAAAAATGCAAGCCTCTAGAGAGCTAGAACGGTTTTGTATTTATCTTCTTATTTCTCACACAGTGTCTGACCCAGAGCAGATACTTCATAAACACTTGTTGATAAACTGAATGATTTCACATAATTGTATGTATAGTTATAACCCTTAAAAAGCAAAATCTAACCACATTGTTAAAGTCAAAAGAACCTTGACGATGATCTCCTACTTCTTCAGTTTTTGAGTAAGGGTACTAAAACCTAGAAAGATTGAATAATTAGTCCAAACTCATATGTGTAATAAGTAGTTAAGAGATTGTCACTAAATGTAATTAGATGAAATTTATGCTAGCAGTTGCATATTCCTTCACCAAGATTATATTTAAAACTTTAATTGATATATTTGCTACATGCTATTATTTTCATTGTCAACAAACAAAATGAACATATTTCTGTCTCTTCCAAATATGTCCTTTTTATGCACTACTTTGACCAAGTTATATTTGCCTCTGTAGGCCTCAGGTTTTCATATCTAAAATTAAGGGTCAATGACCCCATTTGAATAATATTTGACTCCAAAGAAGATATGGGGAAGTAAACTTCTTTCTTTGTATAGTTGGAGAAAGAGGGTCCAATACATTTGGAATGTTTCATATGCTATTAGTGCATTAGTTATTTTTGCTTAACCTTTTATCTCCCTCTTTATTAATGAGAAAGCCTTCCTGACATACAAATTCTTATGATAAATCCAGAAATCTGTGCAATATGAAAACCAAAAGCATCAATATAACTTGCTATTATTTTAATAAAATATTAATCTAATTTATATATTTTAGTAATAGAGCATACAGTATAACATACACATATTTCTTGTGTATTATCTAATAAAACAATGTTATATAATATTAACACATTATATTAATAATATTATTTTTAATTAGGAAAATCGGACTTAATGATTGCTTTAATCTCTAAGTTCTATGATCCTAAATCCTATGATTTTTAATCATAAGAATAATAATTCTACCAGAGCATCATATAGTGATGCCCTCAGGTGTTGAGACTTAGAGCCATTTATTCTAAAACATGACTTTTTTGTCTAAAAATCTTCTGCTGATAGTCTACTTCCTCCATTCACTGTCAATTGTCATTTCTTGCTTCTATGAGCATATTTTTGTTGAGTCTCATCAATTATCCAATTTTACATACTATTTATTGAATATTAACTTAAGAATGACTTCACAATCTCTGCTCAGGTGTAAAATACAGAGAGTTGTTGATGGCTACTTATTGTTCAAAGTCATTTACCACTTTTTATATTATACCTGTGCCCTTATTAAAGTCCACTTAATGTGATGGACTTTGACTCTTTTCAACAATGAGGTGATTCAAGTTAATTCCAGTGGACTTGTGATGCAAAGTGCCATCCGCATCCAAAAAGAACTTTCAAGATTGAATGTGGATCAAGCTATAGTGTTTTTACCTTTATTATCATCATTTGTTTGTTTGCTTGTTTTTTTTTTTCTTTTTCCTATTTCTCCCCTGTGGATCTTTTTTCTTGCACAGCATGACAAATATAGGAATATGTTTAAAAGAATTGTACATGTTTATCCTACATTGGATTGCTTGCTATATTGAAGTGCTAGGAATGGGGAAGAGAGGTAGAAAAATTGGAATACAAGTTTAGTAAAGGTGTATGTTGAAAAATATCTTTGCATGTTTTTAGAAAAATAAGATACTATTTAAAAAATAAAATTCAGTTAAGTTGTAGAAGCAATACAGTATAGTAGAAAAAGAGTTGGGTTGGCAACTGGACACTGTGATTCAAATAATAGGTTTGCTAATTACTCTTTTTTATGAGTTTGGGCAATCAAAACATTTGCAGACCTCAGTATCCATCTCTGTAAAATGAGGGGAATGAATATCACTTTCAAGGTGCTTTCAAAATTCAACAGTGAAGTTTGATTATATATTCTTTGTGTTAGAGGTATACATGCAAATAGGTGACGCCAATTAATCAGCAAGCATTTATCAGGTTCAAGGTGTTGTGCTTGGGAAATACAGAAATGAAACAGGCTCAGGCCTCAAGGAGTTTACATTCTGTCTTGCCAGATAATTAAATTGTATTTTTATTTCCACAATGCACAGAGCAGCAAAGCAGCGCATATATATTATTTTAAGAAAAAAAATTGTTTAGCCATAGGATTGTCAGAAGGTAGATTTTCAAGTGAGATGGGATTTTAAAGCCATTGAGTCCAGCTCATTTTACAGAGAAAGAAAGGAAAATTACAAAGAGTTGAGCTGCTTGCCCTGAATCACATAGCTAGTACATATATAAGATAGAAGTAGAAGCCAAGCCATTTTAAGTCATATTCAAGTTTTTCTATTCATTATATAACACTGCCTCTCAGCCAGTTCAAATTGTAGGAAAATCATTGTTAAATTTTGCTGGATGATAAAAATTTTTCTGCCATTTATATGGTCATTTCCATGATTTTATTTTAAAAACGGTAGATCCAAAACATCCTACAATTTCTATAATATGGAAATAAAAACTCATCTTTAAGAGGGGATGAAATAAAGAACACTTTGGAGAAAACTTAATACTTCAATTAATAACTCATTTTTCTTTAAAAGTCAGTCATGATGCAAATCATTTAAGGCAAACTGTACTTTGGCAGGCAAGGGAAAATAGGACTGATGACAGTGCTAATAGCGATTCAGCGTGAGGTCTTACTATGTCATTTGGAAGAGTAAACTCTCAGGTGATTGGACTCTGAGGACATAGCCCGGAAATTTATGATTTCTTCTCTTGGGAGGACTTCTCATGCAATTTCTTAAGCATCTTTTCTCCTAATTTCACTAGGGATTAGAGATAACAAGGAAGCCCAAAGCACAGTCATTTCTGAATTTTTAATATACCTATCAGCAACTTATTCCCTTGATGATGTTAACTGCAATTAGTTCTATGGGGCATTCTTCAAGTGAGAGGGGAGATTGAGATTTTAAAACCCTTCATCAGTTCTTAATATTAGAATGCCCTTGGAAAACTTTTTTGAAAAGTCTCATGGGCTTCCTGCCCATATCATATTCAGGTTTAGCTTTGATTCAGTAGATTCCATATAGGAAATAGTTACTATTTCCTGGATTAATTTAATATTATTCTTCTTTGGATAGAAATAGTATTTGCCATCCAAAATAGCCAGTTATACAAGATTCTGAGACAGATGACTTATGGTAGTTTTAGAGAACTGGGGATTTCTCAAATGTATCCAATTATTTTTTTAGACTTTGGGAAAATCCTTCCTTCCTTCCTTCCTTCCTTCCTTCCTTCCTTCCTTCCTTCCTTCCTTCCTTCCTTCCTTCCTTCCTTCCTCCTTCTTTCTTTCCTCCCTCTCTCCTTCCCTCCCTTCCTTCCTTCCATCTTTCTGCCTCTCTGTCTCTCTCTTTCTGCAGGGCCCCTCACTCTCTCTGTTAGTCTGTCTTATTCCTCTCTTTTTTTCTCTCATTCTCTCTCCTTCCCTTTCCTTTTTTTTTCTTCTGTCTTTTTTAAAAGGAAGGAGTGAAATAAGAATTTAGAGCCCAGGAATATATCATGTGGTTGAGTTTCCATGAAACTTAGAAACAAAAACTTAGAATCTGTCTAACATCTAAAAGAAATGTAAATATTGCTTCTGATCCACTTATTCTCTTATTAGCATGTTATGGTAATAATAGTTTTCTGATGGTAAAGAATGTCTATGAAACTATATAAGGATACTCTATACAACTAAAATATTGAATTTTATGACAATAAAAAAGAGACCATGGTTTTGTGGCTTTCAGCTCACATAATTTCTTTTCTCCATTGCAAAAATAAAGGAAGGGATTTTAAAATCTGTTTTTAAAAAAACACGAGATTACAGGGTCAGAATTTTGCTGATTGATGAATTTTCTAGAGAAAATATTCTCTCTATAAAAGTTATTAGGAATTTCATATTTTCATAATCTCAATAACTACTCTTCTAATGAATTTTTTTTTCAAATGTCAGATTTCTGATTCCAGTTGTTGGTAGTCTTTCTAATACATGAAGAATTAGGCATTGCTATATATCCAGTGGAGTCAAGAAGAATGGCTAACAATTCTTTTTTCCCCCAGTGCAATTGGGGTTTAGTGACTTGCCCAGGGTCACACAGCTAGAAAGTATTAAGTGTCTGAGGTCACATTTGAACTCAGGTGTTCCTGATGCCAGGACCACTGCTCTATCCACTACAACATCTAGCTGTCCCCTGCTCACAATTATTTAATTGTAAACATTATTAAGTTTATAGAATTGTATTGCCTGTTAAGTGATAGCATAAATTTTTGCTTTATTTCTACTCTTTATAATATCTATATTTAGGTAATATGAGATATATGATACATTCTGTGGAACTACTAGAATTGACAATGAGCCTTGTTTGTTTGCACTTTTTTTGGAGAAGCATTTGGAATTAATGGACATGGCCAAGATCATTTAGCTAGTACATGTCAAGTGTCTGAGACCAGATTTGAATTCAGGTGCTCCTGATTCCAGGGCTGGTGCTCTATCCACTGTGCTATCTAGCTGCTCTTTTAATAGCTTTTTTAAAAAATCTATATTTTATATGAGACATTTTCCTAATGGTAACATTTTATACCAGGTTATTTAGTTGTGTGTGTGTGTGTGTGTGTGTGTGTGTGTGTGTGTGTGTGTTGTGTGTGTGTATATATATTTTTTCAGTGAGAATAGGAAGGTATTTCCATGATTTGATGCTTTCCTTTTTGGAAAAAAATACTGATGCATAACCAGGGTGATAGAACAGTGAATCCCTGTGGATATAATAACTTTTTTGTTGAACTCACATTAATAGTAATGCAAATAGTACCCAAGTTTTCTTTGGGAGTGTTTATAAGGAGGGTAGGGAACTGATGGCAACTTTGAAAGCTGTTTTGAATCCAACATCACAATACTTAATGACTGCAGAAGATGTGGTTGGAGCTCAATGCACTATTTCTATAATTATTTTATTTTTCTTAATAACTGCATAAGAATAGGTTTGTTTCCCTAGTGGGTATCTCCATTCAGAGCCTCTGCTTATCTTTATTTGCCAGATTTTACTACTGGTTGATATCAAATCCATCCTTACCTGGAGACAGTTGAGAAAACAGTAGTTTTTACACCAAATCAAAGATTTTGTATGCTCTTCCCATACGCTAAACTAGGGGGAAATATAGAATAATGGAATTTAAAGTGTTTCATGTGGGGAACAAGATAAGAATGGGAAATATACTTCTTTCATAATACGAAATATTATGTGATCATACAAGATATTAATAATATCTCCAATTTATATAGTACTTTACATTCTACATACAAAGCACTTTATTTTCAATAAGTCTGTGAAGAAGAATAGGCATTTATATACATATATGGCATTGCATGACACATTGCATATATAAAGTATGCATGTACAAATATGAACATATATATTAATTTTTATAAAAGAGGGATGAGTTAGAATTTTATAGAAAAAAATGTGGACAACATATCTACCTAAGTTAGTTATTCTATGAAGTGAGAGACATTTATAGGGAAGGGAAGGAAACAGACATTTATAAATATCTACTACTATTATATGGTTTCCAGGCAATATGCTAAGTACTTTTTATAAATATTCTTTAACTCATAGTACTACGTATGGAACTACAAAGAACAGGATTCATATCTAACCTCAGGGATTTGCTATCTCTGTGATTCTAGGGACAGGATCACATGCAAAAGTTCTAAAATCGGGATTACAATAGCATTTTTGCTTCAGAATTTTAAGTATCAAAAGGGATATTTGTAAAATGCTTATCATAGTTCCTGTCACAGAGTAAACACTACTTGAATATAAAAATAATAATTATTATTATATATCTATTTATGTCTAATAGTTGGGATGGGAAGGGGAAGAGAAAGGTTTGAGGAAAAAATAAATTTACATGATAATTTTTTGTATATTGAAAGAAATAAGTAGTACATAGTAGATTTGCAGTTTCATGTGCAATCATTTTTAAATTGTACTATTATAGAAATACTTGTTTTATTCCATAAATTTTAATTTAAAAATGTGGAAAGGTAGGGAGGACGGAAGTTTTCAAAGGAATTTGAAAATAAACAGAATTTTATGTTTGATCCAGGAGGTAATACAAAGACCTTGGAGTTTGCTGAACAATAAGGGATGTTCTTTACATACTTTTATCAGTTCTTTCTTTTCCAGTTTTCTAACAGCTTATTCATTCTTACATATTTTGTGATACAGTGACACTGTGATACAATAACTCCTTGCTATTCCTTAAGACATTCAATCTCCCAGCTCCAGTGATTTTCTCTGTATGTTTTCCTTTCCTGATATTCTCTTCCTCCTCATCTTCACCTTCTGAGTTCCATAGCTTCCTTTAAGGCTCAGCTGAGAATTCAGTTTTCTCAATCCATAATCTTAGTGCCTTTCCCTCTGAAGAAAATACTTAAGACCTTTCTTTTGTCCCGTATGTATCTTATTTGTACATACTTAATTTGTTTGCATTTTGTTTTAACCTGTGATTTCCTTGAGAGCAGGGCCTGATTTTTGTTATTGTTCTGCTATTTTTCTTTGTATAATGAGCATTCAGCAATGTGTCTGCATGGCACATAGTAAGTCCTTAATAGATGCTAGTTGACTGATTCAGTGAGTAATTGATTTCTGTGATTGCTTTTTGAATGGGATTTTGTATGTCCTTAATATTTCTATGACATACTCCTTTTTGCAAGAGAGACTTTACAGGCAGTATTTTGCTTTTTCAATTTAAGAGTTTTTTTTGTGTTTGGTTGATGTTTTTCTGTGTGACATAAACACCAAACACAAAAATAGTCAATTCATTTGGCTTGCTTCAGACAAGCCTTATCTGTAAAATGGAAAAAAATAGTAATATGTACATTACAAGTTATATGAAGATCAATATAATATACATTGCAAGTTGTTTGCAAAAATTAAGATGCTATATAAATGGTATTCTTATAATAACAAGAATATCATCTTGTATTGTTCACATGATGTGATAAATAGGGAGCAGGTCTGAGATCCAGAATAAGCTGAGTTCATATACTGCCTCTGACATACACAGTCTTTGAGAGACAGATCAAGCCACCTCATTCTTCAGGACTCTGGGCAACTTGCAAAGACTTTAAATTCTTGAGAAAGTGGTGAACTGCATTTGAGGAAACACTTTTCTTTTTCTGGAATACTTTTCATTCTTGATATCACAGGTTCAGTCCTTAAATGTCTTTATTTTGGTTTTCTGATCCTTATAAGTAAGTAGATTTACTTAACTCTTACTCATCACAGATAAACTTGTTACACACACACACACACACACACACACACACACGTATAACATTTTAAACAAAAATCAATAAAGATTAACAACTGATTTTTAAAGATTGATAACTTGATGATTGTTTGATTGCCTTTGGGAAAGTGTTGATATAATACTTGAATTAATGATTAATTGTTTTTATTGGATAATCTGAGTTTTTAAAAGATAAAAAAAATTGTTTTGTTGAAGAAAAGGCCATGCACGAAGAGACTGAGAAATTTTCTATGTCATGAATCAGGAACAATAACATTCTCTTGGAAAAAATGATATCCTTGTGCTATCTTTGGTTTAATTTCACTTCCAGGTTTGGTAAATAGAGAAAACTTTGCTTTGCAGCATTTTTCCTAAACTTTAATTTGTGCACATGTTTCTGAACATTTTTTTTTCAATATCAGAGTGTAAAGAGAAACATCCAGGTTTCTCTGTTCTAACTTATATCTCACTAGTATCCTCTGTAATTGGTCACTCAGATTTCCTTTAAAGATTCCCAAGTATGAGACCCTATTACCTCCACTGGAAACCCATCACACTATTGTACAGCTTTAATCGTTAGCAAGTATTTTCTTCCATCAAGATAAAATCTTTCTGAAACTTCTATCCATTATTCTTATTTCTACTCTCCAGGGCCAAGCGAGACAAGCCTAATCTTTCTTCTTCATGGCAACCTTTCAATAGATGAAGACAGCTATTTGTATTTTATTAACTTGAGACTTTCCCTAAGTACGTATTAAAAACTACAAGATTATGAATTATGACTCAAATAGTTATTTTATTGATGATTTCATTAATTGCCTCCACAATCTTCTTTGTCTTATGACATGAAGTATATTTCCTTTACTTCATTTTTGTCATTATATTTCACTAGAACGTACATCTTCCTTGCTAGAAGTTGCTGAGCTCTGAAACCGAGTTCAAACAAGTCTAAGTAGAATACATACATAGACATATATGTATGAAGAGATAATCTATCACATCTATCTATATATGTGAGCAATAAAACCATGTATTGCCTGAACACTTTTGATGTATTTTCATTAGCGAGGATTCTTGCAAAAATGTTAGTGTCATTTTTAGATGTCTTACTGAGAAAGAATATGGCATTTTAAAATTCGATTTGTAATAATATTCATCCAAAGTTTCTCACAATCACCCTCCCCTAAATATTCTCAAATTTATCAATTTCCTTCCTAAATTAAATATCCACAATGTGCTGATATTCTGAAGACTATTAAAAAGTGATGTCCATTTTTATATTGTTCATAGCCTTATTTGATTTTAACATTTATGTCAGAGACACCCAATTTGAAGGAAGGCTTCGAGATTGCATTCTTATTCTGAGTTAAATGGATTAACCCATAAAAAGACATATTGGAGCTCAATGTCCTAGGAAATGGATTTTGAGTTCTAATGAGAAGAGAACAAAGTGACTGCATTGTGGGATGAAGCTGACCAGGAGGTAGCATGGTAGCCTAGATCTGGACAATAGAAAGCTCACCTAGGAGAACCCAGAGTTGCAAAGAGACGAGTGGGAGGAAGATGATTGGAATAGTAACATTATTAGAGCTGGTTGGAAAATGTCTAATTCTGAGCATGAAAGCCTATCAGAGCACAGAGTTCCCAGAGATGAATGAAGATAGGTGATGAGAGATAACGCAGCTTAGAGTGACTGAAAAGGATCATGGCGACCTCCTTCTTAGCAACATAAGGCAAAAGCTTATTTTCTGAATAAACAATGCTACTTCTTCCCCCTTCTCTTTCAAATTTTTTTTTTGAAAAGGGACAGCTTTTTGATTCTGCTAAGATCATGGAGTTTTATGATTCATAGTAATATAACATTTGTCAAGAATATATTGGTTTTTTAAAATGTCAGATGTTGTTTTAGATCATTGAAAACACACTGCAGTTTCCAAAAATGCCTTTCAGCATTATCTCATTTATTCTCACATAGTCCCTCCTCATTGTTTATCTACAGAATCAGTGTCTAAGATATATGTTTTATACTAAGTTGACACTTTGCCCAGTTAGCCACATGCACTGATATAAGTAACATCTTTTTTTCATCTACTTCATCTCCAAGGCATTATCAGGAAGACCAGATTTTTGTTTTGTTTTCAGTACTAAGAACTTTACTAAGAGGGTTCTGTATGTTTCCAAGGATCAGTGTAATTAGCACAATCATCTTTGAATAGGAGCATTTGCTGGACCTCACAATCAAGAAGTAATCTCCCCCTTTTTTTTTTAAGATACTACCCAGGAAGTCTTCCTTGACAGGAACAAGCATCTTGGGGAGCACACATCTCAAAAGGAACAATTGCTTTTTTGTCACTCTAAAATTTTAATGGTCTAGCTGTTTGCTGGGATAACCTCAATGAAAACATGAGAAAGGCTCCAGCAGAGTTTAACTTTCATTATATCCCAAATTATGTCTGCATATTCAAATAAGTGACTGAGGTAAAGATCTTAAAGTATCAGGATGTTTTTTTTATTAATAAATATATTTAATTCAGTAAAAGCAAAATGTAGCATTGAAGATTTTCCTCTGTTTCTCTAGATGTCAAACATAATATGTCATATTTGTGAGCATTAAGATGTTGGTCAAAGTTCTAATGGACCTGGCCATCCTCAGCAATGAGATCAACCAAATGATTTCCAATGGAGCAGTAATGAACTGAACCAGCTACACCCAGAGAAAGAACTCTGGGAGATGACTAAAAACCATTACATTGAATTCCCAATCCCTATATTTATGTCCACCTGCATTTCTGATTTCCTTCACAAGCTAATAGTACTATATTTCAGAGTATGATTCTTTTTGTACAGCAAAATAACAGTTTGGTCATGTATACTTATTGTGTATCTAATTTATATTTTAATTTATTTAACATCTACTGGTCATCCTGCCATCTCGGGGAGGGGGTGGGGGGTAAGAGGTGAAAAATTGGAACAAGAGGTTTGGCAATTGTTAATGCTGTAAAGTTACCCATACATACAACCTGTAAATAAAAGGCTATTAAATAAAAAAAATGATTTAAAAAAAAAAAGATGTTGGTCAAACCACCCAGACCACTTCCAATAATAGAGAAAATATAAATTTTCATTTTATCTCTTTTTATTGTAAACTTTAATTGGTAGGAAGGTCACTGTACTGAAATGAAATCTGTAACCTGTTACTTTTGCTGAATTCTCCTGTGGAATTCACTCAGGCTAGGTTCATTCTTTTTCCTGTTAGTATTTGGTCAATATGAGTTCTCGACCCCCCTTTTTTTTCTTTCATTTTCTCTGTTTATCCATTCACATCTTTATTTGTATATATTATGATATATTGATAATATAGTCCATTCAACCAGTCCCCAAATGTTCTGATAGTTGGCTTATTTACTGTTTTAACAGCCTCTTCTAAAACTAAGAGATGCTCTGATTTATGATAATCTGAGTTTAGCTCTAATTTAAGACCTTGTTTCAGAATTGTGCATTTACTTATATACTAAAATTATTTAAATGAATTATTACTGTATATTTTAAGTTTGCATTGAAGTGCCTACTGCCAATTCAGAGTAAAAAAAAAGTCAGTAAGATGGATATCAAAAATAACATTAATGAGCTGCTAAAGCTAAAATTACAGGAACTTATGAAATTGGTTAAACATAAAAACCATTAAACTGTTTACTGAAGCTTCACAGATATACTGCAGCTAATGAGCATTTCTGCTATTTAAATAAGCCCAAATTGAACACACATTACATGGATACATAATTAGTCATGGCAGTCAAACACACATAGACTTACTTTTAAAGCTTTATTTAGGGAATCTTTTTCCATTTGATTTGTTTTGTTAATTAAATTTTTTTAGTATTCAATATTTTAATAATATTGTTGTTTGTTTTTTTGCAAGTGATATAATTTACTACTAGTTTTCCATTTGTTTTTATATGTGCTTTAAGTGTGACAAATAGAGATTATATATTAAAAGAGTTTTTGCTTATCTCCATTTTTGTAATTTTTATTTCTATTCTATTCAGAATCTTTCTTTTACTTCCTTGGCTGATTCATATGTATAAGACAACTTGGAAGCACTATACAGTTTAAGTATTTTCACCATCTCATGATAATTATTAAAAAATTATTTATGAGAAACTAACTATGCTTAGAAGTATAATAGTATTTTTAAAATTACAAGCAATTATCCTTGCCCTCAAGGAGTTAACAATCTAAAATAATGGTAATGGTGCAAATAATGAAGGAAGTTAATGTAAAAATATTTGAAACTTATATAGGCAACATGGGGTCTTAGTAGAATACCTCAAACCTCAATAATTTTCAATCACTGTTCCATGTAGTTGACAAAGTATTTTTTCCTCTAAAGTGCCATTTTGAATGTGTTGGTAATCTTCCAAATTCAATAAAATTCGATGAATCCATATTATCCCTAGGATCAAATATAAGTGATCGCACTTTACTAGCAGACTGTAAGAATCTATATCATCTTATACCAGCTCCCATCTCTGTGGCTTTATTTTATATATTTCCATGCCTGAAATACTGTCCATCCTCACTTCTGCTTTTTAGATTTCATTTCCAACTACCACTTTATCAAGCTTTTCCTGATCTCACAGTTTTTAGTACCTTTTCCTTGTGCCAAATTATCTTTGAATGTTATATGTAAATTTCTGTATGTGCATTTTTTCCATTTTTCTAGTATATTTATATTTATTTTGTTAAATATCTATCTCCCAATTAATTTAAGCACATGGAAGTTTTATAAGCCGTGAGTTTGACACTTCTTGTATAGTGTAATTTCAGTATGGAAATTCTCTTCACAGATGAAGATTGACAATTCAGTACATTTGGAAATTATATTCTTAAAACATTGCCTGGATCACTGAAAAGTTGAATAATTTGTCTATGGTCTCACAGGTCCAAAGAAAATGCAAGTTCTCAGAAGACATAGGCTGTTATGTATTTGTCTTTGTATCCCCAGCACTTAGTACACTTATTGGCACAAGTCCTTAATAAATGCTTTAAGATTGATAATCAGTGCAAAGATACTCCATAAGTACCTGAGTTGTACAAGGCAAATTATTAATGTCTTTGAAAGGAACAAAAAGCAGTATATATTATCTCTGCCATCAAGAATGTAATAACTAATTAAGGAAGAAGAATAGAAAAAATAAAATTAACCAAAAAATGCACTATATTATAAGTGCCCAAAGAGTTCAGGCTGAAAAGACAGAGAAGGAGGAGATGAGCATAGATTGAAGGTGTTAGGGAAAGTTTTACTGAGAAGGTGCATTCTTAGTGCCTCAGGAAATTTTCCAAGAATCTCAATTGTAGAGATAGGCCTAAACTTGCTTTAGTCATACAGAAAGGTTGTAATATTGAATGCTTTGTAATATGGGAATATACTACAAAGATGAGTGGAGAGTTGCACAGGGATCCTAACCATTTTCACAGCTGCTTCTTTCTTCTTTTCTCCTCCTTCTCCTCCTCCTTCTCCTTTTTCTGTCTTCCTCCTCCTCTTCCTCCTTCTTCTCCTGTTTCTTCTTCATATCTTTATTTCTTCTTCCTTTTCTTCTCCTCATTTTTTCCTCTTCTTCCTCTTCCTTTTCCTTTCTTCCTTTTTTTCCTCCTCCTCCTTCTTGAAATGAATATCATTTGAACTCTCTTCATTTTGCCTCCATTCTTGGAAAAAGGAAAAACAAACAAACAAACAGTTGCATAGCTTTTAAAAAATGCTTCAAATCTATTCATCTATAGTAAAAGCCAATGTATAATTCAATTATAACTTATAATTTTTAAAATTATACCCAACGTTGAATCCTATAACTTATTAAGGATCCAAAAGTAACAGTGATCATGTTTCTTTTTTTATGACAATCGATGTGTTGTTTTTGGAGAATCAGGATATACTTATGTACTAAAAATACAACAAATTTGACATTCATTTATAAATACTAAGAAATATACTTGTCATATGCTAGCAGGTTTCTCTTTTACATATATGACAGCAGGGCTACATCAGTTTAATTGACCTTGGCAATCTGCATCTGCTAGTGATGTGTCCCTGAGGGACAGTTTCTGCAATTTTAAGCTGCAGCTTTTATTGAAGAACTTAGGTGTCACAATACAATTAGGCCTCTGAAAGAAAGAAAGAAAAAATAGTTCATGCATTACGTTAGGACTGAAAAAAAAGTCCTATTCTTAAAATTTAAATAATTATTATTGTAAAGCTACCTTACTATATCTTCATTTTAAAAATAACTCATTCTAAATAAGTGATAATAAAACAAGGGAAAAAGAGGAAGCTTGAATCTTGGCCCTCTTATGCACATTAAGAAAGACAGAGGTCTTTTAAAGACTGACTAAAAACTCGGGTGAATATGTGGGTTGAATCATTATTATTACATTTGGGGAGACTGTGCTGGTGGCTTCCCTATCTACTTTCATTTCTGTCCAACTATTAGGCCCTCGAGTGTTATGCAGTCACCTCAAATGCAATAAAGTTTATATGGGAAGATTTATCTTTCTTAAGATTACTGCTGACCTATTTTTGTATACTTTTTAGATAAATAGGAAACTTTATGTGTCTCCTAATATTATTTCATTTTACATTCATAAGGAATAGAGAGCAATTATTTAATTTATAAATATAAATATAAATTTCACTCTGTATTTTCATTCCTTCTGCATTAGTTAATCGTGAGAGAGAAGATTTGACAATGAGTTTCATTTACATGTATTGCAAGCTGAGCACACAAAAATAACCAAGGCAGAGTTATAGAAGATGTCAAAAATGATGGTCAAAGTGATTAAATGATCAAAGGACTATTAAAGGACATTCTTATGAGAATAGAATATACAAGGAGAAAATGTACAAAAGATGAAGATTAAAATGAGAAATAATTGAATAGGTTCAAAAAAGATTTAGAGAAATTCATAAATTACAGATCCATGATGTATTACAAAGGGAAATAAGGGTATCGGAAACAATTGCTCGTACCTTTACATGTTATGTCCCAGAAAACACTTTGCTTTACCACTGGTGCCTTGAGGTCACTATTTGAATTCATATGAATCCAACTCATTGTGTCATTTCTTATTTTCATCTTCACTAGTATTTACATTTTGCTTCACAATTTACAAAGCACTTTCATAAAATAAATCCAAAGTCAATAATATTTTATTATCCTTTCCATCTTATAGATGAGGAGATCTCTGAGTCTCAGAAAAAATTGAGTAGTAAGTGACAGTCAGGATTTGAAAACAGGTCTTCTGACTCCCAGTCTAGTGATTATTATGCTGCACCAGACAGTCTCCTTGGTTTCATAAGCAGCAGTTGTGCCTACTCTTTTCAAATATTTCCTTAAGGGAAATGCTTTGAAGATAAAATACCAGATCCTGTTATTGGTATAAGATGTTCTGTGTTATTATTGGCATAAGGCATTATATGTCATTATGAAAGGGAATTGAAATGTGAACATTGAAATAGACTGCTTTGCTTTTGATTCTTTTTTGTTCCCCATGAGATGAAGCAATAAATGTATGAGAGACTTGAATCCTTGAAACAGACCTGCCTGAAAATGAAAAGATCATTTTCAGAAGATGACAGAGCTCTCATTTTCTCTACCCACTCTCTCCTCCACTCCTTGGTCTTGCTATCTGACTTCCTCCCCCACTAATATACTGAAAATAATCTCAAATGGCAGGAATAGTCATCAAATCTCGTGGCTATTTCTAAGTCCTCATCCTCCTTGACCTTTCTATAGAATTTGACACTATTGACTAAAACTTCCTATTGGATATTCTCTTCTCCCTTAGCTTTAGAGATGCTCCATTTTCCTGGTTCATATTCCGTTTCTTTAAGAGCAGCCTGTTTTCTCTCCTTGTGTCTCTTTGTCCTCCTCCCAACCTCTCCACTTTAGTGCTGCCCACTCTAGACTCTCTTGATATTTTCATTTCCTCCCATATTTTCAAATTTTTCTCTGAGGAGTTGGCTCCTGACTCTCCAACCTAGCCTTGACCTCTCTATTCTGAGTCTGACTCACATTTCTAGCCATCTATTGTATATCCTCACCTGGAGCTTCCACTACCATTTCAAATTCAACATATCCAAAATTAAACTTATCATCTTCCTTTCAACCTACTATTCTTTCAAATTTCACTATTTTTATTAATGGTATTTTCTTTTTACCTAGTCTTTCATTTAAGCTCTTTTGTTTGTTCATTTGAGATTATTGCTTATTCTTCATCATCTCTTATACCCAGTCACTTCTAAAGTCCTAAAGATGCAGCTGCAAGGTTTCATATCCATCTTCTTTACTATAGTTCTCTCTTCCAATATCCTAGTAACTATTTTCATTTCCATCAATTTTGATATTGTATTATCCTTTTTAGCCTCACAATTGTTCCCTTTCTGTTACCCATATTTATTCATAGATTTGATTATGATTTTCCTCTGCTCCAAAACGTGTTCTTGTGGTTCATTTAGTTTTCTTGATTCCATTTTAGGGTTTTCTTGGCACTAGAATGTGGTTTGCCATTTTCTTCTTCAGTAGATTAAGACAAAGAGAGGTTAATTAAGTGACTTACCTTGAGTTACACAGCTAGTATGTATCTTAAGATCAAATTTAAACTCAAGAAGATGAAACTTTTTTTCCTGAGGCAGTTGGGGCTAAGTGACTTGCCCAGGATTATACAGGTAGGAAATGTTAAGTGTCTGAAGTCAAATTTGAACTCGGGTCCTTCTAACTTTAGGGCTGGTACTCTATCCACTGTGCCATGTAGCTGTCCCAAAAATGGATCTTCTAATCCCAAATTCAATACTCTAGCCACTGTTCTATCTACCTGCCCTGATCTAAAAGAGTGATTCTGTGGCTTAGTGAGTAATTCCTTTGTGTGCAGAATCTCCAATTCAATAAATATTTGTTAAGAGCTTATTCCAATGACTCTACTACTTGATATCATCCCATTTCTCTGATTCCTTCTTTAATTACTCACTCCCCCATTTATATTCTATATTCAGGAGCAAAGTAAATTCCATCCCATTGTCTCTTGCTCCTTATTCTTGGAATGTTCTACCTTTATCCGTTGAATTCTTACTCATCTTCTAAAAACAAATTTCCAAAGCTGTTCTTCCACAATGTATTTTCTGAGCTCTCCCTATAGCAAAAGGCTCCTCTCATGGATCATAAACAGCCCTTTTGTTTTGCACCTCTCTCTTGAATTTATTTTTATCATGATGTAGTATAGATAACTATGTTTGTATCTTATACTCTTACAAAGTTTTAATCTCTAAGAATTGGAAAAATGTTATAATTTTTTGTACCTAGCATTAAGCACAGTGTTCTACAAATAATTTCTTATAATTAAAATGATAATCACTTTTCCCCCAATGAATTTAAATTATGTTTTAGAAGATAGATTTTTATGTTTAAGTTGTCTATGTGTGGCAACTTAATTTTTAGCATATTAAAGTTTTTTGTTTATATGAAAATCTGCATTTTGATTTAATTCTTAATTATGAATTTAATTACTAAAAATGTTCAGTAATAGTATGAGACAACTGTGATTATTGAGAGTAGATTGAATTGAATAACCATGGACCTCTTGAGGCTGGTTGGATCTTTGTGAGGTTATTGCCCATAACAAAACTCACTATTAGCAAATTGTGAAAATACTATGTTATGTAGCACAGATCAAGTAATCAATATTTAAGCTCTTATCAGAATAGTCTTAAAGATAAATATAAAATCGATTCAATTTCTTATAACTTTTTAAAAGGATATTTTCAGGAAATATGAGATAAAAGGCCTAAACTGTTTAAATCATTCTATCTACCCATATCAAGATTCATAACTTTACTTGATTACAGATTCTTTCTTTGAGAAATTTTCAAAATTGGGTAGAAGAATTTGAATGCATGACATCTGCCATCCCTTTCAACTCTAGATATGTCTGTCATCTTATAACTATTATTTCTATGAAGAAACATGACTATTTAATGCTATCTAAGATTATGCTAAGTTTTTACTATACTATTTATTGACACTTATGAAGTGACTTTGACTAGTGAGGTGGTATAGTAGAATGTCAGTCCTGCAGTCATAGGCCTGAGTTCAAATCTACCCTCAGATACTTACTAGCTGTATGACTTTGGGGAAGTCACATAACCCTGTTTGCCTTAGTTCTTTATCAGTAAAATGAACTGGAAAAGTAAATGGCAAACTACTCTACTATCTTTTGACAAGAAAACAAGAAAAATGTGATCGTGGAGAGTAGCATGTGATGGAAACCACTCAACAGCAAAAGTAAAATGACTTAGGAAATACATTCAAAAGAATATAAGTCCAGTTTTTTTTTTTATTTAATGCTATGAGTTTATTTAACAAGTATATCAAATTCCTTGAATTTAATTGTATCCAGCATTTCCTATTAAACTTCTACATCATTTTTCCTCAGATAAACTGTCACTAAGTTGGGTCCACCCTTTCCTATACTTATTCAATTAAAATTTTGACCTGGAATGAGTAAATATTACAATTAATTCTTCTCCAAGAGTAGGACCAAAGATGAAAATAAAATAAAATGTCCCTTAGTATTATAATTTATTTTTTTTTATCATTACTGACTACTGAGTTTTTCTTTTAACTTCTTTCTCTGATATCACTGACCCTCTTCATCTGTGAAATGGAGGTAATAATTATAACTACCAAATTCACAGGGTTTTCATAGAACCAGTCAGAAAATGTACCTACAGTGGTTTGCATGCTTGAAAGTGTCTTGGATCTAGAACTCGAAAGTAATTTGGAGATCATCTAGTCTAGCTTCCCTTATTTTATAAGAGTAAACTGAGCCTAGAAATATTTGAGTTCTCCTAGTACACATAGGCAATAAATAACTGAGACATGATTAGAATATAGATCCTCTGATTCCAAAACAGAATTTTTTTAAATCAATCACACTACTTCCTTTAACTGATATAATTTTGTAATATTTGAGAATAATATTTAAGAATTTTGAAACAAATGCAATTTCTTATTATTGACAATAAATTGAGTTCTCAGTCTGAGGAACTTATCAGACTCAAATAACAAAGGTATAAACACATCTTATGTTATGGAAGAATCTGACTAACTTTAATTCAGAGTTTTAATTCACAACTTTAAATTCATGGTTAAATAACTTCTGCTAGCACAAAGCTGTTTTAATCACTTTTTAAAAGTTTAATATAGTAAATCAATACATTCAACTAAGCTTACTTAATAAATATTTACATTTGAATAGTTGAAGATAATTGTCATGTTCCCCCACCTCTTTTCTTCTTGAGGATAAACATCACTCATCCCTTAACCAAACCTCATATAACACAGCCTAATCACCATTCAGATTTAGTATAGTTTAATACTTATTAATATCACTTTGTAAAAGGAACTATACTGTGCATGATATTTTATAATTTTTTTCTCCTAAGAGTTTACAGTCAACTACAGAAAAGGGATGGAAGATGCATATGTATATGTATATCCATACACGTATATATGAAATATACATATAAATATATACATATATATGTGAATTAATAATATGTATATGTACATATATAAATGCACATCACTATAAAGCAAGATAGGAAGTGAAAAAGCACTCCAGGAATATAAGAAGGGACAGAATATCACAATTTATCAGAGTTGGAAGAAATCTCAATCAATAAACCATTAATAAATATTTTTTAAATTCCTGTTATGTTCCAGTAACTGGAGATATGGGCAGGGGTGGTGGAGTGATAGAATGAAACATCCATTACTCTTGAAGATCTTAAATTCTTCTGGAGTTTGGAGCAGGCTATATACATATCTAGATCCTCATAGCCAATATATAGCAGGCTATATATACCCATATACATATGGGTATTTTTCTATTATATTCATTTATGTATGTATTGAATGTATACATACATTCAATACATACATAAATGAATATAATAGAAAAATATGTGAAGAGGGAGAAATAGGAATCAGACTAGTTAAGTAGATAGGAACTAGAAGGGGTTAGTCCTTAAATGCTCTCCTGGGATATTTTATTCCACAGAGAGTAAGGATCCAAGAAAAGATTTTCAAATAGCAATTGATAAAAGTCAATTTGGTAGCTGCATGGAGAATGGATTGCAGATGGGAGAGAATAGAAACAAAGGAATTAGTTATGAGGTTATTCCAATCATATAGGGAAAAAGTGTTGAGGTTTTGATCTGGAATAAACATCGGATAAGTGATTAGAAGGGGATGCTTGTAAAAGTTGCTGTTGGAACAACATCAACAAGGAAATAATTACATAGTGGAAATAACAGAGGAAAGAGTCAAAGATAATGCCAATGTTATAGACTATGGAACTGAAAAGATAGTTGTCCCTTCAGGAAAAATAAGGATGTTTGGATGAAGAATGGATTTGAGGAAAATATAATGAGTTCCAGTTAAGTAGGCTGCCTTATTTAAACCAAATCTGAACAAGAATTCTAATTACTTCATACCCAGTAATGAGTCATTCAGTCTTTCCTTGAAGATCTCTAATGAGAGAGAACCCATTATCTCTACTGTACTACTAATAGTACTACTATACCACTTTGAAATAATAAATACGATTGCTGTTGAATTTTTCTTTACATTAGGACAAAATTTGCCCTTTTACAGTTTGTCTGTTGCTTCTCATTCTGCCCTATAGGGTGAAGCCTGAAAAAGTCTGATCTCTCTTCATAGACAATTCCTTAAATACTTGAAAAACAGACAAACAACAATTCTGATTGTTTTTCACATTATCAGTTTATTATGCATATCACTCACTGTTGATTCTCTCATTTGCTTACAGTAAAAGAAGCCATGGATCCTATCAAGTTTAATCGATGGGGTCTTCCAGAAATAGATCCAGAAACTATGCAAACCAGTGAACCATGGGTATTTGCAGGAGGTGACATTGCTGGTTTGGCTAATACTACAGTGGAATCAGTGAATGATGGGAAGCAGGCTTCTTGGTATATGCACAAATACATACAGGTATGTCAACCTTTTTAGTTTCAATTGCTCTTTGCTAACCTGGTTATTCATTTATCTTTGCAATTAAATGTAAGGCAAAGGATTTCTTTTCTATTGTGTTATTTTTATTTTCAAAATACATGCATGGATAAATTTTCAACATTAATCCTTGCAAACCTTGTCATCCAATTTCTCCCCACCTCTTCCCCTAAATGTCAAGTAATCCAATATATGTTAAAATATGTGTTAAATGCAATATATGCATACATATTTATACAATCATCTTGCTTCACAAGAAAAATCAAATCAAAGAAAAAATGAGAAAGAAAATAAAATATAAACAAAAAGAATAATGAAAATTCTATGTTTTGATCTATACTCAATTCCCATAATCCTTTCTCTGGATGTAGATGGCTCTCTTCATCACAAGTTCATTGGAATTGGCCTGAATCACCTCATTGTTGAAAAGAACTGTCCATCAGAATTGATCATTATATAATCTTGTGGTTTCCATGTACAGTGATCTGCTGGTTTTGCTCATTTCACTTAGCATCAGTTCATGAAAGTATTTCCAAGCCTCTCTGAAATCATCCTGCTGATTGTTTCTTATAGAACAATAATATTCCATAACATTCATATACCACAACTTATTCTGCCATTCTCCAACTAATGGGCATCCACAGTTTCCAGTTTCTTACCATTGCAAAAAGGGCTGCCACAAACATTGTTGTAGTTCCAAATTGTTCTCCAGAATGGTAGGATCAGTTCACAACTCCATCAACAATGTATTGGCATCCCACTTTTCCACAACCCCTCCAACATTTGTTATTATCTTTTCCTGTCATCTTAGCCATGTTAGATCTGACTATTTGTGTGGAAAATGTTTTGTAATTGTGTTCATATAGTTCCTGACTTTGCCTTGGCAGAGAGACTGCCAAATATTTTATATTATCGACAGTTATTTTAAAAAGAATTTCTCTTTGTATTTCTTGCTATTGGAATTTGTTGGTAATATGTAAAAATGCTGATGATTTGGATTTATTTTGTATCCTGCAACTTTGCTAAAGTTGTGAATTGTTTCTAATAGCTTTTAATTGATTCTCTAGGGTTCTCTAAGTATACCATCATATTATATACAAAGAGTGATAATTCGGTTTCCTCATTACCTACTCTAATTCCTTTAATCTCTTTTTCTTCTCTTATTGTCAAAGCTAACATTTCTAATACAATATTAAATAGTAGTGGTGATAGTGGGCAACCTTGTTTCACCCTTGATCTCATTGGGAATGGTTCTATTTTGTCCCCATTACACATGCTACTATTTGATGGTTTAATAGATGCTACTGACTATTTTAAGGAAAACTCCATTTGTTTCCATACTCTTTAATGTTATTAATAGGAATGGGTGTTGGATTTTATTATTAGTTTGGTTATTGACAAAGTTGATTATGCTAATAGTTTTCCTAATATTGAACCAGCCCTTCATTCCTGGTATAAATCTTACTTGATCATAGTGTTTTATCCTGGGGATGACTTTCTGTAATCTCTTTGCTAATATTTTATTTGAGATTTTTGCATCAGTATTCATTAGGGAAATTGGTTCATAATTTTCTTTCTCTGTTTTCACCCTATGTGGTTTAGCTATCAGCACTATATCCATATCAAAAAGAATTAGGTAGGAGTCCTTCTTTCCTTATTTTTAAAATAGTTTGCATAGCATTGGAATTAATTGTTCTTTAAATGTTTAGTTGAATTCATATATAAATCCATCTGACCCAGGAGAGATTTTCTTAGTGAGTTGATTACTAGTTTCTTCTATTTCTTTTTTGTGAAATGGGACTATTTAAGTAATTTATTTTTTCTTCGGTTAACCTGAGCAATCTATATTTTTGTAGATATTCCTCCATTTGTCTTAGATTATCAAATCTATTGACTAAACATTGGGAAAAATAACTCCTAATTATTGCTGTAATTTCCTCTTCATTGGTGGAAAGTTCTCCCTTTTCATTTTTGACTCACAATTTGATTTTCTTTTTTTCCTTTTTCTAATCAAATTGACTAAAGGTTCATCTGTTTTATTGTTTTTTTTATAAAACCAACTGTTAGTTTTATTTATTAATTCAATAGTTTTCTTACTTTCAGTTTTATTAATCTCCCCTTTTGTTTTCTGAATTTCAAATTTGATATTTAATTGGGAGGTTTTAATTTGTTCTTTTTCTAGTTTTTTTTTTTTTTAGTTGCAAGCCCAATGCATTGATTTTCTCTTTCTATGTTTTATGCAAAGGACAAAGGATTTCTATGACATATTATATATGAAAAATGTTTGTTTTGGATGAGAGGGAGGAATGTGCCTGGATAATAACCTATTTGAGTGGATTTGCTGATGATTGATATCCAGGGATTTGTGGCCAACATAGAATTAGAGATCACGAGCCTTTTCCTTGATCTTAGCCAATTGAAACCTCTATCAATCTATCATTCATCTATCTAGTTGTATCAATAAATTGAAAATAGAGAACCGATATTAATGAAATGTTTATACAAAGTAAAGCTGGAAGAGTAATTCAGTGAATCAATATTCAAATTAATCTCAACAGGTGAGAAAGCTGAAGCCAAACCAATGGATGAATTTAATAGAAATAAATGTAGATTTTCCATTTAACTTTAAAAATCAGTTGGACACTATTGAATAATAAAAACCTAACTGAGTGGGAATTAATTTGCACAATATCAGCATATTTTCATTAACGATAAGTTTAATAAAACTCAATGTTATCAATGTATCAGAGATTTTACAAAATCTTAACAAATGAGTAGTATCTAGTCACAAAAGAAATGATTCTGATCCACTCATTTTTAAGTCAAACTCCCTTTTGACATTTGCTATCTATATGCCATCGAGCAAGTCATATGAGGATTGGTTCAAGGAACTGGGGATCTCTAGCTTATAGAAGTTAAGGCAAAGGGAAGACAATCATTCTCTTCAATTATTTGGAGAGGCATCATTTATAAGAAGGAAAAGCCTTTTTATGCTATTCTAAATATCAGATCTAAGACAAATAGGAGAGAGACAAATTTCGGTTCAATTTTAAACTGTGAGATGAGTTGTTTTTGAGATAGTAACTGATTGACCATCCAATTGACCAACCCTTAGCTATTATGAAGATATTTAATTGCATTGAATAGGAAATTAGGTGAATTGATTAAACTTTCAATTCTAAAACTATGTAAGATAAATGTATTCTTTTTTCATTAATTTGACTTTTAAAAATTATTTAATACACCCACAACCTCTCATGATATTGATTCCCTCCATGGTATCCACTCAAGTTCTTGAGCTTCTCTCACTTTTTTTTCCCCCACTCTCACTCAAAATCTTTTAGGACATTAGGAGATAGTTTTTCATTCAGAGTTCAGCCTCACCAGTTCTATGGACAAGGCAAACTCCACAGGATTTGACAAAGAGAATTACTTCAGGGATGGGAAGGTTTTTTCCTCGGCTGATAAAAATTCATCTCTACCATCTTGATATCCTTGATAACACCAAGAAAAATGCTTCAAAAGAAAATATGGTGTTATTGAATCAGCTAAGTCAAGTAGATTGTATGAGTTATAATTCCCATTCTGGCATTTAAATCAATTATAAATCAAACAATTTTTTTTCATTCCTGATGGTGTTATGTGTAAGGAATTAAACAGGGTGAAAAATATTCATGAGCAAAATCAGTGAAAGAAGTAACAAATAAAAGAACAAAAAAAAATACAATTGTGTGTTACTTAACCCACCCTATATAGTTTAATAATGAATCAAGTAAATGAAAAATAAAGTCAAATATGTAAGTTTTTAACATAAATCTTTTTTAGCTGTTTTCCATAGCAACATAGCTTTATAATTTTTCATTCTTCACCATCTCATTTGAAGGTTTTCTTTCTCATTCTTTAATGAATTATTCATATAATCTCTAACTACTTGAAATATAAATAATGCCAGTTTCTCATCACCGCCTGAAATTTTATAGTGTAGTATATGCAGCATGCTTATCAATGCCTTGCTACGTAGATTTGTACTTAACATAAAATATTAACATTATAAGCATTCATTAGTAAACCTTGGACACTGATGTTGCAGAAGAAGAAGGCTGTTATCACATAGAAAAGATAGTTTCATCATTTTATGATCATTTAAAGTGAAGGAAAATAAATTGTAAAAAAAAACTTATAAGAGAATCAACTTTAAAAGTCAAAGGAAAACAAGTGAATAAAATATGGAAAAGATCTGCAGAGGTTTTTTGTTTGTTTTTTGAAGACAACTTTTCACTCCTGTGGAAATTGGAAACACTGTTTTTGAACTCTAATGTCACAATCCTGAGAGACCTATAAATGGAAATTATACTGAATAAGTCAAATATAGGAAAGGCAGCTATATTAGACAAAATGTACATAAAAGAGATGCATATAGGAAAAGACTAATTTTCAGACCTGATGATATTATTTCCAAAGTATCTGAATAAAAATAACAAAATATATGGACGAAAAATCTGTTAATGAAAAGATCATTCAAAAAATCATCAATAACTACCTATTCATCAATAACTACCTCTTCATATTTTAATTTCTGTACTTTTTTCTCTGTGTATATATTTTGCCAATCCCCTCCCCTATTCCGATCCTTAAAATAATCTACACATTTATTTAGAACATGATACAAGTACAAGAAAACTTGAAAAATTTCATCAGTAGTGTTCCATAGTAACTATATCTTTACCATCATAACAGGAACAGAAAATATATACTCTCAATGTGCTTATAGTTAAGTTCTCCAGAGGTGATATACCTAATATAATGGAGACTTTTCTTATCTCGACATATTATAGAATTGATACAAGAACATAGATAAGAGCCCCATAGAATGGGCAGACATGGTAGGATGCCCAACCACTTTATGGAAGTGAATATTCTTGTCAGTGAAATTTCTCATCTTTTTGAATATTGAAATAATAGGTTTTGATCTGACATATTACTGAATGAAAATAGTTTGCTCTACCCTGAGGGCTAATTAATCCACACTGTATAGTATGGATTAATACATGTCACCAGTGCAATTGTATAGCTAGGATTGCTTTGTCAATATACCTTCCACATCAATAAGCTTGTTTGAATTAGGACATTCATTAAGACATTTGGATTATTCTCTCAGCAGGGTAGCTGGACTTTCTCTTAGCTATATTGGCAAGTTTTCCTTGTCATTGTTTTCTCCATTTACTGTTCATCATTCTTTCATGTTAAGCTGGTCCTTCTGACTTTCCTCTCTAAGAGGATGCAAAGTGAATTTCACTTTGATTATTTATAAGAATATAAGAAGGTCATATTTGCTGATACACTCTTAGGGAAGTGTTGATTCCTGAAGAAATACTGACAATGTACCCGAAGTGAAAATATGTGTCTAAATAATTGAATATAGATAAAATCATGTCATTAGTAAATAACAACAAATTACCTTATAAAGAACATATTCCATTACCCACATCTAGTGAGTTAATCTATTCAAGAATTATTTTGTGGCTGCCATGTACTTAGCACTATATAGATAATGGGTTAAGTGGCAAAGGAGAGAATTGATGAAAAGAAGCAAATGTTAATGTCCCCTGTATTAAAAGATTTTATAGTGAGATAAAAGATAACTTAGTAAACAATTATTAGAATAATACAATAAAATTTATAATAAAAATTTAAACAATATCATCGAGACCTTAAGTTATAATGTAGATTATAAAGGCTTGAAGATAATTAGGAAGAGGGCTGATGTTGACTGGGATTATAAGAATTCTTGGAAAAGATGAATTGGAAATGATGCTGGTAAAATATTGATTCTTTGAGTAGGGAAATATTGTTAACAGAAAAACATGCAAAAATAGCAAAATAGTGGGATATAGATTGGAGTAGAAATTATGGATTTATTGAAAAAAATCACATAATTTAGAGAGAATGACACTACAGACTCTTATATAATATCCCATAATAAATTCAAAATGGAATACGTGACTTAAATATTCAAGGTCATACCACAAAAAAATTTTTTTTCAAAAACAAAGCCATGTACTTTTCTTAGTCATGGATAAATGCATTTGTAATATATTTGTAATCAAGCAACATATAATAGTAAAAGATAAAACAGAATTCTTTGATTACATGAAATTTAAAAACTTCCACACTAACAAAATTAATACATATATGCTTTTGAAACTACTCCTTTTTCTCCAAAGAAATTTTTATGTGACCTCAGGAATACAAATCAAACATTCACTGATAATAAATCATAACCTGTGTTCCAATTTTCCCTCCCTTCCCCCACAATCTCCCCTAGATGGCAAGTTTTGTTGTTAATAATAATATTTATCCTTCATTGAGGGAAAGGCAATGTTTTATTTTTGTCTTTATGTTCCTATTAGTTAGCATAATGCCTTAAAACATTCTTCAGTCTCTTCATCAGTATAAAGAGTTTTCAGGAAGGAATCCCCTCTATCAAAACAGCTTAACACCTTCTCTAAAATGCATGGACTTTATAAATCAGCCAGGGAACTGAAAATTTTAGTGGTTTATAGAGGATCACACAACCAGAATACAGCAGAAGACAAACTTGAACTTAGGTATTTCTTGACATGGTACCAGCTATTACTCCACTAAGCCACACTGTCTCTCATATAGTTGACCTGTAACAAGTGTTTATTAAGTTCAGTTGAATTGAAGAACAAAAGATTGAGTCTAAGTCTTGTATGATGCCTAAATTAAATGGTAAAAAGAGAAAGAATGAGGTATTGTTGGGAAGGTAAAAAGAGACTGGTCTGAGACATTATCAAAGAAGCAAAAGGAAGGAAGAAAATTTAGAAGAGAATAAACATCATGGCAGTGTCAGGTTCTGTAGAACTATCAGATCTACATAAATCTTTTTTATTTATGTAAATAAATACAGAATCAGATTAGCTATAAAGTTTTGTTAAGGAGTAAGTTATTAGCCTCATCCTGTTGAGGAAGAGAAATGGAGAATTTAAAATGAGAAAAATCAGGGAATTTTAACAAGGAAAAAATTCAGATGTAATCTGGAATAATATGTGAATAAAATAAAACTGGGTAAGCAAAACTTATGGAATTAAATTTCATTAGCAAAAATGTATCTGTGCTTGGCAACTGATTTTCTGTGGAAAATAAAAGATCTAAATGTGTGAAAAATTATGCAGAAAAATTAAACTTCAAATCTACAATGCATAGTAACAAGATCCTTTATATTCCTAATAGAAATGGGAAAAAATAGAAGTGCTTTCAGTGTTAGTGGTGGAACTAGACAACAAGTTTATGTGAAAGATAAGAACTGTGGTGTCAGCAACGTTAATTGGACAATATTGTAGTGAGAGCCAGACTTCCAATTATACATGACCTAGAGCAAATTGCAGATCCAGAAATGGATGAAATGATTTTTAAAAATCAGACTTGTGAATACAACTATAAGGAGCTGATAATGAGGAACTTTCTTTACCAGTACATGTTGGTACTTTCTGTACCACCTGTAGTCTTGTAGAGTTGCCTGGGGCATTAAGAAATTAAGTGACTATGAGCTCTTTGAGAGGTGGAACTAGTTGCCCTTTTTTTGGTATTCCTGGACCTAGCAAGGGCATAGCACTTAGTAGGTGCTTAATAAATGTTTGTTGAATGAGTAATTTGCTCTGAATTATAGAGCTACTATGAGTCAGATATAAGAGTTAAAGCCAAGCATTCCCATTTTCTCAACTCTCTTTGAAAATTTGAAAAAAATCCAAGTCCTGGATTGTAGAATCTCTTCTACAAGAAGTAAAAGCTCATCTTTGCAGAAATATTGGAAATTACAAGACTAAGAGAACTGGTAAATAGAAAAGTGGAGAATGATGATGTTTCAAGTATTTATTTGGAGATCATATTAAAAAAAAGAGAAGCTGAAAAAGTAGTTGGAGAGTTTGTTGCAAATCAAGATCTGATTGACATTAACTCAATTAACACTGGTCTCTGCAAAAATCAGATGACAGCCCATCCATATCTCTGCTGTGTAACTCCTGTACATGACTTCCTAGAAATTATAAGGGATCTTCATTATGTTACAGAATTTTAGAATCAAAAATGCCTTCAGCAATTTGATCTACATTTTCCACCCTATTTTTTTTTCTTGTATAGGAAGGTAATCTATGTTATACCATAACTGAGAAGTAGTAGCCCATCGGGCCTTTGCTGAAAATCTTTAAGGAAGAGAATTTACCATCATTAGATGAAGCCCAGCCAGGACCAGGAAGTTGTCTCTAGACAGGGCAAAAGCATTTATAAGCAATCACCAGCCAGTAACCACTGAGCAGATATCCTACTTGAAGATCAATCGGCAAACTGTTAAGAGCCCACTATGTGCTTAGCACATGAACTCTGAAGAAACAAAAGTAAAAAAATTGTCAGCAATACTAAATTTATAATTAAAGGGAAACTAGGAAGTGAGTGGTAAAATATGCCAATGTTGGTCAAATATATATACACACACACACATATATATATATATAGACACGTATATATATGTATATATATATGTGTATCTATATATGTATACGTATATCTATATTCCTCATTTTCATATATATATATTTCTCATATATATATATATATATATATATATATATATAATTTATATTTTAAAATCTACCTTGAATAGACAAAGTTGAGAGGGAAGATTAAAAAGGAGTGAAGTGTAGTTCAGTAAAATACTACATTCAGAATATTTGCTTAAAAGGAAAACTTAGATAATGGATGAAAAAGTTCCATTAACTAATGGAAGTATATTAAAAATTTTAATTGCATATTTCTTTTCCAGTTTGAAACTCAGATTTGGGGACCATAACTTCCAAGTTGCTACCATTAAAACCTTTTCTTTCTTTTTTTAAGTATAAAATTTGTTTTTATCTTTAATAAATGGTAAAATTATATGTATACCAAAGAATTATGTTAAAATAAACTTCTTTTTGGCTTAATATCAATAAAGTTTGATTTTCATATCTATTTAATAAACCCATAGGTTCAGGGTTACATAAAAATTCCTTGGTCTAAAAAGGATCACAAATGGAAAAAGTTTTAAAAGCCCTGTTCTAGGCAACTTCCTAAGACTATGTTGCAGAAATTATGTCAATCTGTTTGGTAGTTTTTCACCTGGAAGATCCCTAAATCAATGAAATCTCAGTCTATTCCCTTTCCCTAACTATATATATTTTTTTCTTGATTAAAGCTGTTTATTTTCAAAATCTATGCATATATAATTTTCAACATTCATCTTTGCAAAACCTTGTGTTTCAAATTTTTTTCCTTCCCTTCTCCCCACTCCCTTCTCTAGATGACAAGGAATCTACTATGTTAAACATGTATAATTCTTCTATACGTATTTCCATAATTATCATGCTGCACAAGAAAAATCAGATCAAAAAGAAAAAAAAATGAGAAAGAAAACAAGCAAACAACAATAAACAAAGATGAAAATACTATGTGTTGGTCTACACTCAGTTCCCACATCCTCTCTCTGGGTGTAGATGGCTCTCTTCATCATAAGATTATTGGAATTGGCCTGAATCACGTCATAGTTGAAAAGAACCAAGTCCATCAGAATTAATCAGTGTATAATCTTGTTCTCTTGATTAACTCATTTCACTTGGCATCAGTTTATGTAAGTCTCTTTAAGCTTTTCTGAAATCATCCTGATGATGATTTCTTATAGATCAATAATATTCCATAACTTCCTCATACCATAATTTATTTAGCCATTACCCACTGATGGGCATCTACTCAGTTTCCAGTTCCTTGCCACCACAAAAAGGGCTGCCACAAACATTTTTGCACATGTATGTTCTTTTGTTTTTTTTAGGATCTCTTTGGGATACAGACCCAATAATGACATTGCTGGATCAAAGATTATGTACAATTTGAGACCCCATTGAACAGAGTTTCACATTGCTCTCCAGAATGCTTAGATCAGTTCACAGCTCCACCAAAAATATATTAGTGTCTTTTCCCACATCCCTTCCAACATTCATCATTACCTTTTCCTGTCATTTTAGCTAATCTGAGAGTTGTGTAGTGGTGCCTCAATTGTCTTAATGTGCATTTCTCTGATCAATAATGATTTAGAGCATTTTTTTCATATGATTATAAATGGTTTTAATTTCTTCATCTGAAAATTCTTCATATCCTTAGACCATTAATCAAATGGAGAATGGCTTGAATTCTTATAAATTTGAGTCAGTTCTCTCTATATATTTTAGAAATAGGACCTTTTTTAGAACCCCTAGATGTAATAAAAAAAATTTTCCCCAGTTTTCTGCTTCCCTTCTATTTTATTTTTTCTTTTAAACTTAATATAATCAAATTTATCCATTTTGCATTCCATAACCTAGATCTTCTTTGGTTACAAATCCCTTCCTTCTCCACAGATCTGAGAAGTAACTATTCTTTGTTCTTCTAATTTGCTTAATCACTCTTTATGTCTAAATCATGAAACCATTTCAACCTTATCTTGCTATATGGTGTTAGATATGAGTCAGTGCCTAGTTTCTGCCCTACTAATTTCCAATTTCCCCAGCAATCTTGGTCAAATAGTAAGATTTTTATCCCACAAGCTGGTGTCTTTGAGTTTATCAATCATTGACTATTGTGTCTTGTGAACCTAACCTATTCCAGAGATTGACTTCTCTTTTTCTTAGCCAATACCAAATAATTTTGATGACCACTGCTTTATAATATAGTTTTACGTCTGGTATACCTAGATCATCTTCATTTGCATTTTGTTTCATGAATTCCTTTGAAGTTCTTCACCTTTTGTTCTTCCAGATGAGCTTTGTTATTATTTTTTCTAGTTCTGTAAAATAATTTCTTGAGAGTTTGATTGGTATGACATTGAATAAATAGATTAATTTAGGTGATATTGTCATTTTTATTATATTAGCTCAGTCTTTGCATGAGTAATGATATGAGCACCTGATATTTTTCTAATTGATTAGATCTGACTTTATTTATATGGAAAGTGTTTTGGAATTGTGTTCATATAGTTCCTGACTTTGCCTTGGTAGGTAGACTTCCCAATATTTTACATTATCTACAGTTATTTTAAATGGAATTTCTCTTTGTATCGCTATTGGACTTTGGTGATAACAAAAATACTGATGTATCCTGCAACTTTGCTAAAGTTCTGAATTATTTCTAGTAGTTTTCAGTTGATTTTCTAGGATTCTCTAAGTATACCATCATATCATCTGCAAAGAGTGATAATTTGAAAATCTTTTCTTTCTTTAAACATCTACTCTTCCCCCCACTCTTCCAATGCCCCAAGGCTCCTGATACTTTTCTGAGAAGAGAGTCTATTCATCATGAGTTCTCTCTTTCTTCTTTTCTTGATATTATTCCCTATTTTCTCCTCCTTTATTCTAGGTTTTGAAGAAGGATTTGTCAGTATCTCTGCATTTACTCTGGATTTCATTCCTTCTCTATCAAAATGCCCTGTCAGTTATCCTTTCCTATCTCCAATTTTTAATCTCCTACTATCCCTTGTTTTTTCTTTGCTAGTCATAAACAGTGTGAAATGTCCCAAATCCTTTTAAAAGTAAGACTAGAGACTATTGTCTTACAATATTAAACCATAGTTTTCCTCTTTTCCACAGCCAAACTCCTAGCAAAAAAATTCACTTGACACATCGCCTCATACTTTCTTCTCTTATTCCTCAGTCCTTTGAAATCTGGGTTCTATGATTATTATTCAACCATTTGCACTCTCTGCAAATTTATGAATGAGCACTTAATTTATATCTATATATCTATATATCTATAGCATTTTATCAATGCCCTTCTTGACCTCTGTGAAGCTTTTGACAAGGTCAACCCCTGTAGATCTCCTGAACATTCTCACTTTGTTAAGTTTTTGTGAAACTGCTCTTGCAATTTTTTTCCCACAAACTTGACCACCCTTTCTTAATACCCTTTGCAAATTTATCATCTTTATCAAGTTTTTGATCTGTAGGTATATTCCCAAAGCTCTTTTCCCGAGTGTACCTTCCTTTTTCCCCTTTACTCTCTCACTTGATGGCCTCTTTAGCCTGTAATCAGGTGATTACAGATTTATGTATACAAACTTAATGTCTCTCTTGATTGACATCATCAACAGCCTCCTGGACATTTTTAATTGTATATCTGATAGTTATCTTAAACCAGTTATGTCCAAAACAGAATTTATCATTCTCCTACCCTTACCCTCTTTCTTCTGAACTTCCCTAATTTTTGTGAGTTCACCAATATCCTTCTAGTCTTACAGGTTCCTAACTTTAGTATTTGACTCCCCACTTTCCCTCATTTCCAATAATTTTTAAATAATCCTAATTCAACTTTTATAACCTTTTTAACATCTGATGCTTTATCACTATTGACATGACCCCTAGATTTAGTTTATGCTTTTATCATTCTTTATCTAGTCCCATGTACTGTCTTCCTGACTTATGTCTTTCCTTTCCATTCCTTCCTTCACATAGATTTCAGAAATCATTTTCCTTTGGTACACTCAAACCCCATGTTTTTCATTTGGCTTCACATTGTATCTAGAATAAAATGTGTTTATCTGTTTGGAATTTAAAGCACTTTACAATCCTTTCTTTTTTCCTACTTCTAAAGGCTCTTTACATATTACTCTGCATTTAATTTTGTTTATACATATTTATGAACATTTCATCCTACTCTTAAAGTATAAGTTCCTGGTTTGTCACTGGTTTGTATTCCTGGTATTTAGTCCATTGCCTGGCGCATAGAAGGTACTTAATAAATGTTGGATTAATTAATTATTTGGCTCAGTTTATCTTCTGTGCTCGATCATGTCCTTGGCAATGCCAAATACATGTTTTATGACTGTTTAATGTTTAATACTGTTTTAATTGAAAATAGTGATGAGTGGACCCTCAAATAAAATTATCTTTATTCTTCTATTTATCAAGAAATCTTGTATAATTTTGACATATTGATGCTCACTTAATGTCATCCTCAATCCCTCTCATTTGTTCATCCCACTTATCCCATTAGTTGCCAAATTTTGTCATTACTTTCTCTTTATTGTTTTTCATATATATGCCAACTCTCCATTTATCCATCATCCTAGTTCAGATTCTTATAACTTTATATCTGGATTGTTTCAATAACCTATTCATTCGACTCTGTGTCTCAAATCTTTCCAAAGCATAATCTATTCTCCAAATAACTGCCAAAGTGACTTTTCTATAGTGAAAGTTTGACCCCTGCTTAGTAAACTCTCTATATGTATTTATATACTGCTCTTTTTTTTTAATTTTTCAACACACTAACTCCTATCTTTTAATACATTAATCATTTACACTTATTTTTTGATTCATCCATATATGCTCACTTGTTTTGTTTTGTTTTGTTTTGTTTTTCATATAGTTCTTACAACTCTATTAATTTGTTCTGGTTATTCCTTATACTTGGAATTCTTAGAAAATGATTGTTAATTGAATAAGTGATTGGTTGTTGGAGGGAGAGACCTTTAAGATGATAGTTGTATTTCTTCTGTTATAAAGGGATTGACTGAAGTCCTCCTACATATATTTTATTCAAAATCAGAAAAAATATTAACAAAATATTTAAAAAACAAAAATATTAACAAAAAAATTAACAATTAACAATAGTAAAATACAAAAAGCACACTTTGGAATCTTATAGATGTATTTTCTTAATTAAGAAATACTGGTACATGCCACTCACTAACCTATATAAGAAACACTAATGAAGGCAGGTTATATGGTCTGCAAAAGACTTTACCTCCTTCAACATTGTGATACTTTTATGTTTCTGTTAGAAAGAAAAACATTTTTTAAAAACCCAGAAACATCCAAATAGTAAAGAAACAAATCTTTAACAGCAGCAAATTTGAGTATTGTAGGAAATGTTATAAAGAGCATTTATAATACATTATTTATTCTAAGAACTCGCAACATATAAAAAGGTATAAGATGTAGCTTTGACTTCTAAGGATATGTATAAATATATGTATATACATATACAATACACACATACATACACTACGTGTGTGTGTGTGTGTGTGTGTGTGTGTAAAATAGTGCTGCTACTGGGAGCTGACCTGGTTAACTCTTAATAAGGGAGAGAAATGCATTCCTCTTTTTCTAATCCTCAATGTTCAGATGATAGTGAATCTGTTAATAATATAGCATTAAAAAGGACAACCATTTAAAAGGGACATTGAGGGTCGCTGACATTATAATATCACTGGAGAATCAGCCTTTAGTAGGAAATTCTAGATTATAACTCAATGATTCACCAATTACTCAGAAGCTTCAGCTTTCTTTAATAATCTCAAATAGCTCAACAATACTTTTCTTTAACAATTCAAGATATCCCCTAGCACAATTTTATAAAATTCTTGATATACTGAAGATAAGATGCCTTATTCTTAACTTAATGCACAGGTTACCCTATCAAAGCCTGAGGTAACAGAAAGAATAATGATGAAAAAGCCTAAGAGTACGTAGAAGTGACCATTAGGGAAAGGAATATTAGAGGCAAAGAAATAAAGGAAGTGGGTAGAAAACCTGATATTACCCCTCCCAAAAGGTAGATTTTGATCAAATATAGATGGAAAAGGATATTCTATATGCAATTAAGCCAGTTCTATATATGGAAGAGAAAATGAAAAACAGAAGAATGATGCCTAGTTGAGACCTTTTCTTTTGGCAACAAGGGGCTTACACAGTGGGAACAAGCGGGGATAATTAAGATGCTAGGACTAAAAAATAAAGATTTGAAAAACCGAAAGTGGTATATTGTGCATAAGTGAATTGATAGTACTTGAGAATCAAGTTTCATGTAGAACCGATATGAAATTTTTAAAATGGAATATGCAGTAGTTCTCTCAGATCAACAGCAGTTAAGCCTTAAACTGATTTTGGAGTCAAAGAACCCACAAATATTTGGAGTACAACACATTTCTAGAAGAAGATACCTTGGAATAACTTCAGAACAGGTCTGTTTCAAATGAGCAGGGGGACAGTCTGCCAAGCCCAGAACATAGCACAGGGAGACTGGGGCAAAGAGCTGGGACTGAGAGTCAGAGGATTGCAGCTTCCACACACCTGGGAATCTTTTGTGAACCTCTTAGGCCACTCTGTTCTGGTTGCAAGGAGGTGATCTAGCAGATTTGCTACAAAAGGCAAATTGTAAACCACTGAGCCCTGGAAGAACACTGGAATTAGCCACCATTACCCGGTATCAGAAGTCAATCAGCAGAACTGTACCAGGGCAAATTAAAACAGCTGTCACCCCTTTCTATTAAGAGCAGACCTTAACCCTTAAAAAAATGAACAAAAAAAACAAAAAGAACTCTCATGATAAACAGCTTTTATGGTGAGAGAGAAAAACAGACCTCAAACCCTGAGATTCCTAAAGGCAAATCAACTTCAGATGAAGCCCCAAAGGGAAATATGAGCTGGTCTCCATTTCACAAGGCTTTCTTGGAGGATTGCATAAAGGATCTTAAAAGGGAGTTAGAAGAAAAATGGGGAAATCAAATGAGATCATTGGAAGAAGGAATGGAAAAAGCATTTAATGCCCTACAAAATAGATATGAAAAAATTCATTGAAAAAATAAAATTTGTGAAATGGGAAAAAATGCAATGAACAAAACAATTCAATTGGTCAAATACAAAAGAAGCAAAAAAAAAAAAGGTAACTGAAAAAAATAATACACTTAAAAGTGAGAATTGAACAAATTGAAATGAATGACTCAAAAAGACTTCAAGAATCAGTCAAACAAAAACAACAAAAAAATAGAAGAAAATATGAAATACTTCATAGGAAAAACAACTGATCTGGAAAATAGATCTAGTAGAGACAATCTATGGATTATTGGACTTCCTGAAAGTCATGATGAGAAAAAGAACCTAGATATTATCTTACAGGAAATCATAAAAAAAACCTGCCCTGATATCTCAGAATCAGAAGGTAAAATAGTGATTGAAAGAATTCACCAGTCACCTCCAGAAGAGACCCCCAAATTAAATCCTCAAGGAATATCATAGCTAAAAATGCATATGTTTTGTATATAAAAAGCTATAACAAAAAAAGATTTAAATTAATTACATCAAAAAAAAAAAGAAATGTTAGCTTTGGGAATGAGAAGAAAAAGAGATTAAAAAAAATGTAGAGTAGATAATGAGTAAAACAAATTATCACTGTTTGCATAAGATATGATGGTATTCTTAGAAAACCCTAAAGAATCAACTTAAAAACTACTAGAAACAATTCTCAACTTTAGCAAAATTGCAGGATACAAAATACATCCAAATAAATCAATCTTGAGGGATGTTCCTCTCTTCAACAATGAGATGATTGAGACCAGTTCCAATGATCTTAAGATAAAGAAAGTCATCTACACCCATGGAGAGGACTTTGGGAACTGAGAGTGGATCACAACATAACATTCTCATTCTTTTTGTTATTGTTCACTTGCATTTTATTTTGTTATTTATTTTCTTTTTTTGATCTGATTATTCTTATGCAGCAAGAGAATTGTATAAATGTTTATACAAAATGGATTTAACATATATTTTAACATGTTTAACACATATTGGATTGCTTGCCATCTAGGGGAGGGCGTTGGGGAGGGAGGAGAAAATCTGAAACACAAGGTTATGCAAGTATCAATGTTGAAAAATTATCCATGCATATGTTTTGAAAATAAAAAGCCTTAAAAATTAAAAAAAATATATTTATATCAGAAGCATACTTAGGTTCAGAATAATTAGATGTTACTCTAAATGTTAGTCTAAAATATTCAGATTTTGTTAAGGACCCATTCTTTATTTTTACCATTTATTCCTTTACCATTTGAAGATTATTGGGTGCTTTGTTGTTCTTAGTATTGCTTGTTTGGAGTATGAAGGAATCACCAGTTCTAAAAGAGGGTAAATGTCTCAAAAGACTGGTAATGAAATATGGAACCTTTCACCTCAAGGTCACTAGTTCAGATCTGCCCTAGCTCCAGAGTGACAGAAAGTCATTACCATCTGATAGCTGTTCAATAATATACTATGTGAAACAAGCCTGTGATTTCAGTACCAAGTAGGCACATACCTGTGCTATGGCACTACCAGTCAGTATGTGATAGGAATCATTACCCAGGTTTCAGTATTGAAGGAAAAAGTACCTAAATTATCAAAATAATTCTTCCTCTTCTTGTAATCTGGGTCTCTTAACTAAAGTCAGCTGGCCTGGAGGTTTAAGGAAATCTGCTGTGCCTTTCTGTTGGTATCCTGTGATATAACTGTGCTATGGACATACATCTGTAGGAATCTATCTTTGCTGGTGCTGCTAATGAGCAGCAATTCAGAATATCTCAACTGACTTTTTAAAAAGTGTCTTCAGTTACCTATGGTGATTAAGCCAAAACCAAATCTCAAACCTTTCATTTATTCTAGTTCTTTAGTATTATTCTGCATATTTTCAAAATGTTTTTATTTCCTTTTTTGAGCATTTTATTAATTGCATCCACATTTGGATGTGACTGAACATTTAGGGAAACTTATTCATTGTCAATCTCTGATCTCAAGACTTTCAGAGATAATAAATTAGAAACAGCCAGTTTCTAAGAATACTTTGAAGAGTGGGAATTTGAAGTTAAACATGGTGAGAAAGGATCATTGCCTGAAAAGCTAATTGAAAATACATGTATTTTTATCAATATATGAAATCTCAAGATTCCTGCCATTTTTATGGTTTTAGATTATGTAAGGGACATGACTTTAGAATTATCTTCAGAAAAGAGTTATCTAATAAGAATATTTCTGATTTTCAGTCTTTTAAAATATTTTTAGCAAGTTTGAAGAAAATGAATTGGGTCCTTGTGCTAGAGGAAAAAAAATCTATATCTTGAAAAAGAAAATAAAAGTATACATTGAATAAAGATGTACATTTCTAGTTAGTATGTGGCTTAACCATTTTTCCTGGCCCCATATTGTTATTATCTTAACCAGCATTATTAAAAAAAAATCCTGTCAATTATTTTGTCAAAGAAATAAGTTATATGAAGAAAGAAGACCATCTTAAGGGAGAATATTTCTAACCCTAAACAAACATCAGAGTAAGGACTAGATTTTAATTTGAGGGTATCAGAGTTTATGAATTTATCCTGATCCATGACCTTCTTCCTATTTCTGCATTTAGTTCCCAAGACATCTACTGCTACCAGGTCTCTTTTATTCCAAGATATCTTCTCCTTCAAATAGTTGCTCACCATTTTTAAAAATAGACCTTCATTCTCTGCAAACAACTTACTTTTTGTTATAAATTATACTAGTGAGTTCAACAATCTCTGAAGAACCCTGACTTGAGAATTAGACATTTAAATTGAACAAACTTGATATCAGAGCCTTTTCGTTACCCTTTGCAGGTTTTGAGGCAGCTTATTCGACCTTACAGTCTCCCCAGGAAGCTAATGGGAAAGCCTTGCAGCAGTCTTCACAGGAAAGTTTCCAAATGTCAAGTGTCATCTTTCCAGCTGTTAGATGAATGGGTAGCCAAGAGGCATTTATTTGGGTGTGCAGTCCCTGTGATATTTGGCTGCCATGGCATAAAAGGCTATCATTTGGCAGCTAGTTTACCAGTATAGGAACTAGTTGCAAAACTAGCCTGCCTGGCTAGGGACTTCTGTATGAAGGATAATGATTGAAAGCCAAACTGTAGTGTTCTACCACTTAGAGTGAATAGGCCATCAAGAAAAGTATGCTCAATAGTGTGCTGTTAATTTTGGAATCCCCCAGTGTTCTGGATAAAAATAACCTCATCAAATGGACTGGCTTTTTCCTCCTTTCACTATAAAATAATAAGGCTTTGAGAATGACAACTTTATTAAAATCTTAAGACCTACTTAAAAAGTACCTTTCAGATTTAAGATATATAGTCTACTCTTAAAATCCTGGGCTAAAGGAACATCTGTATAAATCTTTGACCACTGACAAATTTGCAAACAATGACCATAAATAAAAAGACAATTTTAAATCATACTAGATTCTGGGTAAGACATTAGAATCACAGTAGAATTAATATTGAAATACATCTTGGCTAAATGATGTTTTGGTGCTAGGTTGCTAGAATTTTTTTCCCTTCCCTTATTTGCTAACATCATCATCATGTCTTTGAGACACTGTAGTATTAAGCCAAACTATGAGCAGGAGTTCGTGAAATCTCATTTTTATTCCCCTATACTGGAAAGGTGGGAAGACAACTGTCAAAGTCAGTTTTAAAAAAAAATGGAGAGAGAGAGAGAGAGAGAGAGAGAGAGAGAGAGAGAGAGAGAGAGAGGATTAAAAAATATACATGCAAAGAAAGCTACAGTAATAGCCACAGAATTTGCCACTTTTGACTATAATCTACTTTAATTTCACCTATGTTCTAAGAAACTAAAATTTTAAATATGAAGTAATACATCAGAATTATAGTACCTCTTCCATTTATATGGACAGGGAGTTATTGATACTATATAATGGATATAGGAGAGAGAAAAAACAAGTAAAAGGAAAATCAAGGGGCATGTGTATATGTTAAGAGTAGATGTTATGATAACATCATAAATTTTAATGTCACTTATTGATTTATTTAGGAAACTCAGATTATCAAAAAAAGAAAAGAAAACAGAGAAGAAACTATCCTCAAAAAATGACTACAAAAGCATTATGCAAAATTAACTATTTCCTTAAAAGTACTGGTTTCTGTGTTAGGATCCTGTGAATGCAGATTTGTCAAGGTGCTATCACATGCAGATGCTTCAAGAAAAAGTGAATTTTGAGAAAAAAAATAGATCTAGTGAAATCAGAGCCATGTCAGGGAAAAATTGCCCTCCTTGTCAGTTGACAAGTTATGAGTGGAATTAGCTGCTGTCATTTCACCATGTGCATTTGGGCTATCCGGTTCCTGGCTTCTTTAGACAAATTTCACAGGTATTGGGGCCTGGGGCAATGTGGTGCTGACACCATGGTAACCAGCTGAAGTACACCACCATGTGTCAGTGGCAAAATCCTAGATGCAGAAGAATTCAGTCTAAAAATTTTGGCCAACAGTGAAGGTATTAAAATCTGAAAAGCTGAATGTGATTCAAATTGTAAAGCATACCATGGAAACACATCTCTCTAAGTCATGCATTGAATCAGCAATAGGCTTTCTACCTTGCCCAGGGAAGTTTATCGTTCTTGCTAATGGACTATGAAAACTGACACTTCTTTTTGTTAAGTATGTGGATGACTCCCTATTTAAACTATAGGTCTTTCGTGAACTATGCATTTCCTAGGATTCATTTTCAGAAGAAAGCTTCAAGTCACAGGCTAAGCTTGGGTGAAGTAAAATCACAATACTTAACTTGATTTAATTTCAGTAGAGACAAGCAAAAATTGTGTTGGTGTTGGATACTAGAAAGGAGGCCAACATGGACTTTAAAGGGAGATTAGACTAAATTGCAGAGTGCCAACAACAGCAAAAAAAAATTCATTACCCATCTCTTCCCACTTTTTCCTAGATTAGAAATGAGTATTTATATATAAATATAGATAGATTCTCTTTGGAAATGAAGATATATATATATATATATATATATATATATATATATGAACATACATATATATGATATCTGTCAGATATATATATGTATGTTCATATGTATATATGAACATACATGTTCATTTCCAAAGAGAATCTCCCCATGGCACATCTAGAACATTAAGTACTATTAATAGGATAGTACTATTAATATTAAGATTAAGGATTAAGTACTATTCCATCATCTCCTTACATTTCCCTTAGAATTCCATTCTTGGTATCTATATATTATTTTATTTGAAGAAAAAGGGTTTTTTTCTTTTGTTTTTCATAATTTATTTATGGGTAAGATTTTCTAAGCAATAGGGAAACTGAAACAAATAGAGATGAGAAGCAAACTACTTTATTTGCAAGGCAAATCATATTATCTATGACTATTTAAAAGGAAAAACTGTATTACATACAGAAAGGACAGTTGTTCTCCTCTTGTTAACTTTTCTCTCTGTGTGAGTCTCTGTGTCTCTGTCTCTGTCCTTGTCTCTCTGTGTGTGCATCTATCTGTGTCTCTTTCTCTCTGTCTTTTTGTATCTCTTTCTTGGTCTCTCTCTCTCTCTCTCGTGCTACAGAAAGCAGATTCAGGATGCCCCATTAGGAACTCTGCACCAAGGCCATTCTATGATGCCTCGTTACAGAATTCAAGTGACATTTTTTTAGTGTATATGTTAGCAAAGAGGAAAGCTCTAAAACATTCTACCAGGCTGCTATGATCTTAGCAGGGGGATTAGTGATAAATTATCTTTACCTTATAGGAACAGCTAAAGTGTTGCCACAATGCAAAGAGTGCCAGGCCTGAGTCAGGCAACTTATTGTCCTGAGTTTAAATTTGACCTCAAGGACATACTAACTGTGTAACCCTGAACAACACTTAAGCCCATTTGCCTCAGTTTCTTCCTATGTAAAATAAGCTGGAAAAGGAAATGGTTAATCATTCCTGTATCTTTGCCAAATATTCCAAATGAGATCATAAAAATTTGGACATGAATGAAGTGGATCAACAGAAAAAGTTTAGGCAATTTTGAAGAGATTCATTTAAAGTATGGACATAGGAAAACAAACTGCCAACCATAGTTATCTTTAAAGACCATCTTCTGTACTACAGATGGGTTGTGGGTAGCATAAAAGGAAGGTGTCACTGCCATGATAAAGCTAGATTCAGATTATCAGTAGAACTCCACAGTTATGAAAAATACATTGACATGTATCCTTATCTCATAGCTGCTTCTTTTTTGAGTTTTTCATGGAAGAAACAAATTAGCCAATAAAGCTTCTTAGTGAAACATTAGATAGAATGCTGCAGCCTGGAAATCAAGAAGACTTAAGTTCAAATTCTGTCACAAACACAGCTTAGGCAAGCCACTTCATCTGAGTCTGTTTCATTATCTGCAAAATGGGGATAGCAACAATTCCTACTTCCCAGAATTATTATGAGGATCAAATGATATAATGCATATATAGCACTTTGTAACCAAAGTACAACATAAACATAATCTGCTACTATTATTGACATAACTGCTGTTATTCCTGATACTGATTTTAATTATTCCTCCAGTTTTCATATATTGCACTTTGTAACAAAAATGTAATATAAACATAACCTGCTACTATTATTGATACAACTACTGTTATTGCTGATGCTGTTTTTAATCATTCCTCCAGTTCTCAGAGACAGACACCCTATCAATCATTCCTCTAAACTATGTCATGGATTATAGTGAATCAGGGATGTCAAAAAGAGGCGGGTGTTTTGTGGATGTGGGTAGAGTCTCTTGGGGGAATCTCATTAGTTCATTTCTGTCCCCATCCCAGTTATCCCAAACTGACATAAAGGCATTTATTAAAGTTGTTTCATTCATTAAAGTTGAACAGGCACATAATATATTAGATAAAGATTTTATTTAATAGACTGCTAGCTTTGTTTCTTCACAGGTAGATATGAGTTAGATATTTTTTTTAACTCAATGGCATCATTGTAGTCTAGTTGACAAATAAATTGAACTGTTCTTTCCAGAGCTATAAAAGAAGGAAGTACAAACAAGTGTTTAAAAATTTCTAGGTTGTAGTTGAAAAAACTATGCACCATTCAGAAAGTATAATTTACACAATTCTCCTGGCTCATTGGTCAACAAGATATAGAGAAGAACTAGATTTTAAAAATTTAATTATTTTTTTGTTCCTTATTAGTTCAACTTTAAGATCCAAGGGACCAAGTCAATCTTTCACAACATACTTAAAATTAGATTTTTTTTTTTTTATAAAAACATGAATCACTCCAACATTTTCTGAGATTTCTGTTCAGGAGTAAATCAACCATTCATAATTTCTTTCTACTATGTTAAAATAGTAGCGACAAAAAGAAATAAAAATTATGAACATGCATCAGACAACACAAAAAAAATGTGTTAAATAAAATGATGACTACTGAATTCTTAGTATTTTTCTTAATTTTGCTATGGGGTGAGCAGACACTTTTGAGATTTGTGGATAGCACGATGATCGTCAAGCTGACTGTATTTATGTAGTTCCATCTCCCCAAGTAAATTGTAAGTCCTTTGATGGTGAAGATTATGTTTAGGTGTCTTTTAACAATTTTTTGTTAAACAACAACAGTATTTATTACTTACCTGCTACGTGCTTGGTGTTGTCCCTCGTACTTTGTAGAAACTATATACAAAGGGCTATAAAACTGTGCATGCCCTTTGATCCAACAATACCATTGCTAGTTCTATATCCCAAAGAAATTTTTTTAAAGGAGGAAATAAGGGATAGGGGACGAACCTATTTATACAAAAGTACTTAAACAGCTCTTTTTGTGGTGACAAAAATTTGGAAATCAAAGTTATATCTATCAATTGGGGAATGGTTAATCAAGCTGTGGTATATGATTGTAATGGAGTATTATATTATGCTGTATGAAATAACAGGTAGGATGAGTTCAAAAGAACCTGGAAATGCTTACATGCACTGATACATAATAAAGTGAACAGAATCAGAAGAATGATCTATATATTAGCAGCAATATTGCTAAATGAAGAACTCTGAATGATTTAGCTGTTCTCAGCAATACAATGATCCAAAACAGCCCCAAAGATCCAATGATGAAGCAAACTGCCTCTAGAGAAAGAACTATATAGACTGAAGCATGCTATTTTTCACTTTTTTTCAGTGTTTTCATTTATTCTAGTCTTCTTGTACAACATAACTAGTATGCAATTGTTTTGTATATTTACATATGTATAAAATATATCTGATTGCTTACAGTCGTAGGAAGGCAGGGGAAATTTGAACCTTAAAAATAATAAATATTTTTTTAATAAAAATTTTTTAAAAGTTAGAAGATACCTAAAGCATAATCTTTACCATCAAAGAATTTACAGTTTAGTTGGGAAGATGAAACTAGTAGAAATGAAATAATGAAAGATACAAAACAATATATAAGTGGCAAATTGTGGGGTTTGGTAATGTAGGTGTTTAGAGAAAAAAGATAAAGTATTTGCTGATGTAGTCAAGAAAATCTTGATATAAAAGCTGGGTAATGAGAAGTAAGTAGTGGTGTTAGGAGCAGTAATTTATATAGTACTTTGGAGTTTGCAGATTACTTTATATACTTTATCTCTTGATCCTTAAAATAATCATTTGTCAATCTGATGCTCCAAGCATGTACCATATAAGGAAACTGAAATATAGAGACTGGCTCAGGATAGCACAACAAGTTAGTGTCTGAGATGATATTTCATAGTATTTTATTTGAAATTTTCTATTCCTTTCCCCAGTATTAGGCTGGGATTATCTTTTGCGGACAGTTTTAAGATTATTCCAATATTTTCTTTGATCTCTGATCACATTCATGTCTGTAATTCTTTTATCCATGCGAATTGAAGCCTATCAAACATTTCTTAATACTCTGTTATTCAGGAACTCCTTCCTCTTGTGTCAGTCACAGGAATCACAGGGAGACTTTGATAGACTATGTCCTAACATGAGATCCTGGACCCTTCCTTTCTGTCCTATAGTTTTAAAATCATAGTTGATATTTATATATCACCTTAAGTTCTACAATAGATGTATGTTGTTACAACATTGGATTCTTGCCACCACCCTGTGGGATAGATGCTATTAAATATTGGAGGCAAGATTTTAACTGCTCCATTTGAACTAAGCTCTTCTGAATCCACATGTAATGGTTTATTCCCTATACCACAAAGCTACTTAATTTCTATTTCTCCAGTTCGTTTCCATATCTCTCTCTCTCTCTCTCTCTCTCTCTCTCTCTCTCTCTCTCTCTCTCTTTTTTTTTTTTTTTTTTGCCTTTTCACTTTAGAAGCTTTACTCATAAACAGAAACTTAGAAAAGTAGATACCCTTCCCCTCCAAATAAAATTATATGATGAACAAACAAACAAATACAAACAAAGAAGAACTAGGGCTGGATGGGTTTCAGGGGTGAGTTTAAGATAAGAGATGATGGAATATACTTTCATTCTGCATTATCCTACTGGTGCCTAGGGCTATGCACTCTCATAAATCCTCCATTCAGAATCTACTCAATGAACTAGATATATTTCTTTATATTCTACTAGTTATTCTGTGCACCTGAACAACATTCAGACTACTTCTATCCCTCTTCACATGATGGATGCATATAGTTTTTCTATAATATATTTCTTATACACTTCTTAAATGACAAATGTATACGAGATTATACAGCCTGAGAGGTAGCTTGCATAGATGGAAAGATTGATAACTTCAGAAAGTAAGATGGCTTGAATTCAGTTTGTGACTGACACATATCTACATGATCCTTAGCAAATTTTATGTTATTCCAGGATAGCTGTTTAAGACTCCCAGAGAACTTGCTAAGACTATGAGTTATTCAGTAGTTGTCCATTTGCACTGATAAAAGGAAATCTGTCATTTGCTGTTAATAATGCTAATGAAATAACAGGACTGATTTTTTAAATGCTGTACAGTCTATTTAGGCCCATAGTACATCTGCCCATTGTCCTTTTGATCACCTACAAATTTTGTTCTGCAGAAATTAGTGTATTTTATGATCCAGTCAATCAGTATTCCTTGGAGAATAATAATGTTGAAAAGGATTTGCTTTTGGTTTGGGTTTTTTTGGTAGAGGGAGGAACTTGATATTGCTAAAAAAAAAATTGTTTTCCAAATTGAATCCACCCTTAAAGAATATATTATTTTCTAAAGAATTAACGTACATACTTTTCAATATTATGAAAAACATATTCTAAATTTCTTAAAACTTATACAGAAATGTATTTCTGTTCTATAGAACATCCTGGGAAAACAATTCTGCTAGCCAATACATAGCCTCCTCCTATTCAATCAAATCCAACCTAAGAAACATATATTTATTTCCTACTTTGTGTGAGGCACTGTGCTAACTGCTTTTAATTGAATTAAAAAGAAAGATTGTCACTGTCCTGAAAGAGTTTATAATCCAATGGGGAAAAGTATGTCAAGATGTTAAAAAAAAAATCCAATGGGAATAGACAATAAAAAAAAGGAGCCAGGAAAGTTGGGGCATTGGGATTGGGAGGCTTAGAAGATACTCAGTGTGGAGGAATTGTATTCCAAGGTATAGAATACAGCCTGAGTATACATGTGAAGTAGATAAAAATTCACTTCATAGCAAACACTCAGAATGCAATAAAAGTCAGCTTTATTCTTTCTAGAGTCAAAGTCCATTATAATGATACAAAACACTAAATAAACTGTGTTATAAAAGGATCAAAAACTCTAAAAGATGATCATGGCTATTTGACAAGAAGCAAAAGGAAGATGGAAAGGAGCAAAAAGAGAGGAAGTTAAAAGTGGAAAAGTGTGCTAATTTGCCATGTCCCAGCATTGCATTAGGTAGGCATGTTGAAGCAACTCTGTTGAGGCAGATTGTTTTTAAGCAAATCAGTTATGTCAGGCAAGACTCCAATTGCTGAAGATTATAATCAATCCTCGTTAGCAGCATCCTTCAGTTGTAGCTGTCTTCTGACACTGTTGTGTTTGTACCTTCTTCAAGGAATTCCAATCTTCCACTCTTATGTCATAAGGTTCCCATCTCTTGTAATTTGTGTGTCTCTCCTTCCACCTGAGCAAATCATACCTCCAAGGAGCCCTTATTTGATATACAAAGCAGCATCCCCCCCAAAATAGGAAAATCATATGTGTGCATCCGTCCAGATACTACTCCTTTCTCAAAATACATTATAGCCAACATAAATATATATATATATACACACACACACACGTGTGTGTGTGCATACACAAGTATCTCACAGATTTTTAAATATCAAATGAGGCCACATATATCTACTGTTATAACATGCATCTATATATACCTATATATGCACATACATACATACATGGATACTTTGACACTGGAGTAGATATAAACTTTTTTTAGAAAGTTCAAGCATATTTTCTGTCTTCAAAAGTTAGCAACCCAGGAAATTGTCCATCTATCTTTTCATATTTCTAATTTTATAATGTTAGTTTTTGTTATTTACCTAAATAATTATGGTTATACCATGGAGCTTATCAGTTTAAAAAAAAGTTTAGTTCCATGCATTCTGATTTTTGGTCCTTAATCCTGGTTTTTCTAGAATTTGCAAATTTCACCTTTTTGTGCATTTAATGAAGAGGTGGGGGACAATAAAAGAAGTCAAAACAAGTAGATATGGACTCATCAATCATTCTATAATGTCACCAACTTGATCAGAATACTCTCCTGATTAAATAATTAATTAATTAATTACAATTTATTTGTCACTGTAGCCAAAATCTCCTTCTTCATAAAATGTATGATCCAGATATGGCTTCTTTCATTGAGATAATACAGTTGTATTGTGCATTCTTTCAGTCAAGTATGACTCATCATGATCTATGGACTCTGTCTATAGGTTTTCTTGATGAAAATACTGAAGTGGTTTGCCATTTCATTTTCCAAAATCATGCAGTACTATTGTCTATAGTCCTACAATTTACCTTTTCTTGATATTTATCATTCTTTCATTTTCCCTTGTGTTTTTTTCCCTATTTGATATTAATAATGTACACAAATATAGATTCTTGTGCATTTTCCCACAAACTACAATTTAATGTTTACATTTAATTGATAGGATTTGATTATTGATTAATTAATCAATCAATTTAATTATTGATATTATAATTGAATTACATTTATGTATTTAAAATAAATTCTTTATTAATATGTAACCTCTGAATGAAATCATTCCAAAAGTGTTTATTATGAGGTCTTAACTTTCTTACATGATATTTAAACTGACAACATATTATTTTCTAATCTTATTCTATCCTTGGAATAGAAAAATTATCTCTTTAAGAACAGTGTGAATAAAACCTTCCAAGTAATAGCATGAAGAGGATAGTCTTTTTTTTAAAGAAAGTTTCCCTGGCCTTCCATCTTTCCTAAAACTTCCAGCACAGTCAGTGCTTCTTCCAAAGGAGAACTGAAATCTGATTTTCTGTGACAATATTGAATTTATTATATACATTGGCCTTTTGAGGATGAGAAAAACAAATCCAAATAGATTTCTTCTTTGCAAATCTGTCCTCCATAGATTAATTGTCTCTATAGTGTAAGATAACTCAGAGCTTGAGCTAATTAATGTATTAGTTTTACCTATAAATTGATCTACACATAGTAATTATGTAAAGTGGTTTATTCCTTGCCTTAAAAACAATCTAAGAGAAAATTCTTTTAGAACAATCATATTAAGAGGCAGCTAGCTAGTGGCATACAGAGCAGAATGCTAGGCATGGAGTCAGGAGGTCTTGATTTTTTAATCTAGCCTCAGATACTAGTTGTGCGATCCTGGGCAAGTTAGTTAACTTTATATTTTCACAACTATAAAATGGGGAATAATAACACCACCTACCTCATGAAGTTGTTGTGAGGATCAAATGAGATAATATTTTCAATTGCTTAGCAGTGTGTAACCATTTATATGGATACTTCTTCCCTTCTTCTTTACCTGGGGCATCGCTCCAATCCTATTATAGATAAATACAACATGGGCAACATGAACAAAATGGGCAAATGAAAAGTAGTAGATCATTTCAAATTATGTAAAGATGGAGGTACAGTTGTTTTTAATCCTGTGTAGTACTTCCCATACTCTTCATGTTGTTTTATTATTGTAATATCTGAGTTATGGTAGGGTAATTCAGAAGAAAAATAATAATAATAATAATAATTCAGATACAAAGTTTGGATTTATGTGAGCTACTTCTCTCAAACAACATCATTATACTCTACATAAATTTCCCTTTCTATAACTCTATGATTCATCTACCTACAGAAATAGGTGCTATTTTTATTCCCCATTTTAAACTTGTAGTAAATGAATCAGACAGGTTAAGTGACTTACTTGCCCAGGATCATATATAGAGCTACTAAATATATGAGGCCACATTAGAACTCAGATCTTTCTAATTTCAAGTACAGAACTTTATCCGCTGTGCCATGCAGCTACCACATCATCTGTACAAGTAAATTAGATTATAAAAGTGTTATTAATAAAAAGCATCAAAAGTTAGTGCCACAAGATTATTAGTGAAGTATATTGACTTTAATTTCTAGAAATGCTTAGATGCAAAGTTCAGGAAAGCTAGTAAAATCTTATAGATAAAACCTTATAGAATTGATCAACCATAGAATTTACAATCTGATTGATCAGTCTTATAGAATTGACACTTTTTTCTTTAGCTTTTAATTTGTTTGAGTAAGTATTCCAAAATTAAAATTTTGATGATTGTGGGCATCCATACCTGTATCATATGTGGATAGAGACATTATTTCTTAAGAGGTATTTCAAATTATGTTTATTGTTATATATCCTTTTTTATGTGCATTCAACAAGTAGGTGCATTCGTAATCTGTGCAAGATAGTGCAGGAGGTGTATAATATAGACAGTTGTGAATGACCATAGTAATCTAGTGTTTGGTAATTCTAAAAATACAAAGGGTAAGAACTCAACATCTGACAAACATTTCTGGGAAAACTGGAAAAAAAATTTGGCAGAGATTAGGCCCAGACCAAAGATCTCACAGGGCTTGTTAAGATAAAGTTAAAATGGATAAATTATTTAGACATAAATGGTAATATAAAAAGTAAACCAGGCAAGCATAGAAATGTGTACCTGTCAGATCTACAGATCAGGAAAGAGTCTGTGTTTAAACAAGAGAAATTTATAAGAAATAAAATAGGTAATTTTGATTGCATGAAATTAAAAAATTTTCACATAAGCAAAAACAATGCAGCCAGATTTAGAAGGCAATTGGGAAAAACATTTGCAGGAAGTTACTCAGAAAAAAAAATCTTCATTTTTCAAATATAAATATAATTGAAGCCAATTTTTAAAAAATAAGAGCTATTCCTAATCTGATAAATGTTCAAAGGATAAGAATAGGCATTTTTGGTGGAAAAAATCAAAGCTATCAATGGTCACATAAAGATGCTATAAATTACTACTGACAAGTGAAAAGCAAATTTAAAAACCTCTGAGGTACAACCTCATACCTATCAGCTTGGTTAACATGACAGAAAATGAAAAGGACAAATGCTGGAGGGGATGTGGAAAAATTGGACCACCAATGCACTGTTATTGAAGTTGTGAATTAATCCAACTGTTCTTGAGAACAATTTGAAACCACACCAAAAAACCTATAAAACTGGGCATACTTTGACACTCCAATGCCATCACTTAGTTTTTATCCCAAAGGGATGAACAAAGAAATAAAAGGGAAAAAAAAACTTATTTGTATAAAAATATTTATAAACAGATCATTTTGTGGTGGCAAAAAACTGGAAATTGAGGTTGTGTCTATCAGTTAGAAAATTAAGATGTGGTATATGATTGTAATGGATTAATATTGTGCTATAAGAAAAGTGGAAGCTATACAGCATTCTGCCTGGAATTTATGGATTAAACATGATACAGTTTGTTTGAGGGTTTCAGTTCCTGGTGTGAGTGCTAATTGCTCAGGTTGTTATTGTATGTTAGTTTGAAACGAAGTGAAATTCTTAATGTTCTAAAAAGCCATAAGTTATGAACTTTGGTAATGTTGATCTCAACCAAACTCATGCCCATGCTTTCCTTGCTTTAGCAGAGACTGTTTATATTATGACATGAAATAATTATTGTGACTGTTCATGGCTTAGAGATAACTGCTTTTTTAATAAATGCATAATTTTGATGTAATTTGGGTAATTGTTTACTTAATAGATAAAGATTTCATGAGCAAAACAAATAATGGAAGTACTAAAGGCATAATTAATGATGATTTTCTTAATTGCAATAAATATTCCGCTTTTTTATTAATAAAATAAATGTGTTTTATTTAAAAAGAAATGACGAACAGGATGGTTTTAGAGAAAACTGGGAAGAATTTATGAACTGATTCAAAGTGAAGTGAGCAGAAACGGGAGAACATTGTACAAAGAAACAGCAACATTGTAAGGATAATTAACTGTGAAAGACTTTTTTCTGTGGGACTTAAGGGAGGAAGATAGCAGGGTAATCAGTAAATCACTGTAGCTCTCCCATATTCACCTCCAACCAACCATAAAATAATACCTCCAAGCAAATCCTAGAATAGCAGACCTAGGAAAAAAAAACAGGAAATAATCTTTGAATTGAAGAAACTTTGAAGATCAACAGGAAAAGTCTGTCTAATTTGGGTAAAAGGAGAACAGTACAGGACAGGAATAATCCCAGCAAAACAGTCTCAAGGGCCACTCCAGCAAACCAGCAGTAAATGCTGAATTCCATTGTAGTGGATCAAGCAAAAGTTAACTTACCAGAATGAATCACGTGCCTTGGCATAGCCAGGGGAGTAAATAGACATCAGCTTAGAGAATTGCCATATACTTCCACATTGTTCCAGGGAAATGGGCAACTTCTAAAACCCAGAACTCTGAGAGCTTCAGTATAAATCTGGGAAAACACAGAAATACCACACTGGCCTCAATTCAGGCTAGCTATCATCATTAGGATCCTTGTCTTATCACAAGGTAAGCTTCCAGACACCTAAGGCCTCCAGCAGCACCTGCCACCCTAACTTCCTCAGCACAGCACCATACATAAAGGTTCCCTCAAAGGCCTCATGGCAGTATCAGTGCAGTATTAGGCAAACAGCCAGGGTGTGAAGTACTTGGCAAAAGAAATCTGTGATATTGCCTATTTCATCTGGGACAGAACTTAAATTTGAAAGAAAGGAAAAAGGCAAAAACAAACAAACAAAAAGAGCAAAAAAAAACTACAAAAAAAAAAATCTGGCCACAAAAAGATGTGGTGACAGGGAAGATCAGGATACAAACTCAAAAGAGGACAATCTCTGTATGGGCACAACTCAAAAGAAAAATGGAAATGATCTCTAACCCAAAAAGAACTCATGGAAGAGCTCAAAAAATGAGACTTAAAATCTTATAAAAGAGATAGAAGAAAATTTGGGAAAAGAAATGAGAGAGAAGTGAGAAAATTATGGAAAAAGGGTCATCAACTTGGGAAAAGAAAAAAATATATCAAAACCAGAATTGACCAAGTGAGGATTCAAAATTGACCAAAGGAGATTCAAAAATCCAATGAGGAAAATAACTTCTTAAAAATTCAATGCCCCAGGCAGCTAGGTGGCGCAGTGGATACAGCACCAGCTCTGAAGTCAGAAGGACCTGAGTTCAAATGTGGTCTCAGACATTGAACACTTTCTAGCTGTGTGACCCTGCACAAATCACTTAAGCCCAATTGCCTCAGGAAAAAAATGGCCAGAAAGAATAGAAACTACAAAAGCTAATGGAGAAAAACAACTTAAAAGTTAGAATTGGTCTGATGGAAGTGGCTCTTTTCAATAGTGAGGTGATTCAAGCCAGTTCCAGTGAACTTGTGATGAAAAGAGCCATCTATACCCAGAGAGAGGTCAGTGGGGACTGAGTGTGGATCATAACATAATATTTTCACTTTTTATAGTTGTTGTTTGTTTGCATTTTATTTTGTTATTTTTTTTTCTTTTTTGATCTGATATTTCTTGTGCAACATGATAATTATGGAAATCTATATAGAAAAATTGAACATGTTTAACATATATTGGATTGTTTGCCTTTAAGGGGAAAGAAGAAAAAAATTTGGAACAAAAGGTTTTGCAAGGATTAATGTTGAAAACTATGCATATATTTTGAAAATAAAAAGCTTTAATAAAATGTTAGAATTGGGCAAATGGAAGCCACTGACTTTATGAGACATCAAGAATCAATCAAACAAATTCAAAAGATGAAAAAATAGAAGAAAATATAAAATACTTCATTGGAAAAAAAACCAAACAAATAACAATTGAAATAGATCTAGAAGAATCCATGTCAGAATCAGTGAACTACCTGAAAGCTATAATCTAAAGGACAATTTGGATGGCATCTTTTAAGAAATTATCAAGGAAAACTGTGCTTATATTTTGGAACCAGAGGGCAAAATATGCATTCAAAGAATCTACCAGTCTCCTCAGGAAATAAATTCCAAAATACAAAGTCCAAGAAAAATCATAGCCAAATTTTAGAACTATTTGGTCAAGGAAAAAAATACTGCAAATGCCCAGAAAGAAACAATTAAGTTGTCAGGAAGTCACAATCAAGCTTACAAAGAATTTAGCAGCTACAGTATTAAAAGACTGCAAGTCATGGACCATGATTTTCCTGAAGACAGGAGCTAGGACTACAACCAAGAATAACTTACCTGGTGAAATTAAGCATAATACTCCAAGGGAAAAAAATGTTCATTCAATGAAATAAAAGTATTTCAAACTTTTATAAGGAGATGATCAAAATGAAACCAAAAATTTGATGCCCAATATCAAGACCCAAGAGAAACACTAATAGATTAAAAAAGGAAAAGAAACATAAAGAATTCAATAGAGCTAAACTGTTTACATCCCTATATGGAAAAATGAAACCTATTTCTGAAAAACTGAACCATTAATAATAGAAGGGATATATGTAGAAGGCATAGGTAAAAGGTAAATGTGAGGGAATAATAGTAAAAATAATTAAGTGATGAGAAAGAGGAATACATTGGATAAAGAAGAAAAGGAAAAGTAAAATGAGTAAATTATTTCACTTGAAGAGACATAAAAGACCTATTACAGTGAAGAGGAAGATGGGAGAGTGGGTAATGTTCATCATTTGAGCTTTACTCTCTTTGGTTTTGGCTCAAAGAGGGAATAAAATGCACAATAAATTCAGTATTGAAATCTATATTACGTGACATGGAAACAAAAGAAAAAGAAATCAAATCAATGGTCTAAGACAGGGGAGAGGAAACTGTGGGGAAAAAAGGGTAGATCAAGATAAGTGGTGGACAGAAGCAAAATATTATTGAAGAAGTAAAAGATGAAAGAAAAGGACAAACAGAAGGAAAAATAGGATGCAGGGAAATACACAATTAGTAACTTAATTGTGAATGTAAATGCAATGAACTCGTCAATAAAACAGGACCAGATAATAGAGTAAATAAAAAAAAAAAACAGAATCCAAAAATATTAAAATATTTTGTTTAAAAGAAACACATTTATTTGGAACTATGCCCAAAGAGCTGTAAAACGGTATATACCCTTTGACCCAGTAATGCCATTACTGGTCTGTATCCCAAGGAAATCATAAAAGCAGAAAAAGGACTCATGTGCGCATAAATGTTTGTAGCAAAGAATTGGAAAATTAGTAGATGCCCATCAATTGGAGAATAGCTGAACAAGTTGTCGTATATGAAGAATCGATTATTACTGTTCTATAAAGATGATAGATGAGCTGATTTTAGAAAAGCCTGGAAAGATTTACACTAACTGATGCTAAGTAAAACAAACAGAACTAAGAATGCATTGTACATAATAATAGCAAGAATGTGTGATGATCAACTATTGAAAAAGACTTGGTTCTTCTCAGTGGTTCAATGATCCAAGGCAATCTTAGTAGATTTTGCATAGAAAATGTCATCTGCATTCAGAAAGAGAATTATGGAGATTGAATGTAAATCAACGCATTCTATGTTTACTTCCTTTTTTGTTTGTTTTTTCTTTCTCATGGCTTTTCACTGTTGTTCTGATTTTTCTCCCCCATCATGACTCATAAAATGTTTGTTTAAAAAGTTAATATATATGTATAACCAAGAAAAATCAAACAATTTTAAAATGTATTGATTTTTTAAAAGTGAAAAACAGTACAAGAAGAGACACATTTGAAACAGACAGATACAGACCAAGTAAAGAGACTGGGGCAGAATCTATTATGCTCCAATTGAAGTAAAAAAAATAAAAATAAAAAAGCAGGGTTAAGAACCCTGATTTCAGACAAGGTAAAAGCAAAATTAGAGCTAATTGACAGTATTAAGAAGCAAATTACATCTTGCTAAATGGTACCACAGATAATAAAGCAATATCAATACCAAATATACATCCACCAAGTAGTATAGCATCCTTAAAATTCTTTTAAAAAGTTGTGAATTACAGGAAGAAATAGACAGCAAAACTATATTAGTAGAGGCCTTCAAGAGTCCTTTCTCAGAATGTGATAAATTCAAACAAAAAAAAAAACAAACAAACAAACAGGAAATCAGGAGGTAAATAGAATATTAGTAATGTTAGATAGGAGAGATTTTTGGAGAAAACTGAATGGGAACAGAAAGGAATATCCCTTTTTGTCAACAACACATAACACACTAAAAAGTAAAACAAAACAAAAAACAAAACAAGAAAAATGACCTCTATAATAACAAGGCATTAAAAACCTCAATATCAAATGTAGAAAGGCAAAAATATTAGGCAAAGGCAAAAAAAAAAAAAAAATGCAATCAAACTGCACATACCCTTTGCTCCAGCAATCCCAATACTAGGTATATATCACAAAGAGATCATAAAAAAGAAGAAATGTGCAAAAAAAAAATTATACGAGCTCTTTTGCTGGTGGTAAATAATCAGATGTTGAGATGATACTTATCAATTAAGGAAGGGATGAACAAGTTGTAGTATATAAATATAATCTAACACTATTGTGTTCTAAGAAATAATGAGCAAGCTCCATTTGGCATTTAAAACTTATCACAATATGACTCCAGTCAATCTTTCTAAATAGATTATATATGAATACTCCTCTCAATTCCAGCCAACTTGGTCTACTTGTGCCTATTACAATATTTTATCTTGACTCATATGGAAATGTTTTACATGATTGCACATATATAACCTCTATCAAAATTTTTATTGTCTTAGGAAGGGAAGAGTTAATTGCAATATGGAGAAAATTTAGAACTCAAATATTTTTAAATGTATTTTTTAAATTAACATTAAAATGTTTTAAAAAATCTTTACATGCAGTTTGTAAAAATGCTATAAAAATAAATATCTTCATCTTACCCCCCCCCCTTTTTTTTTTAAATCTCTGGGCATGTTGTCTTCTGTGACTGGATTGTTCTTTCTCTTCACCACTTCTTTAGAGAGCTCTTAGTTCTCTTCAAGACTAGACTCAAGAGAAACCTTTTCTCTGATGATTTCCAGTTATTAGTGTTCTTTATCTGAAATTACTTTTTTTACATTATATATATTTTATATTCACTTACAAATTTGTGTTCCCTCTGCCTAAAGTAGAATATAAACTCGTGAGGGTAGGATTGTTTTATTTTCATCTTTTTTTATCCCTAGCACATTATAAGTTTAGAAGATAGATTATAATAGATGCTTTATCAGTGTTTATTGAATAAAGTTCATTGTTGGATTTAGAGTCAGGAAGACTGGGATTCGAGTTCTACCTCTTATTTTTATTAGCTTTTGAATTTAACCTTTCCGAGTCAAGCAACTCTCTGAATGATCGCTTTTAGTATAGGGATTTCCCCTGCCATTAGTGTGGATTCACACACAAACGAAATCATGAAGTAATTACTTATTCATTAACTTTGGCTGAAACACCTTGCAAACAAGCTTGATCTCATAAATAATTTTCTCAGTAGAATAAAATAGTCGTCTAAAAAAGGCAAATTTATCCTTCCAAGCACCATTTCAAGGTTTGCAAATGGTGATTATGTGAGCATTGGTTTTCTAACCTAGAAAGGTAAACTCCTCTCACCTAGATGAGAAGTCTGCCCTCATAAATTAGATTCTTTACCTTAGTTAACGATAATTCTGGGGTTAATTAACTTTGCAGGCACCTGACCTGCATATCTTTGAATAAGAAATTAAAAATATAAACATTCCTCCTACACTACTGAAATCTCAGAGAAGAGGGGGACAGAAATATTAAGTGAGTTTCCAAAAATCATGCAAATCATAGGTCTTGGAGAAATATAATTTAGGTTCTGTATCTCATCTTTTTCTTTTTCTTTTTTTTTTTTAGTACTAAAGATAGAGTAAATCAAATTCGAATAGGCTGGGTTAATAGTACTGAGAGAGCATGAACTCTGATTTTTCTTTGCTTTTAAGTGTCAATCTCACATTTTGTTTGTTTGTTTAGTAGATTTTATTTCTCTTAATAAGGCTGCATATTAACACATAATTTAGAGAAGTGGGATGTGATGTTTGTTCTTTTACTAAATTGAGATTTTTTGTCAGTTTCTATCACTATAAGCAGACCAATTTAATCCATGTTCATTTAAATTTTGTGATTCAATGGTGTTGATTAAATTAAGAAGAGATAATTAAAAAATAAAATAGCAAGATCATTTATTGATTTTTTTTGTTTGTTTTCTACAGTCACAATATGGAGCTTCAGTTTCTCCCAAACCTGAGCTTCCTCTTTTTTATACATCTATTGATCTGGTGGATATTAGTGTAGAAATGGCTGGACTGAAGTTTCCGAATCCTTTTGGTCTTGCTAGTGCGCCTCCATCTACCAGTGCATCAATGATCAGAAGAGCTTTTGAAGCAGGATGGGGCTTTGCTGTGACCAAAACTTTCTCTCTTGATAAGGTAAGAAAATATTTTTGAAGTTGTGTTAAAATGATGTGTCAGCCTCTCATGTCTTTTTAATCATCAGATAGAGAGCATAATGGAGACTACTATTTGTCTTCCCAAGTGAGTTATGGTATTTGTTGGATGTTTGAAGATCAGCCCTTCTAATGTCCAGGCCCCAGTTTTGATTTGGGGCATTGGTCATTATCCAGAAGTGGGAGGAGTATAGGAATTTGATGGATCACCTAAAATAAAGATATTTTTAAAGTGAATACCCTTGGAGCATGGAGCAAAAAGATCTCATTTCACTGCTATAGGTTGTATTGTTCTTCTTGAACATGTAAATTCAATTCAGTTCAACTCAGCAACCATTTATCAAGCTTCTCTTATATACCAGAAATGTTGGCATTTAAAAAAAGGAAATAAAGCATTTTTTTAAAATACATAGTGTTCCAGTCACTGTGTTAAAAACTTTATAAATATTATGTCATTTAATCATCACAATTACTTACTGAAGTGGGTGCTATTATTATCTCCATTTTACATTTGAGGAAACTGAGATAGATAGAAATTAAGTGATCTGCATGTGACTAAGAAATTTCTAAGACCTCTGTGGGAGGGGTGCTAGACCCGCTTACCATCAGAGACATCTTCTGATACAAAGAGAAAGCATTTATTTGGTCTTTGCAAGGAGAGGGCCAAGTACACGGGGGGGAGACATAAAGCCTTTCAACCACAATCTTTCCTGGTCTAGTGAGCCACAAATAGTGAGTCTGGTTATATAGCAAAAGACCCAAGTCTTTTCATTGGATAGACTAGAGACCTTTTTTGCCCTACAGAATTCTAGTCCTAGAGATTATGTGACTTTCTGCAACTTGGGGCCTAGGGCCTGACATTCCAGCCTTGCAGGCCTAGAATCTGATCCAATCCACCGTAGACTTTTTGAGAAATCTTCACCTGGTCTCATTCAGGCTATTTTTGAATTCAAATTTTCCTGATACCAAATCCAATGCTCTATCCACTGTTCCCCCAGTTGTCTTTTGGGAAGGTCATATTTATCTGGAACTCAGTTTGTTTGTCTCTAAAATGGATATTTTAATGATTAAATAATTAATTTAATAAATGAGAATGTTTTAACCTCTGATCAATAATTTTTTCTTTTATTTTGATAATTATATTTCAATATAATAATTGACTTCCTTTATAAGATTTCTTAGTTTATTTTGAAAATTATTGTTCTGAGAAACTGTCCAACAGTTTCAGAAGATCTTTTAAACATGCTCCCTTTCTTTTGATTTCATTGTTTGGGTATTGATTAACTCAGTTTGAGTAAAAATGGCAGTTTGGGCAGAAACTCTGAAGGTCTTCTCTTCCCAGATTCATTCATCCATTTATTTATTTAGATTTTTTTCTTTTAGATTTGGTGAAAAAGGAGATTATTTGCCTCAGTTGTTACCTAGCCTTAATCACTAGATGGATACAGCCTTAGTCAAACTGAGACCTATTGAAGACCTTAGCTTAAAAAGGCCAAGGTCTCCCATTTCATGCAAAGCCATCTCCAGTCCTCTTGATCTTACTTTGCCACTGGACCCAGATGGCTCTGGAGGGGAAAGTGAGGTAGGTGACCTTGCACAGCCTCCCTCACTTAAATGACTCATATGTCATGGTGTCACCTCCCTGATTCCATGATCCTCTTTGAGAACAAAGGACAAACAATAACAATCCTAAAACAGACCCTAGTCACCTAACTCCTGGACTGATCCACCCAACCTCCAACCTCCCTGACCTAACCACTCAACCCCCTACCCCAGTCACTCCAGGGTCTCTCTGTGGCCTTTAGGATCAAATGCAAATGCTCTCATTCTTGTTTAAAGCCCTTTATAAACTTAGTTCCTTCCACCCCTTCCAATCTTCTTAAACCTTATTCCCAATGCACTTTTCAATCTAGTAAAACTGATTTTCTGACCTTTCTACAAACAAGACACTCCATCACAACTCTGAACATTTTCTCTGGCTGGTCGCCATCACTGCCAGGACATTCTTCCTTCTCTGTTCTGTCTATTGACTAAGAGCTCCTCTTTCACTAGAAGAAAGTCTTTCTCAACCCCTCAATTCTAATGGCTTCATTATTTTTCTCTTTATTATCTGTCTATCTAATCTATCTACCTTATGTAGTTAGTACCAAAATGATATAGTTAGTATACCAGATGATAGCAGACACAAAAATTGGTGTTTGGTCATATGAAGAATTCACAGTGGCCATTCTCTTTGGCAAAAGGTTGATTTATTTAGGGAAGAAATTACAGACAAAATGAAGGGATAAAATAGACACTGGGGATGGTAAAAATGAAATAGACTTAGGAGAGCATATGAAAGACTAGTTCCTCAGTGAAACTCACAATTACCTAGTAGAAAAGGAGCACCCCATGAGGCGGGGGATGTCCTTAGCTGGCAGGTTAAATCCTGAAAGGGACTTAGCATCCTAAAAAAGTTAGTTAGCTGTAAGGAAGGGAAAGGGGGTTGGAAAGCAGAGTGGAGTTAAAAGAGATATCATGTGGCATGGGAGAAGAAAAAGGGGAAAAGCAAAGTGATGTGGCAGACTGACCCAAAGGAAGGCGGCAGCCATGGAATGACCCATAAGTAGATTTCAGAGGGATTTCAGATTTAACCTCAGGGACATGACTGGGATTTGTGACAGGGCATAATGAGGTGAGACTGCTGGAAACCTTCACAGAGAGTAGGTCTCAGGGGTTTGACAGAACTTGGATTTCAGACTGGAGACCTCCACACAGGGTGGGATCTTGAGGCTAAACTGCTCTCTAAGTGTCCCTTTTTCCAGCTTGCCTCAACAATCAATTCTTTGGTTTCTCTCTGTCCAATATCCTATTTAAGACCTCATCGTATCTATCTATCATCTATCTATGTATATCTATCTCTATGATATATATATATATTAGATTTTGATATATATGTATGTGTATACATACACAAAAATACACACACATATGTGTGTGTAGATTTTATATATATATATATATATATGTATGTATGTATATGTATAGTATCTCTATATATCTCTAGTGGATAGATAAAATTCATTTGAAAATTGTGTTCCCCACTGGATTTTAAAGTCTTTTAGAGTGGGGACTGACTTTTGTCTCCTTTTGCAACCCCAGTTCTTAGAATAGTTCCTGGCATAGAGTAGGCACTTAATAAATGTTTACTTATTGATTAGACAACTGATGTAAAGTTCTCACTACTACTGCAAATCAGCATTTCTTACATAATTTACACTCTTAAAGCCTTTCCTGAGGAAATGACAAGTTTTTTCCCACTCAGGAGCACACATCCATTATGTGTCAGGGATAGTATGTGAACTTATAACTTTCTAATTGACTCTGAGGTTAACTTTCTAATTATTATGCCATGCTGTCTTATAATACAGAGTAAAAGTAGATTAAAGGAAATGAAATTTCATGCTAAGGTTGAAAAGATAACTATTCTCAGTTATCTGAGATAACTATTTGAAAATAGTTATTTTTCTGAACAATTTCTATCAATTAAAAAATGGTGAGTTTGACCCAAATTGACAGGGGTAGGCGTAAACCATGAAAGATTAATTTATATATTGCTTCAGCCCTATACAATATTCCAGTGACCAGCATGTTTTATACATGATACATTTCCCTTGGCTTTGAATTTTAGAGTTTTTTTTTTTTAATTATGATTCATTTTTACTGATTCTCTCTCTTCCCCTACCCACTACCCCTCCCACTGAGGTGAGAAATGGAAAATTCATTGCAATTATGAAGTCATACAAAACAAAGTTTTGAATTTGAGAAAAATAAAAAAGAAAGAAAGAGGGAAAATATACTTCCTTCTAAAGGCTGAGCCTATCCAGTTCACCACCTGGAAGTGGCTAGCACTTTACATCATATCCTTTGGAATGGTGGTGGTATTAATCACTGCTAAAGCTTTCACAGTTGGTTATATTTACAGTATTGCTGTTACTTAGTAAATAATTCTCCTGGTTTTGCTCATTTTCATATAAGTCTTCCCAGGTTTTTCTGAAACCATCACCTTCATAATTTCTTGCTACTTAATATTATTCTAAAATATTCAGAGCCCTGAACTTATTCTGCTATTCCTCAATTGATAGGCATCTATCTCCCCAAATTCCAGTTCTTTGTTATCACAAAAAAAGTCTTATAAAACTATTTTTGTATTTATGGCTACTTTAACACTCTTTCTTTGATTTCCTTGAGATAAAGATCTAATAGCAGTATTACTATGATAAACAATTGTGGTTATTGTTTAGTCTTTCAGTCACATTCTGCTCTTTCTGACCCCATGAACCATACTGTTCATGAGGTTTTTTAACAAAGATACTGAAGTGGTGTTTCATTTCCTTTTTAAGCGAATTAAGGCAGGGTCACATGGATAGGAAGCATATGAGGCCAAATTTGAACTCAAATCTTGCGTAGCCCTGTATCCACTGAATTACTTAGCTGCCTTGCAGGTAAAGGATAGGCAGAATTTAATAGCTTTTTTGTTTGTGTTTTTGTTTGCTTATTTTGTTTCCACCAAGTCATGTTTTCTACCAGGAAGGAAAATAAAACCTTATAATTGAAGAAATCAGCATTAAATTATCCTCCTCCACTATAAATTTTTCCTTGCCTTAGATCATTGTTATTCTTCAATATGACACAATTTGTTTCTTTGTACCTTTGCCCCTCATACTGTCCCAATTGAGACAAATTTTCAAAAATATCCCAAACAGACCATTAAAGGTTACATTGATAATTTTAAAATAGTGTCTTGGATTCGGCATAAAATATAAACTTTTTGGTGGGGATGGGAGGCTTAAAATACAAAGTATTTATATATATATATATATATATATATATATATATATATATATAAAGAATTGTAATACAAAGGACTTTGTTCATGACAGCTGTCATATAATGAATCTAAAACTCATATTTAGTAAATACACCAAGATATAATTGTTTTTAAAAAATATTTTTGGAGAGAAAATATTTTCTTCATTTACCTTAAATATGCATCATAAGTAGTTAGTAATAATTAATGGACTAAAATTTGTAAATCTAGTGACTTCCAGAAATGAAGATCACTGCTTAGAGCAGCATTTTCCCTAGGCAAAGGAAATCAGAAAGAACAAATATGCCCCATTAAACACATTCTCTCCTTTTCTCCCCTTTTCTTAGGATCAATAGGCAGCACTATAATGACTCAAACATTGTGGCTGTCTTATTCTGACAGCTTTGCAAAGACAGTATGTGTAAATGGAGTATAGAAATTACAGGGAAGTCTAAAAAGACCTCAAAAAGTATAGGTAATCAGTGCATGACAAACTGTATTTTAAATAGGCTATTTTTAATTCACAGACATTTATAAGGAACTACTATCTTAAAGATATTATCATAGGAGGAGAAATATTTTCATTGAACAAAGAAAGGTTAACTTTGAATAGAACATCTGTTAAGTCAGCTCGAGATGAACATAATCAATGTGTGGCGGTAACAAGTGTATGCTACTTCCATTTCTTTCCATATGATGTTTTTAAGAATAAAGTTGGTCCAAAAATTGCATGAGGAATCTGATTTGGAAGAATTAACTACTGGCCATAGATTTCATTATTCATTATTTTTAAAAATATATAAACATTGCTACAGGGGTGCAAGTGGAGGGATTGTAGAAGTGTTTGCTTTGATTTTTGCCATTTCCTTTGCTTGTAAAAAATTAATTCTGATTAATCAGACACATCTGTCTTTACTCTGTCGGTGACATACATTGATTTGTGATGCTGTCGCATTCAATAACCCAGAAGCAGTTGCCTTTATTAGTAGCAGCAGCAGAAATAAATGTGTGGGCTAACTTCTTTCTAAACCTCCAATTCTCTTTTAATCTCTCAATTCTGCTATCTGCATTGCTGGTTAAAAGGCAACGTTATGAAAAATGCAAAATGAATTTCAGCTCATAAAATGTAACACACAAAGGTTTTTAAAAAGTGACATTTGTCCACATTTGATAGTGAGCACAATGATGTCTTTGTGGAAAGAACAATTTTAGCCCTTTAATAAAACAACTGTATGAAAATTATATATGTGTATATATATATATATATGTCTTATATATACATATATATGTATATATCTATAATTATATACCACACACATATAAGCATATGTTTGGAAGTACTAGTAGTGGATTTCACTAATCACTTGTAGAGGGAGGTGTTTTTTAGATGATTCTATATTGTAGCATTTTCTGAACTAAAATATGTGGCTCATAAATCCATTCATGGATATTCTAATAGTGTTCTAATAGTAAAGTAATGATTAAACCTGTTGTGAATTTTTAATTGTGTGACATAATCACAGTGCTGTTATCTCTTTTTTCTTATTCATGGAGTGTTGGAATTCTCACCTATTACAAACATAATATAAGTTCCACTGACTTTTACAAAAGATATTTTGCTGTTGTTGTTTTATAAATGTACTTATTTGCATGACATTACAACATACTAATTTAGATTTAACTAGTTACAACTGATGATGCCAAGTCAAGAAACTACTTAAAATATATTAAAATTCAAAACCCTGACATTTAGAATTTGGATGTTCTTAATATGACAAAGGTTATTCTATGGAGTTTTGTTATCATATAAAATATTAATATTTCACAATACAGTTTTGATGAAGTACAATTTGCCTAGCTTGCATATGATAAAGAAATTAAATGCTTGCCAAGGGAGTTCTGTAAGAATTAGAGCCCTGCCTGAACATCTGCTTGAAATTTTATTATCCTGTCCTACTGACAGCATTGCTCCCTCGTTGTTTTTCAAGATTGACAGCTGAATATTGCACTGATTTCTCCAGCAAATATGTTTAGGTGAACTTTGTTTCTTTTTTTTTTCTTTTTTTTTGGGGGGGAGGGGAAGAGTCTGGAACATGCTTTTGATTTTCATCCTATATTTTTTTTTATACTCTTGACATTTGTAGATTCCAGATTGAGGTCTAATACTCTGTAGCAATGATAGACCATTGACTTAGAGTGAAATGCCAGTTGATATCTCAGTAAACAGAAATATTATTATTCTTTATTGTGTGGTCTGTATAAAAGCTGTATGTGTTTTCTTTAGGGAGGCAAGTGATCAGATTTTTAATGTCAAATATAAAAAGGACTGTGTTTGCCTTTGTGTTAAATAACATCAAAGATGACTTTTATTAACTACGCTCTTTGCCAAAAAAAGTCTTTCAAAGGATTTCCTAAAACATCCAGTTTTCTGTGTTGTATAATGATTTTTTAAATCTTGCAAAAGTATCCAATTATGTTTCAAATAGAATGTATGTTTTGTTATATTGATATTATCAGAGGATTGACCCTTAAATTTTGTTAGATGTGAAAATCAGAACTACTAAAGTAATGATAATTTGTTATATTTCTTTAACTGGAAAATGGAAAGCATTTTTATGACCTGAAATAAAAAAAAATTCTAGTGACCCAAGTTATAATTTTATGCATAAGAAAATTGAGGACATTGATTGATTAGCTGATGTATCCATTCTATATACAAGATTCTGACTAGGGAATATTTATTTACTTGAGATTTGGTCTCAAGTAAACAAATCTATTGTTATCTGTTATATACTTTTACTTAAACCTGTGAGTATTCTCACGGCTGAATTAACTAATCAAAAAGTCTTTTGCCATGACAAATTCGAGAATTTTGTTATAAAAAATTTCGTATTCTAAATAATTATAGCTAATGCATAAATTTTTGCCATTTTCCCTTTGGAAATTACTTTTTTGACATCTTAGCCCTCAAGTTTTACAGATAGATATACAAATATATTATGTGCACGTGTGCACACATACATATATGCATACAACCTATGTGCATGTGTGTGTGTTTATGGAAGCTCACTTTTTCTTTATTAGAACAACAGAGGCTAGAGGAAAAGGGCAGGTATCTTCAAAGTTGCAAGATTATTGAGGACTTTATATATCAGATAATGGAGAGGATTTAAAATATTAGCTGAAGAATCAGGTGATCAATGCTGAACATTACAAAAATTAATTTTATTTCATTTGGAGTATCAGTAGAAGAGAGAAGTGTTTTGCGGTAGGGAAGTAAGTACAATTATTACAGAAAAAGTCTTTGTCTTCCCCTCCCCTAATTTTCCTGTCTTCTTATACTTTATAATACAGACGATCCTGCCCTCCCATATTCTGAGATCCAATAACACTAATTTCCTTGATCTTCCTCATACACACTACTCTGTAAGGTAATAATAATAATCAGAAGAATGTACACAATGCCAATGCCTATTATATTCCAGACACTGTGTTAAATGCTTTGTAAATACAGTTTGATCCTCAGAACAACTCTGGTAGGTAGTGCTGTTATTAATGAGGCAGTTATAAGTTAAGAGACTTGCCCAAGAACATACAGATAAAAAGTATTTGAGACTGGATTTGGACCCAGGTCTTCCTCACTCTGCCCCAAAACTTTAATTATTACTCAACCTAGTTATTTTACAAGAGAAAAATTAAAGCTAAAAATATTAAGGGACTTCAAAACCAAGTTCCAGACAATTGTATTTTCTGCTGATTTATTTTTCATTGACCTATCCAGAATTTTTAGAACATATAGGTTAATGCATCATTTGTTTGTTTTTTTTTTTTCCCTCTACATTTTGGGAATGGCATATGGAAACCATCATAGAAACTATAGCCAACGAAATCTGGTCAAACCATATGTCACTGAAATTGCCAAGAATTTGATTTAAAATAGCTTCTTTTTCAATTTAATTTATAGCTAGTTGTAGACTAATCCATTTTCCAATATTCTTAAGCATGCATTTGGCTTATCCATTTTAGACAGTGATTTCACACTTACTAATTGGTAGCACAGATACAATGTGAATAAAATAGACTTTTTAAATAATGTAAATCACTGTGTGAAAGTTCTAACAACCGAATGATTAAACAGACTAGTAATGGAAAATATTTTTCATTCAAGTCCTACTTTTAATGATTAGTGGCAAGGGTTAATAGAAAATTTGAAAGTTGTGGTTAATTAAAACAAATTTAAAGTTCATTTCTGAATCCTGAAAAGCACATTTTATTTCTATTTAATTCATACTTTGTAAGATCCCAAATTTAAATAAAAGTAGGCTTATGATAATCATTAAACTTAAAAGATTTCCTTTATTGTTAACTACATATTTTCAACATAATGTTCATTGCAATTTGTACCGGTGTCATGTTGATTTGGTGAAGTATATCTTAGCAAGTTTCTCATATGATTTTTTCCATTTCATTCATTTGGCAGTAGACTTTGGTATATAAATTGCAGTTGTTATGAACCCTGAAAAGCAAGATATCTGTGTCTCATCAAGTACTTCTTTATATTGCCCTTAAGTTATGAAGAAGTCAATTATTTCTTTTGACTCTTGAAAAAGAACTTGTACTCATACTTCCATTTTGCTGCCACCTTTTGTATCATTTGGTTTTATTTATACTGAAGCTATGATACATTTCTACCAATGATAGGTCAAAGATTACCCATTTTGTCATCTATTATTTAAATTACTATTTTAGGGTATATTTGAACCATAGAATTACCACCCCTCAATCATTTGACTAAAAACAAGTAGAAGGGGATCTCAAAGTGTCGAGTACCTTTAAAAATATATACATACAGACATATGTCATAAATTGACATAAAATGAGGGAAAGTTATAGATGTATGACTTTTTTCAAAAACAAACAAGAAAACCAAACTTGGGTATATCAATTTCCTTTTCTATCTTTTCTAATTCACTCACTTTGGTTGTGGCCTTTATTTTTTTTTTTTTTAGCTAGATAGAGAAGTAGATAAATTACTGGGCATGGATTTTGGAAGATCTAAGTTTAAATCCAGCTTTAGATACTTGTTAGCTGTGTAAGGCTGGAAAAATCTTTAAGCCTCAATCTGCCTCAGTTTCCTCAAGTGGAAAATGCAGATACCAACACTTACATCCCAGAGTTTTGTGAGGACCAATTGAGATAATATTTATAAAGAGGAAAAAATACAAAGATACAAAAGAGATAATATTTATAAAGAACTTGGTACAATGCCTGGAGCATAGTTGGTACTTAATAAATGCTTATTCCCTTCCCCATATAGTCTTCACTTCATTATGATGTGTTTACTTACGTATATCTCCTTCTTCTTCATCATCTCCTGTTTATTGTTTTATTTCATGTCTACTATGGAAAACAGATCTGTAGAATTAGGTGACATTTTGGAATTCATATGATATAATTTACTAATTGTTTCTTATAATTCAAATTCACATCAAACAATTGAGGTATTAATCATTGAGGTAATGATATTCCCTTTGAGTCATGAATACATAAACTTCAACTTGGAAAGGATTTCAGAGGTCATTTAAATAATAAGAGTAATAATAACCTTCTCATAGTCCAACTTATAATTCAGGTCAGGAGAGAATCAAAGTAAGGGAATTCTAGTCAGTATGATGTACACCTGGTACTCCTTGTGTCTTGAGACCATTATGGTAGAATTGAAGGCCTGACAGAAATCTTTAAATACTGGCTAATTGGGCTCTGCCAATTCCACTGTGGGTAGCATCTCAGAGAATATGATGAAACCGTTCCTATGAATTTAAGAAATAAGGTGACTTAATGTTGAGGGCTAGCCCTATTCAAAACCAAAATTATGATCAGTTTGATGCAGATGACAGTAAAACAAGTGATGCTCACTGCTCACTTATCTTTTGGTACCCCAGGAAGACACAATGAAATAGAACAAGCCAAAAATAGCAATACCCAACTTGCTGGAAATACTTCAGTACCAATGACACTAAAAACTAAAGCAAGAAAACCATGACTGCATATATAATAGAGTGAAAAATGAATAATTTCATTACTTTCAAGTTCTATACCATAAGAAAACTAGACAAAGGTTTTGCACAGATTTCTGCTAATACTACCTTCAGAAAGAAGTAATGGAACAATGTATGGCTTATTAGTGCTGGCCAATCATTTTTTAAAGTGATCTTTAAATCTAAATTGGACAAAATGAGGAGGGAAATTGAGGAACTACTAAATTCTGAACACATAGAAATTGAAGACAGTGAAATCATTTAAAATTTCAGTCACTAAAAACTCAATAAACTCTATCAAGTTGTGACAAAAAGAGTTTTAATATATCAAATGATTTTCAAAATAAAATGGGCCATCTTATTCCCAGTAACGCTTTCTGTCTCTCCCTCTCCCCCTCTCCTTCTCCTTCTCTCTCTTTCTCTCTCTCTTCCTTTCTCTCTCCATCTCCTTTTCCCTCTTCCTCTCCCTCTCCCTCTCCCCAATACATCTTTCAACAATATATATGAAGAAATCAGTGAATAATTATATTTAAACAGAACAATTCAAAAAGGCAGCATCTATTATATACATCATGAAATTGTCCTCTTTAATAGTATTTGAAGGAAAATGTAAAAATATTTCTAAATCTTCTCACAGCAATAGAAGTGGTAGCCATTACCACATTAAGAACCATTGAAAAGGGGCAGCTAGCTGGTGCAGTAGATAGAACACCAGTCCTGAAGTCAGGAGGACTTGAGTTCAAACCTAGTCTTAGACATTTAACACTTCCTAGCTGTATCACCTTGGGCAAGTTACTTAATCCCAAATGCCTCAGTAAAAACAACCCCCTCCCCCGCAAAAAAACCCCAAAAGAACCATTGAAAGAAGAATAAGTATATCAAGGAATGTTCCTAAAGACAGATGACAAACACAACCATGATAGAATCAACTTGAAGGAGCTGCCAATGATTTGGGAATGAATTTTGGCAAATTATAGCAATATTTAGCTAGTAGATGAAAAATAAAAACTGAATATGATAGTGTTCAATAAAAGGAAATAGCAAAAAACTGGACAGAATTTCAGAAAACAAAACCATACGGGATTTCTGGATTTCTCTAAGGAGCAATTGAAAGAAAAAAATAAACTTTAAAGCAATAAGAAGAGCAAAATAAACAATTTAACAATAGTTAAATACAATACTCTGTAGGTTTAAGAAATAAAGGAAACAAGGGAGTATGAGGTTATGGACAATTTCTAGTCATCTTTACATCCAAACAAAAAGTTCAGGCAATAAATCATCATAATGAAGTTGGATCAAAGGAGAAGTCAAAAGTTTCTACCTGACATAAAATAATATATGTATATAATGTAATGTTCAGTTACACATATTATAAAGTAATGAAAAATCATTTTGTTAAAAGAAGTTGCTGAAATTTTCTTTTCTGCAAAACTAGAAAACAATAGAACATAATAAGATCCATAATTATTTGTTCAAATGCTTCAGTGGTACATGAATTTATCAAAAAGCTACTTTAGCACCTCCCATTTAAAAGTAAACCTGATCTTTCCTTTCTTAATAGAAAACAGCAGATACCTGTTACCAAAACATGGTAATAGCAACAATCCCTCTAAATATAAAACAATTTTATGTTTACAGTTTATTACTTTATATAAGATATTTCAAAGATATATTAGCTCAAATTAAGTAAATACATAAAAATAGAATGGACATTCAAATGACTATATTCTGAGTTTAGTGCTTAATGTTCTTTAGGCCCTGTGTGGTAGGCCATTACATGTTTTCAATGCTAAACTAAATATCCAAGATGTCTCTTCCCTAATTAAAAGCCCAACCCAGGATGAGAATATCACAAAAAGAAGTATAAAAGAGCCTTTTAAACCAGAAAAAGATCAGAATAATGTGATGCAAGGAGTTTTTGTTTTTTTTTTAGTCAAATTTATCTTTTGAGTGATTCTCATGAATCACTCAAATCACTCAAATAATTTTAGCCTAATCCATTTTGTTATATTCCTAGAATTAATTGTCATTTTCTATGAGGACCTAATTTTTATTTCTTTGTTTTGTTCCATACAGTTTTCTACCTCACATGCTAATATTGTGTTCCTGATATGCTCAGTTTATTCATTCATTATATAATTATTATATATGTATCTATAGATATAGGTATAGATATATGTGTGTGCATACTCAGGAAATAATTTTTGCTTTGTATGTATGTGTGTGTGTATATGTACATATACACACATATTGTGTATATATATATATTATATATGTATATATATATATATATATATATACATATCCATATACACACACATACATACACACACATATTTCCTGTAGACATATGGGTTCTCTATTTTCCTGTAACTGCCCAAAAATATACTAGATGGAGTCCTCTTATAATTTAAAGTCCATTCCAGGTCCATGCAAATAATATTGGAAATTTCACAATCTGTGTCTTTTCTAAGGTCTCCTCAGGGCCAAAGTCAACCCCAACTTTTCATTAAGCCACTTGGTAAGCAACCAGATTGATCAATATTTTCTCCAATGCTGATCAACTCTAAAGGGATTCTGGAAGACGTAGAATATTATCAGTTGTAACATAGATTAGTTTAGAATTGTCAAGCAGATCTTCCTGTCACCAATACATAGTCCTTGAAATTTAGGATTTCTACTACTAGAAGATATTAATAATAACTAAAATAAAGAACATCCTATAGCCCATTAAAGTTTGCCAAATACTTTAAATTATATATGCAAATTATATCTATGCATATATATATATTACATATACATATGTACAAGGGTAAAAAGAAAATTATTTCTAAAGTCAAAGAATCTGAATTCAAATTAGACTTCTGATACCATTTATATAACTTGGCTAGACCCCTAACCTCCTTAGGCCTCAGTTTCCATATCTTCAATATAAAAAAATTGGATTTGTAAGTGTCTTGTAGCTCTAAATATATGATCTTGTATTCTTTTCTTATACTCACAACAACCATCTCATAGAAGTGTCATTATCAACATTTTATGTTTGAGGAACAAAATCTCAAGAAAGCTGATTTATCTAAAATCACACATAAATCTTAGGCAAGATTAAAACTCAGATATTCATGACACCAATTCTAGCCCTCAATTCACTCTTCCGTCTAGTTGGAATGTAGTTCATCCCTGAATCTACTTGGGAACATAGGAATAATTCTCTAGTACATCTCTCTAATGTTTTGTCCATTGGCATGAGACCATTTCACAATTGTTAATGTTTTCCCATTTAAAAAAAATTTTTTTATGCATTTAAATGCAATTTAAGTGTCTCCATAGAAAACAAACGAGGGTAGAGAGAAAAAAATTGGAATCTATATCAAAGGATCATAGTATCTGATGTATCTTGGTCCAAACCTATGAACTCATTAGCATAATATTTTAAATACAAAAGAAAAAGAAACCAGTTCTAGTCAGTGACAAATATCAAAACATTTTGTTGGGTTCATAGGTGAAAAAATTAAATAATGCTTGTTCTATACCCATGAAAAGTGGTAGGAATATATAAAACCTAAAAGAGAAAAAATCCTAGAGAAAGGGAGAATGGAGGGAAAAAAAGACAGAAAAGTTTGATGCTAATGTAATATTCACTATGGGGAAATGTAGTTTTCTATTTACTATAGTGTATTAGTTTGAGAAACTGGAAACTGAAAAAGAAAATTTATCATTTTGTTATGTTCTGAAATTTCTGGCTTATAATACTTCCTTTTGTTAGATTTTTTTTTATGAGTGTTGAATAAGTTCACATTCTTTACTGCTTTATTGTAATTTGAAAGAAAAAGGCTAAACCATTCTTATTTAGAGCCACTGTCATTTAATTAATTAGCCATTGCTCATAAAATATGAAAATAAAAAAGTTTTGCTGTTTTTAAAAAACAGTAAAAATAGTGTAGAGTAGTGAATATTATTTCACATGTACAAACACAAAAGGAACTATTCAAAGAGAATTTTCTTATGTTGGTATTAGTATTCATTAATGTAAATATGCTCTGTAAATGAATACAGTGTACAATTCTATTTTTCATTCCTGAATTTTTAGTCTCTTCATAGTTCACTAAAAGATTCAGAGAAATTATTCACCGACCAGAATCTATTCTACTAACAGTGCATGGGGGATTTGTGTATATAACTGCTATTAAGGTTAATGGGATTTAATCGGTAAGTCTCCTACACACAGATCAGAAAATTTACTCAAATTACTTATAGGCATAGCTAATCATGAGACATTATTCACAGCCAATGTAATAGAAAGGGTTCCATGTTTAAGCATTAAGAAATGAAATATATTCAGAGCATGAATTTCTAGCTGAGGCATGGAAAAGTTAGTTTCTATGTCAGTAGCTGTCCTCCCAATGTTCCAGAAATAAAGAAAAGAAGAAAAAAAAGAAAGAAGGGAAGGTCAGGAAAATAGAAAGAAAGAAAAAAAAAGGAAGGAAGGAAGAAAGAAAAAGAAAGGAAGGAAGGAAGGAAAGAAGGAAGTCAAGTTGGTAAACAGTTCAATAATTGGACAGGCTACCTATTGATTTTTCCTTTTGTTATGTAATATTATTCCCTCCTCTAGGCCCAGACCCATGTCATACAGGGTTTTGAGGTTGCTAGAAACATGGCAGGGGTGGTGTTCTGGAATGTGCAGAGAAGGGAAGGCTGTCACAGCAGTCAATAAGATCTGAGAGGTGTTGACTAATTGCCTGCTAATTACACAGTAAATTGTCTAATTAAGCTGATGGTTAATTAGAGTACGCTTGCACAGCAGTCTTGTGGAATTTGTGTCTGATGTCTGGGAAGCAGCTTGCGTAATTGGCAAACTGGTCAGGACTGGCAGAGAACAGGACTGGAAGCCTTCCTTATTGCCAATGGATAACAGAACAAGGAGTGAATGGAAACAAAAGGGTTGTCATTGTATACCAAAGATTTGATTAGACTTCTAACGCTTTATTGAAATAAACAATTGAGTAATCCATCAAAATGAAAATAATATCATTAAACCAGGCTTAATATATATTCTAACATATTATCTTTCTAAATACAAAATCCTGTGCAGGATTATATATGTTATTCTTATAATAGGTGTAATAGGTAGGTTGAAAAGAAGGTAATTCCTTCTTTTAAAATATAGTACCACCTGTTTGCATGCAAAAGAGGTTAAAGATCTTATTTGTACCTGTTTAAATCTAACAAAAGTATGGCAAAGTGAATTTCAACATAATTCTTTGAAAATTATTTTGGCCAAGTTTGAGATTGTTATTTAATCATTATATTATGAGTATAGTTCTACCAGTATGCTAAAGAGTGAGTAGGGACTGAACTTGTGATTTTATTGGTATGAGAAAAATCTTAAATGAAAAAACTCTCTATCAGTGTAGGTCAGTATGTCAATACCTCTTAGCCACTCATTGTCTTAGAGCAGTGGTTCTCAAAGTATGGTCTAGAGAATTCTGAGGATCTCTGAAACCCTTTTAGAGGGTCTACAAATTAAAAAATAATTTTTCTTTCCAATATGGTAAATGTCTATAAATATAACCAAGATAAACAAAAATGCTTTGGAGAGATCCTCAATAATTTTTAATAGGATAAAGATACTGAAAACAAGTTTGAGAACCACTTGCCTAGAATATGGGGAGTATAAGAAACTTGCCTGGAGTCATACAGCAAATATATGTCAGAATTGAAACTTGAATCCGGATCTTTCTAGCTTCTAGGGCACATCTTCATCAACTATGCCATCCTGCCTTGTTAACTATCAAATACAATATGTGTGTATACATATATGTAGGTACAATTTTTGAATTTCAAAGTTGACCAATAATCCTCAAAACTCCAAAATAAGAATTATGTTCAAGGAATAAAGTGATTATAACCATGTTTATAGTCCAAGACCCAAGGAACTTGATAAAATAGCAATCCAATGAATTAAAAACAGAGAAGTCTATTATTTTAGTTTCAAATATGTTCACTCCAAACCTGTTCCTGAACTAGCTTCCATATTCTTGTCAGACATGTACAACCCAACCCAACCCACAATTTGTTCTCTAGAATCTACCCAGAATTTTTTTTTTTTTTTTTTTTTTTTTTTTTTTTGCTATTACTACATTCTCTGCCAGAATAAGCTGTTCTTATCCTCTGCTTACCATTTTTGTGGCATCTAATAGCAAAACTTATCTCTATCCCTTTTGGAAGAGGATAAATCATAGGAAACTGGAAGCACGATCTATTTAGGATGATGTCATGTTATAGCACTATTCAGCCAGAGAACTGAAAAACAGGAAATGGTGATAGTGCACTAGCATGTGAAGAGCATTGCTGGAGGCCTGAATGCAAGAAAACTGTCATCCATCTAGCATTACTTTGGTCCTCCCAAAAGTCACTTTGGACAGGGATATGGCCTGGCATAAAGTGAACCAACCAATAGAGGAAAAGAGTGTGAGATTTGAGGTACATCCCTTGTAAATCTTTCCTCAAAGGAGAAGAAATAATACAATAAGCAGTTGGGGTATATAAGGAAAAATTCTGAAACTCGTAAATATTTAAGAAAGAAAAAAACAATTAAAAGTTTAGAGCATCTTCTTAATAATGAGATGATTCAGGGCAGTTCCAATGATCTTGTGATGATGAGAGCCATCTAAACCCAGAGAGAGGATGGTGGGAACTGAATGTGGATCACAGCATAACATTTTCACTTCTTTTATTGTTTGCTTGAATTTTATTTTCTTTCTCATTTTTCTTCCTTTTTGATCAGATTTTTTCTTGTGCAGCAAGATAATCATATAAATATGTATGCCTATATTCAATTTACATATATTTTACCACATTTAAAATATATTGGATTACTTGCCATCTAAGGGAGAGGTGAGGGGAAAGGAGAAAAATTGGAACACAAGGTTTTACAAGGGTCAATGTTGAAAAATTATCCTTGCATATGTTTTGAAAATAAAAAGCTTCAATAAAAAAATATAAAAAAGTTTAGAGCTTAGAGGAGATAAATCAACAAAAAAATATATTTAAATAAAAATGGGGTGGCCACCAAGGCACCCAAATGAATCCATATACTTATAAATACATATTTCAAGACAAAGGAAATTGAATGAACACCTGAGATGACAAACGACAGTGTGGAAGAACATAGAATCACAGCAAGGTATCTTCAAATAGTTCAAGAGAAAAAGAAGAAAAAATTGTGCTAGAATTTATATCTTGTACAGTAAAAGTAATTGGGAGACTAGGGGGAAAACTTTTAATCTACAATAGTGAATCTCTGCAAAGAAACAAAAGGGAAAGCAACAGAATAGGAATACAGATGCAATGAAGAAAATCTGGAAAAAAAGAGAGGCAAAATGCAATAACTTTAAAAGAACAAATGATATCTATAAAAACAGGAGATAATGATCTCAAAGACATATGTAGAGAGAGTTTAAGCATCATAACTTCCCCAGAGGACCAAATGAAATAAAAAGAAAAAAGAAAAAAAAAAAGCTAGATACCATAATATGAGAATGCAAGAAAACTACCCAGACCTTCTGAACCCAAAAAACAAAGTGTTAATCAAAAGATACACTATGAAGAAAAATACTGTACTGCAAAAACCAAGACATATAGTATTCTATTCTAGGGAGAAATAACAAATTCTTTAAATGTACAGGAAAAATAACTTCCTATGTGAAAGAAAGGAAATTTGAATAACACAAGAATATTCTTCATCAATAGGAAACTTAGAAAGAATTCAAGTAATTTTTTGAATGCTAAAGAGCAAATATTCCTAAGATACAGTTTTTTTTTATTAAAGCTGTTAATTTTCAAAGCATATGCATAGATAATTTTCAGTATTCACCTTTGCAAAACCTTGTGTTCCAATTTTTTCCTTCCTTTCCCCTATCCCCTTCCCTAGAGAGCAAGTAATCCAATATGTTAAACATGTGCAATTCTTTTATATATATATTTTCACAATTATCAGATCCAAGAAAAATCAGATCCAAAAGGAAAAAAAAAAAAACTAAGGAAACAAAATGCAAGCAAATTCCAACAAAAAAGTAAAAATATTATGTTGTGATCCACTCTCAGTATTCACAGACCTCTCTCTGGGTACAGATGACTTTCTTCATCATAAGACCATTGTAACTGAGCTGAATCACCTCGCTGTTGAAAAGAGCCACATCCATCAGAATTGATCATCATATAATAAGATGCAGTTTTAAATGATGAGCAAAAGTTTTAAGACTAGTAACCAAAAAAATAGATGGACATTTAATAAAAATGAAATATTTTAAGAATTACAATTACAAGAATTACAATAATTACAAAGAATTACAAGAATTACAGTTACAATTAAGAATAGCAAGGAAATTATTTGCTTAGCAAAATCACTAGAAAACAGAGACATAAGATAGATAAATATAGCTTCAAGGAAGAAAAATTGCCCCATCTCCAGAAACTATATATGCAAAATGATAAGATAAATCAAAGAGGAGATGAGAGGTAGAAGATAAAGCAATAGTCTGTGTACCAAAAGCATGTCAATGGTATACAGTGAAGGAAAAATCATACAGGTTGAAGGTTCACAGGTGTTAAACATTATACATGTTTTCAGACATTTTCAATATATTGCTTAGTTGTGCCTTTCTTTTTCCTTGCTAAAAAATACTATTTGTCTTATGGCTTGGCTTTCTGGGAAGAAGAAGAGGAGGGAAGATGCTTGAGATAACTATGGTGATGTAAGAAAAAGAAATTTTTTTTAAAAAAATCATTATTTGTTTAAATGAAAGGGAAATATTCTTAGTGATTTCTTAGGATGAGGAAGGAGTGAAAAGGGGGAAGGTAAAAATGGGATATCTCTATTCAATGAGTACAGTTCACTAAAGAACATTCAAATTGTAGAAGGAGATACATTCACTTCAAATCTAGTTGAGGACATAGCTGACTGGATTAATTTTGGATTTTGCCCCTCCCTTCATTTCCCTGGTATGTGTTTTCCTCATTAGAAATATAAACTCCTTGAGGGCAGAGATTGTCTTTCTTTTGCTTCTGTTGGTATTTAGAACACTTAGCACAGTGCCTAGTACATATTAAGCACCTGAATATCCTATCTCTCTATCTGCCTAACATCTATCTACCTATGTACCTATATAAGTATTCTCTTAAGTAAGTTTGAGACCTTATAATGGTTACAATCTGCAAGAAACGGATGCTAAGAAAGACCAATATATCTGAAAAAAATTTATTCTTCCAAAACTCCAGGGAGATAGAATCACAGTTCCTGGGGGCTCTTAATGTCAAAAAGAGTGGGTGAACATGGACTCAGAGAAGAGACTTCATGACAAATGGCAGGGAGAGAGACTAAGCAGAAGGATGATCATGGAGAGAGTGAGAATATAGTAATTTTTCAACTTTGAGAACACATATTCTCTATCTCCCAGTAAAATTGATAGTTCCAAAAATGAGACATGAGAAAAAAGAAACATGGGGCAAAATATACAAGACAATACCATAGAAATTTTTTTAAAAAGATTCCTAAAGTAGATACTAGAAGCTTTAATTTCTTGAGAAAGACACTAAAAGAAGATTAAACAGTTATAGGATGAGGAATCAGAAGAATTTTTAATAGACAAAAAGATAAAAGAATTAATGGAAAGAATAAGGTAGAGGATTTGTTTTTAGAAAAATGTAAAAAATGAAAACTAAAACTAAAAAGAATTTAAAGTGGTGGAAAAGAAAAAGATTTACTTAGTTACTTAACTGGGTTGGGAAAAGATGGTACAAATTAGATACAAAATAAAAAATATGAGCGGAAAAAAATTTGATAGGTCAAGTAAAACTCCGGTTTTTGAGAAAGTAGTGATAAAGAGGGGAAGAAAACCTGTGGAAATGGGATTTCCTTAGAGTACATCAAGTAAAAATAATTGGAGTGAAAAAGTATTGTCTTCAAGGAAGAAGGGGAAAAAAACCCAGTTCAAGAAAAAAAGCAATATTAAGAGACAGGAAAATATAAACCTAATTTCTAACTTTCATAATTTTTAATGCAAATAAATTAAATAGTTCAATAAAGTTAAAAGGATAGACAGAATGGAAAATAAAACAAAACTCCAAAATCTGTTTTTGCTTATAAGAAAGTTAGCTATCTAAAAAGCAAAATATATTCAGAATTAAAATTTAGAATTGGAAAAAAAAAATTATTCTGCATCAAGTAAAACCAGACAAGTAGGATGTACATTCTTGCTATCAGACAAATTTTAAAAATTCAAAATGTACAAAAAAACCTCAAAAAATTACATTATGCAGAAAGGAATGATCAACAGCAATATTCAATTTAAATCCTCCAAATGACATGCCATGAATTATAAGATTGCATATTTTTTAAACTGTCAAACTGCTGAACAAACAAGAGGCAAAAGATATATGGCATCTTCTAATGGAGCTGCTAAAGAAAACACTTATTACTCAGTATCACATGGAAATTATATAAAAATTTACCATTAGTATATAAAGATATTGTAAATAAAATTTTAGAAAGAAGAAATAGTAAAGATATCTTTTAGAGGTCACAATGCAATGAAAACATAATAAATTCAAGGAGAACAAACAAAAGACACTAGATCTAAATGAAAATTTAACAATAAACATATAAATAATGAGTGGGTCAAAAATCACAGAAACAGTAATTATGAAGAAAATGAGAATGATGAAATTATACATTGAAATTTCTAAGGGGCAGTCTATGTAGTCCTCAGGGAAAAGTTATATACCTAACACATACATTAACAAAATAGAAAAGAAGATTAATGAACTGAATTTTCATTTTTCAAAAAATTGAAGTCAATAAATAATCCCAAATAAGCATACTAAAGGAAAATTAATCATTAATGCATTAATGGCATTTTATCCATGGAAATTTGCTTGCTTCATGAATTCAACATAACCATACTAAGGACTTACTATGTATAAAGCAGGGTGCAATATATTCCTTACTATCTTGAAATAGAAAAAGTAGAGAAATAAAATAATGAGACTCTATACCTAGAATCAAGGAGAACTGATTTAATATCCTGCCTCTATTATTTTTACTATAAGAACGATTTCTCAACCTTTCAGAGGCTCATTTTCTTCTTCTGTAAATTGGGAATGGTATACCCTATAATAAATATCTTGTAGGATTGTTGAGAGACTCTAATTAGAATATATCAAATAATTTATTAGATATGTTAGAATGTGTCAATATTAGAACATATTAGAATATATCAAATATTATTTAAATGGTGATGATGATAGTTGTAGTAACGGCAGCAGCCAAAAGCAATAGTTATGGTAATAATCATAGTAGTCACACTTGTAATCATCATCATCATCATCATCAAAGTCATTGTTGTCATAGTGGTAGTAGTCATAATTGTTGTTGTTATAGTAGTAGTAGAAATAGTAATAGTAGCAGTAGCAACAGTTACAGTAATTATTTCTGTTTATACCCATAAGTGCATAAATATAAGGAATTTGCAGTGTGGATATACATTTCACTACAGAGATCAATAAATTGCCTTGTACTTTCCAAACAGAACCTAGGGGAGGGCAGCACCAAGACAGATAGTATATGAATGTCTGTGATTCACAGGCTGAAGTAAAACTATGGTCTTCTTTACTTCCAGGTCAAGATGGCATCTACTGCATTAAGTTGTCATCATCATTTGATCCATTATGTCTTACTTTGAATAATATGATATGTTCCATTTTGATTGCTTATTAAAAACCATACCATTTAAACGCTAGGTCAGTTGCTATTAGACCTAAGGAGACTTAACTGGTTTTTCCAAAATTAATATAGTGAATATAAACAGAGATGCAGTTTTAATTTTTAGATTTATCTTCAGATATAATCATTGGAAAATTATAGGCTCTTTGAAATGGAGTAGAATGTGTACAAAAATATCATTTTTAGAAGAATAGAGCTGAACATCAATGACAACCCCCATTACTATTTTGCCACCCTGATCGGAATACTTTGGGTAGAAATTTGAAGACATTACAGTGAATAATTCAATAGGTTGTCATTGAAATGGAAGGCCTATCTATTCATATTGAAGACACTGATTGACTTACATTTTTGTGATCAGAGATCTAAGAAATCTCAAGTAGTTGAATGAGAAGCATTCCTGTTCTATTTGTCATTTGGAGTAAATAAATGGATTTAGAGAGGGGGCAAGGGAGGGAAAGAGAGAGAGGGATGGAGGAAAAAGAAGGGAGACAGAGAGTCACAGAGAAACATATTCTAAACTCTAGGAATGAATTTTAAAGTATTAATACCAGAGATATATTGATGAATAAGGAAAATATTAATCTCAAACTTGAAGATTTAATTAATTGAAACATTGTTTTGTAAAATAGATATGAAATACAAAATACAAATAATATTCATTTTGATGAAGTTCAGTGCAGGGCAGAGAGTTGTGGGAATCCTTCCCTTCTGATTGGCGCAGGTCCTTTGTAAAAGAATTTATGAACCTGAAAAGTTAGAGTGTCAAAAAGGAGTTAATGGCACTGTAATGCCGAAGAAACTAAGCAAGACAAGAGATTAGAGACCAATTTAATAGTTTGTGAAATGGAGAGAAATACTGGGACCAATGGATCCATGTTTGATCCCAGGGCTAGATGAGACTATCATCTCAAAGAGTCTAGCTCCCAGTATCAAGACAGCAAGCTTTTTTATAGGATAACAAGAACGATGACATAGTGGGGAGGCATCTAGATGGGGATAACCTAATGGTGGGGGAGGCCCCTAGGATGACACAATGGAGGGGGGTTACTGATATTCTAATGACATCTAAAATGGATAAAGCTTTATCTTGTCAAACATTAAGAAGGAATGTCTATAACCTAAAGATATAAAACCTTTATCTCAAACATTAAGAGGGAAAGGTTATAACCTGAGGCAGAATTACAAAATAGGACAATTAGGGAAACTAGGTCAGGACATCAAAATGGAACTTTGGTATAACAGCACTGGGAAGTCAGCTTTTGCTAGGAAGACTGACTTTCTTTATGGCAAGGTCCTAACAGAAAAGTAAAAGTCTAGCAGAGAAGTCCTGGCAGAGAGAGAAATAAAGTTCCTAGCAGAGAAATCCTGACAGAGAGGTAAAGAGGGGTGTAGTCTTGTTAGGGAAATAGGTGAGAGAGATAAAGAGGGGTTACCGTTGAAAAGAGAATGCCTTCTCAGTGGGCAGAGGGTCCTCAAAGGCAGCTATGCCAAGGAGAGAGAGAGATTCCTTGCTATGATACTTGCTTTTGGTCCTCTGGAAAGAAGTGTGCCAAGGTGTCCCTTTTTATAAGAAATTTGAAACTTGGCTAGGGGCTGGAGCTAGTTTGAACAGAAATCAGATCTAAATCTTCTAATTGAATAGAAGTTTCAATTGAATGAGATTACCACCCCCAGATCTAGATTTCCAGTACAATGGGACAGCTTACTGGGAGTACCAATTTTCAGCTCTATAGAGGTCTATGGAAATCTAGATTTCCAGCTGGGCTAAGTAGGGGTGGTCCTGGACTCAACTAGTCCCACCAAAATAACAGATTCAAACTACTTTATCTTGATTCCCTGAGGCAGGTCTTTCTCAGGAGAGTTCCAGGAGTTTTTCAAGCATCCCCCCCCCCCCCCCCCCCATAAAAATCAGAGAGAGAGTTTCAGGGTTCTCCACATCAATTTAAACAATGAATTAAAATTCACATATATTACATTTGGAAAGCTTAGTCTCTTTCCAAACTTCTCTGCAGAAGAATTGTTCAAGATTGCAGGAAAAATGAATTTACTAAAGGAACGCAACATGATACTTTGAAATTGCTTATTTAAAAGTATATTCCTCTGGGGAAAAAGTGAGATAGAGGTCAGTATCTCCAACCACATTCTGTGTTTTGATTCATGAATCTTTTTAGTATATTCTTTATGGAGATCTCATAAAATATCTATTTATTGTCAATGGAAAAAAAAAAAACTTTGCATAAAAGAAATATCAGACAGATTTGCCTATCTTTGTAACTTGTTTTCCCTCAGGAAGGATGAGGGGGGTGGAATGTAACCTTAAAGAAAATCCCTCCTTTGTATTTACATGGCCATGTAAATGTCAAAGTGGCTTCTGTTAAGTGCAAACTCAGATTTCTATCAATTTAAAGCATTCATGGAATTAAATGCTGTCTTTAAGTTCAAAAGATGTCATTTATTACTCTTTAGTGTTTTCATTTGTACAGAACTTCATGAAACATTTTACTTTCAGGCTGAATCATCCATATATTATGTATTAATGATTTTTTTTTTTGTGATTCCCTATGAAACTAACAGTTAAAGCTCCAATTTTAAAATGGTACAGAAATAAATGATTTGTCACTTTTGTGATCAACTAAATTTCAAATAAGGCATGATTTTGCTAACTAGAATTGTGAGAACATGGAACTATACAAAAAAAGAACATGGTCTAACAATGGATAATTATTAATATATCATTGTTGACAACTAGGAAAAGTAATTTTAGATGTAAAAAGTTATGATTTCCCCCCCCCCCCCTTTATACTTGCCCCAGAAATGTTGCCATCAGGGACAGTTTGACCCAATTCCAGTGAAGGCATTTTCTAATCAAAAAATCTAAAGATAGAGTTGAGGACAGTGACAAAACTTCCAAAGAAAGGCCAGTAGATCCTGATACCAATCCATCAGAATCATAGCTTATAAGCTGTCCTTTAATCAAAAATATTTCCATTTAGGATTTTGTTTGGTTCAGTGATTGAAAAAAAAAGATAATAAAAGCTTTCATTCCCATTTTCTACATGTGAACACTAAGTCAGGATAACTGGTCTTGTCTGAGAGGATTTTTGAAATCAGGAACAAAGAAGAGTCCTAAAAAATTTCTAATCCTTAATTTAACATCATTGTCTATTATGGCCCTACATGACAGTTTTGCTTAATGTCTCTACAACTTATTGGATACGTGGTATTTAATTTTCACATTGAAAATATGGGTAAAAACATTTTAAGTATTCTACCTTGATATTTAAAAAACAAACAACACATTTCTGAATGTGTTTGCATAATATATATGTATGGATATATACATATATAACACACACCAATCATATGTCTGTGAATCTATGTGCATATATGTATGCATGCATGTATATATGTATTATGCACATATATGTGTGTGTGCTTATATATAGGGGTGTGTGTGTGGGTGTGTGTATCACTATTCTCCTTACCTGGAACATGACTCTGGGGCAGCTAGGTAATACAGTGGATAGTCCTGGAATCAGGAAGACTCATCCTCCTGAGTTTAAATATGGCTTCCAGCACTTATTTACTACTTTAACTAGGGCAAGTCACTTGACTATTTGCTCTAGTTTCCTCATCTATAAAATGAACTAGACAAGGAAATGGCCAACCACTTCAGTATCTTCAGATGGAACACATAAAATCAAACATGACCCAAAGAACTACACAACAATAAAACTCCAAATGATCAGTGATTATATTTTCTCCTCTCTTTCAAAACCCAACACCCTACATCATTTAAACATAAAATAAAACCTTTCAACTTTTAAACTTCTTGGAAAAGTTCAAATTTCTGTCCTACATTATTAAACCTCTTACCATTCTGGTTTTAAATTGAATGCCTTGCTGTGTGTGTGTGTGTGTGTGTGTGTGTGTGTGTGTGTGTGTGTGTCTGCTTGTGTGTTGCTGTTGTTTTTTTTTGTTTGTTTGTTTGTTTTTTTTGGGGGGGGGGTTTGGAAAACATTTTTCCTTCTCTCCAGCCATTCTGGAAAACAATTTTGAATTATGAGGCAAAAGTTACTAAATTCTACATACTCTTTGAAAAAGCAATATTATCACTATATTTATACCTCCAAAGAGAACAAAGAAAGAAAAGGGCTCCTATGTATAAAAATATTTATAGCAGTTCCTTTTGTAGTAACCCCAAACTGGAAGCTAACTTAATACCCACCTATTCGGTTATAATCTTTGCATATGAACACAACAGTATTTTGTTATACCATAAGGACAAAATGTATCACTTCAGAGGAATCTGAGATGACATCTGTGAGCTGATACACTGTGAAATGAGCAGAGCAAGAATTACAATTTATTTGATGACAAGATTATAAAGAAAAATAACTTTGAAAGATTTTAGATTCCTCACTGCTGTTAAACTATGAGTCCAGAGAACTGAAGATGAAACATACAACTTACCTCTTGCCAGAAAGATGATAGACTCAAAATGCAGAATGAATCACTATTTATGGCTAATATGAGAATTTCTTACTAAGTATATATGTTATAATGCTTGTCTTTTCTTTATTGCAAAGAGAGAAAGCTATGAAAGGGACAAATAATAATTACTTGTTACATATATATATATATGTGTGTATGGATGCATGCATATATATATATATATATATATATATATATATATAAAATAATATACATATAATACCTCACAATGCATTATCATACATACATAAAATACTATGTGTTGTGAATATATAGTAATATTTAATTTAGGTATATTTTTAAGAATACTTAATTCTCTTTGATAACGTGTGTGGAAGAATGACTTTATATCAACTTCATCTAATATCAAGTAAAAGAAAATGATAATTACTCTTAAGCTTCAAATTACTTTCAAAATAAGGAAATAACCAACCAGAAGTTTTTATTAAACACCTACAGTGGGCCAGGAACCTTACTAAGCTCTTTAAACATATCACCTCACTTGATCCTCAAAACAACTTTGTTAAGTAGATCTTATTATTATCCCTATTATGTGTGTGAAGGAAATTGAGACAGAGACAAGGAGTCAGTCTCTCCTTCTCTTTCTGTACCTCTCTCTCTTCCTTCCCTCTCCCTCTCTCTGCTCCCTCCCTTCTCCTTCTTTCCTCCCCCTTTATCTCCTCTCCCCTTTTTCCCTCCCACCTCCCTCTAATCCTTCTTCTCCTCCCCCCCTTTTCTCTATCTTTCTATCTCTCTGCCTCTCTCATTCTCTCGGTCTCTGTCTCTTACTCTCACTCTCTCCCCTCTTCTTTCTCCTTCCCCTCTCCCTGACCATTGAAAAACCTTTAGGTTTTCAAGAATTGACCCTCCAACAAAAAGTTGTCCAGAGTCCTACAGCTAGTACATTTAATTTTTGCCAGCAACCTTGAGAATGCCAAAACAAGAAAAAGACAGAACTGCATTCTATCCACTGTTCTGCATATACAATTTAAAGTTTTAGTTAAAGTTTAAAATTGCACTTAGACTTTTGGGATACACTGTCTAATTCTTAAGAGACACATAAGCTGATTCATAGGATACTAAAGCATGGTATACTAAAGTATATTAGTGGCTGCTTCTAGATCTAATTGTGACATTTGTAGATTGACAAGGAAGTCTAAGGAACAGTCTTTTTTAATTGGTTGATCTTTGGGGCCAAACTCCACCCTCCATAAATCATCATTTTCTGAATCATATTCATTTATTTATCCATTTTCCTTGTCTTATCTTCATGATTTTGTTGTTGTTGTTGTTGTTATTGTTTTTATGTTAAGCCATTATTTACATAAACCACCACCTTCCTCCATATGATTGTGCTTTGACTTTGTCCCAAATCTTTCCGCTGGTAGGCTGGGGCTAATGGACAAAATTAGCAGCAGAATTACTAATGGTTATTGGTTTTCCATATTTTCTACTACGTACTAGGCTGTGTATTCCATCTGTGAACAATGACTCACCTTTAGTGAGCTATGTCTGAGATTTTTGTCCTTTCACGCTCAGTCACCACTTGCTTTCCCCTTCAATTTTATAACTCTAAAAACAGCTAGTGTAGAGGATTGGCTTCTCAGAAGGGCTCTGGACAATATTTTAAAACCATCCTAGCATTATAGATTTTACTAAAATAATACATCCTACTTCCAGATTACATTCCATATTCATATTTACTCTAAACTGTCTTGCTGCATCCCATTGCTTCACTTCCTTCCCATAGAGAAGAAAGTTATGTACAACAGAGAAGTACATTTCTTCGAAGGGCCCAAATGAAAGCTGTTGATTTTAAAAGACATTTTGTCACACATGAGTGAGAGAGGAAGAGATCAAACCAGCAACTTGAACCAATCCCAGCTCTCCTTCGTGCATTCCTCTCTCTCTTCTGGCTGAAGCTTTCCCCTCTGGTGTCATTAGCATTTTCATTTCAAGAAATGACAGTCTGCAGTAGAAGCAGTAAAAATGTTCAACCTGTGGTTTAAATTATTGATTTTTTGGAATATCGAAGCAGTATTTCAAATGGATTTTGTTAGAGATACTTCTGGGTGGTGGCAGTGCAGGGGAGGAGGGGAGGAAGAAGAGGGGTGCAGAGGTGGATTCTAAGATAATTTGATATCCAAAAATCCTGTATGTTTCTAAAACATTTCATCCTTTAAATTTCTTTAGACTATCTGGTGATTGGATAAAAATGTTTACTGTCTTCAACATCATAAGTAGCAGATCATGTGCTCCTTGAAACTGGCATGTAGTCTCACATCCGATGCTCCTAGTGATTTATTATGTATCCCAAATCTCTAGTCTGCTGAAAAAATAAATCTCCATTTGGAAACAAAAGCTCAATTTTGGTATACATAAAAATAGACCAACTATTCAGATGAATAGGTCAATAACCAATTGATAACTAATTACTCATAATGGAACAAAGGTTTGAAGCAACTTAAAGAAAGAATTTTCCTAGAAGCTTCTCTCAAATGAACTGTCCTGTTAATGTGTAACACTGTGGTTACAGAGAATTTTTTTAAAGCCTTTTTAAGTCTCTTACCATAGTCAACACTCATATTTGAACAGAAAATGTTTTGACAAGGAGCAAGATTACTGACTGCTGGGTGTGTGGCGTGCAGGTACTTTGCTATTCGCAGCATGCTTCTACTTATGGAAAAAAGCTACTTTAAAAAATTACATTATACCAGAATGGCCTGATCCTGCAATCATTCTATGAGCTGAGGCCCCATGGAAGTCAATGTTGGCTTGGAGTACAAATTTATGGTAGTATCATGCTTAATATGTGGAGAGTTGCATCATATTTTGTGGTGTCAAGCATGATAAAGCAATAGGATGACACAAATTTGAAATAAGATCTATTTAAAAAACAACATGTTGAAGTAGTTGAAACATTCTATCAGAAAATATCATTTTAATACATTTTGTGTGTTATAGATGTCTTTTCACATTTAATGAATATGGTAAAAGGTGAGTCAGGGAAAGGTGGGTGCACAAGCAATCCAGTTAGTGCATTATCTACTTATAAGTACTCTCCCAATGGTGATATACTAGGGGAATTGCTAAGGAATTAGACACCAATTAGGAAGGAGAAAAGGGAGTAGTTTTAAGTCTAAGATCTCTCAGGGAGTGTGGAAACCAGAACTAAATCAAAATATTTGCTCCTCCCTTTTTCAGAAATCATTTATATACATCTGAAAATTTCAAGACAGTTTAAGAACAAAAAGAAATTAGAAATAGACAACATATTAATAAGAGGGATGTGTATAAAAGGGGAAGTCCTATATATTATGATTGATATAGAATATCACCTGTAATTTAAAATTCCATAATTCTAAAGTTATAAGGCCTTTAAACTATGATGTGATTTTTTTTTAATCCTGTTTATTATCATGAGCACTACAAGGTAGTACTGTGTGTATGTCAAGAAAACCTGAATTCAAATCCAACTTCAAATACTTCTTAGCTTCATGATCTTCAACAAGTCACTTACCCTCATTCACCTCAGTTTTTTCTTCTGTAAAATGAGGATAATAGTAGCACCTACCTCCCAGTTTTTTTGTGAATATCAGATGGGATACTTGTAAAACATTTGGTACAGTGCCTGATATACATTGTAGATACTACATAAATGTTATCTATTATGACTTAAAAGAATTTCAGAGTTAGAAGGATCTTCAAGAGCTAACTAATTTGATTCATACCTAAATAAGAATCCATTCTTCAATGTACCTGCCAAGGACAATATTTTTTTTTCCATCAAGTAGGTCTTCAAGGAAGGAAAACCCATTATCTCTTAAAATAGCCAATTCAACTTTTAAGGTAACTAATCATTAAAAAGTTTCCTCTCATTTCCAACATAAATTTATCTTTTTACAACTTTTATCCATTGTTCCAATTCCTATTCCCTGGAACTATGTAGAATTAATTTAATTCTAGTTTTAGATGACAATATTTCAAATAATAGAAAACAACTAGCTTTCTTTCCCTGAGTATTTTCTCCTTCACACTGATTTTCTCTTTTTTCTTTAATGAATCCTCACATAACATGGACTCAGAGGCAATTCACCAACTTAGTAACCTTCTCCTCTTAATGCTTTCCAACTAGATCTCTCTTAACCCCAAATAATGAAGCCAGATTTATCCTAGATAACTGACTGGCTACCTGAATCACTGCCCAGCACTCAGCAATGAGAGAATTTTGGACCTGGACTAAGAATTCCTCAATTGCTTAGATAACTGATACACAGTTGTAGAGTTTATAGTTTATAATCATAATCTAAAAAGCCATTTAATAGTAATAATTATCATAAGAGTAATTGAAAATTTTATTATTCTTTATGTATATTATTTCATTTGATTTTTAAATGTAAAAAGATAAATCTTATAATAGGTGATACATGAAGGAAGAGACTAATACAATTTATAACAGCAGAATACCTTTGGATAGAGAGGAAATCACCAGTGTAAAATACCCTATTTGAACTTTCCTGTTACTTCAAATACCCAAAGTATTCAGAAAGAGAAAATAAGGGAGTCATTTTTGGTTTGTCTACTCTTGTGCCACTGAGGAGTGAGAAAGAGAAGATGATAACTTGTTTGTGATGATTTTTTATTTTTCATGGTTAGTCCCTCTCAATACATATCAACAGATTCTGCTGGTAGACAGGCCTTTCTGGGAAGAAATTCAGGAGAATAGCTGGTATCTCCACTACTTTGATGGATATTTTATATGACTGTAAATTGGACTGCTAGGCTTCCCCAAAATTTAGACACAATTAGCACCATTTTGGGAAGAGTCTGTGATATACCTTTGATTTAAGATCCAAAGTATATGCAAAACTGCTAAAATGTAAAGTTAGTAAAACCTGTGTTCAAATCAGATCTCTGACATTTACTAAGCTTTGTGACTGACTGAGTGAGCTAACAACTCTGAGATTAGGTAATTTGATTATAAATTCAGTAGAAGCAATGTTATGCATAAATGAACAAAGTCTTATACCACACTCCCCAAGGACTGATAAGGTATAGTAAATACTGTGCCCCTGGTGATTTGGGAAGAAATTGTATTTTTGCACTTTCTGTGTCTTTGAATTAAGTACTCTTTTAAAAGCTAAATGATATTAAATAATTAAGGGAAAATGGTAAACTGATTACTGGTGACTGGGCTGGGAGAAGTGAGTGAGAGAGGAAGGACAAAACCCCAATGTTTTAGCTATTATATTACCATGAGAAGAAAGACCCCCAAGCTCCTCAGGGTAACCCTAGAACCTTGAAAATGGAGATGTAACAGGTTCATTCTTAGAAAGTATAGAGAGATGCTCATTGAAGGTGAATTAATAAGTCTAAACCCTTAGCAATTATATTTGCTCATTTCTTAGGTCCATTTCTTTCAAATTTTATATAGCTGGATCCATACTAATCTGTGCTTAGTTTATGAGATACATTGATAGTTTACAAATAACAGCTATCACCTGTATCACTTAAACCAGGATAGAGATATTTGAGTCGGCAAAATTGTACCTGAATATCTAAGTGAAATGAGGGAAACTTGTTTTGCATACTGCCATATGAAAGATGAGATTTTTATATACAAAGAATTATATATCCAATATAGGTATATACTATTTCAGGCTTTTCAATGAATAATTATCTTATTTTGAATTTTCAAGGGAAGTTAGTTACAGTTTGGGTTTTCTTTTTGCTTAGACAATATATAAAACGTAACAACAATTTTCTGAGTAAAACAATCCTTGGAGAAGATCTCAAGAAGATACCCAAGAATGTGCTTAGATTTCATTTCATTTTGCTTTTCCTTGGTTCACTTTTTCCTTCTAGTGATGAATGGTTTTTATTTGTCAAGCAACAAATGTTATTTCAGTTGTAACATCCATTTCCTTAAATTCAGTAATAGATGCACATAATTTCTATGTAATTGATAGGTAAATGAGGTACTGTTCTTCAAGCATATTGCATTATTTATGATATAAAGTAGTAAAACATGCTTGAATCATATGATATATTTTATTAAACCTCCATTATATTAACCATCCTATCAGCAAAAATATTAAATGTTTCAGACTATATCTGGATGCTCTGCTGGATGATGGGGAAACAAAGACTCTTCTCAAAAGGCTCCCATTCTATCCTCTGAGAATAGGTAAAAAAGGGAACATGCGTTGTCTTTTTAAAGGCAAGGACAATAGGAAAGGTGTAAATGTCAGAGAGGGGTGTTAAATGTACAAATTCAAACTATATACTGGTGAGATTGCTTTCTGGATAAAATTCTCATATACACTATGAAAGGGAGGGTTTAGGTTTTTCAAAGAATATCACATTAAATCATTGAAATAATGAAATTGATTTGGAGATAAAAATAATATAGAATATCAATGGAAATTATGAAAAAGTAGGAATTAAGGCGGAATAGCAGTTCCAGATCTCAAACTGTACCTTCAAGTGGCAGCCATCAAAAACATTTAATATGAATTTTTAAAAAGAACTAGATCCATAAAACTGATTATATAAAGGAGAATTAGAACTAATTGAACTTATTTAGGTCAGTAAACCAGAAAACATAAGTTACTTAGGAAAGAACTTATTATTTCATTATTTTACAATGCTGAGAAAAGTATAAAGAAATCTTTTATAAATTAGACTGATAAATATGTTCCAAAATACATTCAAAATGTAATACTTGACTTAAATATTAAAGGTGATACTATAAAAATTAAAAGAGAATCAAACCATGCAATGTTCATAATCATGGATAAATATATTGGTAATCAAGTAAGATATAATATTAATTACAAAAGACAAAAGAGAAAATTTTGATTACATAGAATTAAAAAGCTTCCAAATTAATAAAAATTAATGTACCTAGGACCAGAAGGAAAGCAATTTAAAAATAGGGGGAAATCTTCATATAAAGTTTCAAAAATTTTTTTTCATAATGCTTTGGCATCCAAGATATATCTATAGACAATCAACACCCATACCCACACCCACACACATATGCACATGTGTATGTGTATGTGTGTGTACCAAAGATGACCAAAGATAGGAATATTGCACTCAGTATTGAGAGTTTGGGGGAAGACAGGCAAACTAGACCACTGTTAATAGAATTGTAAATTAGTATAATTATTTTGGGAACAACTTAGAATTCTGCAAATAAACCAACTAAAATGTTCATCTCCTTTGATTCCAAGATGAAATTCCTAAGCCCAAAAAAGGTCATTGATTTAAAAAAGAAAGTCCCTTAGGTGCACCCAATTATTTAAAGCAGATCTTTTTGCAGGAATGATGCCATGGAAATAAATACCCTTTCATTAGGCAACAATTAAATAAAATCTGGTATATTTACCCTGTGAGTGTCTTTCCTCTTTTTTAACCATATTGTGCAGTTTCTTAGTACTTCTATTTATCTTTCTTGTGATTTTTTTTTGTTATTTGGAGTATTTAAAAATCAAATAACCTACTTTGTAGGAATATTTCAAATGTTGCTCATTTAAAAAAAAAAAACATCTTTTTGATGAATGATCAGGCTCAGGATTTCAGCATGTTATTTTAATTTGGCTCTTGAGTTCATTTGCATTTTAGAATGTTAGTTTTCTAGATTAGACCTGCTTGCCCAGGTTAGATAAAAAGCCACTACAGATAGCATAGATAGCCACCTTTGTCTACCTCCCCTCTTCCATTAGAATATAAGCAAAGTTGAGATCTGCTACTTATTGCCACAGAATTATGGAGTCAGGGCACGTCAGAGTGTGTGTGTGTGTGTGTGGTTATAGACTACAATATCATCAAAGAAATCTCTGTGTTATAGACCAGAACACAAGCTGGTGGCTGTGGTTTCTATGATATGATAGAGAATGTGCAAGGTGAAGATTAATGTTTCTCTGTTAATTCATGAGATTGTTAATTTATTATCCTTCTTGGGATCTTGTCCATGGGGACATCTGTAATTACTTTTCCTCTTGAATATAATTCTTCTGTTAAGAGAATTTTTGAGAGTTGGGAGAACTAGGGAAAATATCAAGTCCATCCTGTTGGTCACAACCCAAGAATTCAGTCTTTTTTTCCCCCTTTCTAATTCAATTGTCCTTCTTCCCATTTTTTATTCTTAGATTTGTTCTTTAGGATTCATAGCACCTTCATACCATTCTCCCTAGTTAACCCCGATGGAAGAGGTATACTTGTATCCCTTAAGTGGAGTAGATCCAGTCATGTGTGATTGAATCCAGTAGTGCCCTGCCAAAGAATAGATAGATGTAAAATCCAAGTATATATTGTGATTAGAGTACTTACATGGAAACATCATCCTTTCCTCAAATTCTTCACCCTAAATAATCTAATGATACCAGTCAATACTTATAGAATTGTAGCAATCTTAAACTCTAATGGAGAAAGAAAATACAGGTATCTATGATGTGGGCATTGATTTTAGCAGTTCATCCTAAGTGGAAAATGTAATTGAATATGTGTTCAGGTAGCTAACAACAATTTTAGAAGGGAATAGGGTGGATATGAATCAGTTTAAAGCAATGAAGAGAACTGGTTATGTCCAAATAGTAAATAACCCCTGGAAAAGTTGATTGAAACTAATTTTTTACATCATAGGGTTTTGTGGTGTTTGGGCAGGTGGGTGGGGACCCTGCAGGGGCTGTGTATATGTGCAAATATAAATGGCACTGAATTTAATTATAGGCATGTATTCAAAAAGAATGTTGGAATTGTCTTCCTTAAAGCAAACAAACAAAAAAGAAAACAGAAGTCTTTCTAGGAAAAATTTTCTGGACCTGATTTACTTATAGTAATTTTTAGATGAAAATATTCTTCATGATGAATTACAATTTCCTAATGGTGTTTTTATCAGACTGCTGCTAGGAACAGTTATAAGTACATTGATTTTATGGTTTTCCTAAGAGAAAATGGTAATTAAAGTTATACCATGGATTGGATCAAAGCATGTTAATATTTAATCCACCTATATGAATGCCTAATATAGGTGTCTGAAATTGTTTATAGAAGTTTCTCAACCATAGAATCTCATCATCTTCTATTTACACCTTTACAGGGTTGAAAGAATGTCGGAGGATACTTATAATTGGCTTGCAAATTTAATATTGATGATTTCTTTTTGTAGCTGTTCAGTATGGCCACATCTTCAAGCTAAAGTGGTGAGAAAGATGCAGAACCAGAGGATAATAGCATTTGTTTTCCTTTGCTTCCTTTCTTCTCTTTCTGCTTGGCATAGTACCTCATTCTTTTATTAGATTAGTACTGTGGTCCTGCAACTTATTGAACATCTGTTCTAGTAGTTTGGTTTCATAGAATGCTTAGTTTATTCCTTCCCTTTTGTTTGTTTGTTTTTTTTTCTTTGTTTGAGATAATACAGTTCAGACAGACATCAGTTTTTAACCAAATCAAATTTTTAATCAATTTCCTGAATGCAAATGTTAGATCTTTTTTAGGTAAAATGAGATATATGTAAAAAGCTTTTAGCACAGTTCCTGGTATCTAGTAGAAACTACATAAATGTTTATTTCCTTCTCTTTCCCTTCCCTAATAAAGACTTTATAATTGATTACTGTAAGACAAAATCAGACATTTATATTATAGCCACAAAGCAGTAGACTGTATGGGTAATAGTTATTTATATCCATACAGTGGTCATGATTAGCATATAGTTTAGCTGTAGACGCTCATCAATCTTCCAATTGTGACTCTTTGGGATAGCTGTTATTAAAGACAGTTGACTATTACTATTGCTTTACTGTTATTTCAATCATACAAACTTTACAATCAAACCCAAATAAAATAATGGCATTTAATTCATAAATTGTTTTTCAATGTTAACCTCCCTGATGGTTTATTTAGCAGATTAGTTATTCTTCAACAAATATATCATATATAAATTCCACTCTCATCTTTAGTAATCAGTCCTAAGATCTAAGTAAGCATACCCAAAATTCTAGAATCAGAAGATGACAATTGAAAGTGGCAATAATAATCCAATCAATTTGCACCTCAACATGAATCCCCTCTAAATGATGTCCATCCATAGCAGGATCCAATTGTCCATCCAAATGAAGCATTCAGCCTTTGTTAATCATTTCCCGTTGTGGTAGACTTTGGTAACTTATACAGGGGTCTATATTTATCATATTACCAAAAAAAAAAAGTTACTGACATAAGCATTAAATTATGCAATTAAGAAATTTGATATTCTTACAAATGCATTATTTATGTATAGCCATTCGTATAAACATTATAACCTATTAAATGTTGTCATTGCTAACTATAATGTGTTAAAAACCAAGAACTACCTGATTAAGTGAGGCAATATGATTCTATGAAAAGAGAAATAGCTTTTTAGTAAGAATTCTTATTTTTCAACATATGACCTTTGTAACCTAGGACAAATTCCAGCTCTGGATCTATTTGTTATTGTTGTTGTTGATGTGTATGACTAGTCATTTTTGACTATATTTTTAAAATTTTTTGGAGCAAAGATACTAGAGTTTGCCATTTTCTTCTCCAGCTCATTTTACAGATGAGGAAACTGAGGCAAATGGAGTTAATTACTTGCATAGGATAATATAGTCAATAAATGTCTGAGGCTTGATTTGAACTTTTAAAGATGAGTTTTCCTGATTCCAAGTCTACTGTGCCACCTAGCTGCTCTCTGTATCTATTACTTTCTGATAATCATAAGAGCAATCTTTCTGCTCCCTCATATAGCTTATCATAGGTAACCTTGGGGTATATAAATGAAGCAAATGCTTTTTAAAAATATAATACATATATATAAAATATAATTTATATAATAGCATTTTATTTTTCCAAATACATGTAAAAATAGTTTTCAACATTCATCTTTGTAAAACTTTATGTTATAAGTTTTTTCCTTCCCCACCTCCATCCCCAAGATGGTAAGCAATCTGATATAGGTTAAATATGTATAATCCTTTTAAACATGTTTCCATGTTTATCATGTTGTGTAAGAAAAATCAGACAAGAAGGGAAAAAACATGAAAAAGAAAGAAACAAACAAAAAGATGAAAACACTATGCTTCACTCCACATTCAGTCTCCATAGCTCTTTCTTAGGATATGATTGCCATTTTCCATCCTAAGTCTATTGTAATCACGGCACTGTTGAGAAGATCCAAGTCCATCACAGTTGATCATTGCATAATCTTGTTATTATGTACAATCTTCTCCTGGTTCTGCTCATTTCACTCAGCATCAATTCAAGTAGGTCTTTCAAACCTACTTGTTTGAAGTAGGTTCTGAAATCAGCCTGTTATTCACTTCTTACAGAACAATAATATTTCATTACCTTCATATACCATAACTTACTTCAACATTTCCCAACTCATAGGTATCTACTCAATTTTCAACTCCTTATGACAGATGCTTAATATAGGTTTATTAACTGACTTTCCTGAAAAGTCAGATTTCTTTCTAACATTAAAATCAGCAGGAAATTTGAAAAGATTTATTGGGATCTGTATGTCCTATCCTCTCTTATGGGAATACCATATAAATTAGCTATCCTATATGAACATACAATTTTCAGGAAGAAATTGAAACTATTTCTACTCAAGATGAAAAGGTGCTCCAAATTACTATTGATTAGAGAAATGCAAATTAAGACAACTCTGAGATACCACTACACACCTGTCAGATTGGCTAAGATGACAGGAAAAGGTAATGACAAATGTTGGAGGGGATGTGGGAAAATAGGGACACTAATACATTGTTGGTGGAATTGTGAATACATCCAGCCATTCTGGAGAGCGATTTGGAATTATGCCCAAAGAGTTATCAAACTGTGCATACCCTTTGATCCAGCAGTGTTTTTACTGAGCTTATATCCCAAAGTGATCTTAAAGGATGGAAAGGGACCTACAGGTGCAAAAATGTTTGTGGCAGCTCATTTTTGTAGTGGCTAAAAACTGGAAACTGAGTGGATGCCCATCAGTTGGAGAATGGCTGAATAAGTTATGGTATATGAATATTATGGAATATTATTGTTCTGTAAGAAATGACCTGCAGGAGTGAATTGAGAAGAACCAGGAGATCATTATACACTTCAACAACAATACTGTATGAGGATATATTCTGATAGAAGTGGATATCTTCGACAAAGAGAAGATCTAATTCAGTTCCAATTGCTCAATGATGGACAGAATCAGCTACACCCAGAGAAGGAACACTGAAAAATGAATGTGGACTACTTGCATTTTTGTTTTTCTTCCCAGGTTATTTTTACCTTCTGAATCCAATTCTTTCTGTGCAACAAGAGAACTTTTCGGTTCTGCACACATACATTATATCTAGGATATACTGTGACATATTTAACATGTATAGGACTGATTGCCATCTAGGAGAGGGGATGGAGGGAGGGAAGAGAAAAGTCGGAACTGAAGTGAGAGCAAGGGATAATGTTGTAAAAAATTACCCTGGCATGGGTTCTGTCAATAAAAAGTTATAATAATAATTTTTTTTAAATTAAAAAAAAAGAGAAAATTACGAAGGGGAAAAAAATGACCAACAGAATGAAAATAGAGAGGCTTGGAGAGACTTTCATGAACTGATGCTGAGTAAAATGAGAAGAACCAGGAGATCATTATACAAGGCAACAAGACTATGCAATGATCAATTCTGATGGACATGGCTCTTTCCAACAATGAGATGATTCAAACTAGTTCTATTGTTCAGTAATGAAGAAAGCCATCTACACCCAGAGAGAGGCCTATGGGAACTGAGTGTGGACTACAACATAGCATTTTCATGCTTTCTGTTGAGGTTTGCTTGCATTTTGTTTTCTTTCTCAGGTTTTTTTTTTTTTCTTGATCTGATTTTTCTTGTGTAGCAAGATAACTGTATAGATATGTATATGTATATTGTATTTAACATATACTTTAACATATTTAACATGTATTAGACTACCTGCCATCTAGGGGAGGGAGTGGAGGGAAGGAGGGGAAAATTGGAAACAGAAAGTTTTGCAAGGATCAATGTTGAAAAATTACCCATGCATATGTTTTGTAAATAAAAAGCTTTAATAAAATTAAAAATAAACAAATTAGCCATCCTACAATTGGGATGGATTCCAGGTCTTATAACTATACTAACTATAACTATATAGGTAAATCCATGGCCTACTGCCTATAAAGAAAAGAGTTTCTTCTATAGTAACCCATTCTTTTCTCTTGAGGCTTGAATCTGGAATGATTTTCCAGCTTCAACCCACCCTGAAAATAACTTTTCCTCTGGCATTCTTCCAAGATGTTAATTCCAAAAGTTAGTATCTAAAACTGCAGCTGTGATTAATAATAGCAATCATAAAATTAATAATTAATAATAAGTAGCATTTATATAGTATTTTGAGATTTGCAAAATATTTTGTATCCCTTGTGATCTTCACAACAGTGCTGTGGGGTTGAGGTTGTTCTCCCCATTTTATAAATAAAGAAACTGATACTAAAAGACATAAAATCACTTTATCTGAGGCAGTATTTGAACTCAGGTGTCTCTAACTCCAAGTTTACTATCCGTTTGCTGTGCCTGTTAACTTCCAGGAGAGTGGAGCCAATGTGGCTTTGGGGAGAATGGAGTTTGGCTAAGAACAGAGACATCAGAAATAATAGCCTGGCTGAGTTCAACTTCAATTACTTATTTCTATATTTATTTTTCTGTTAGAATTACAGCATCCTGTAGTGAGTAAATATAAAGTTCCTCTCTCTGCTTTGCTTTATGTTGCTCCATTTTGCATGTTTTTCTTGTTTCTTTGAGTGGTGGAGGTGGAACTGGATTCCAAATCATCTCTCACTATGTCACCATTTCAGAACTCCTTGCTTGAAGGCATTTCATCAAAATATATTTTGTTACTAATGGAAAGTTCCTTTAAATTTTGGACATTTGAGGGCATTGGAAACCAGCTTTTTCCAATTAGCTTTTATTCATAGAATCACCCTATGCTCAAATTACTATTTTCCTTTTCCATAAAGGCTTTTTATAACCATGCTCTCCCCAGAGCAACCTGCAAGTTGCTTTGAATTTATTCTGTTAGCACTTGCTGAGTAGTCAAGTAGATAGAGCATTAAACTTAAAATCAGGAAGAACTGAGCTCCATTCACATCACAGGCACTTACTACTACTTGTGTGACCTTAGTTAAATCATTTAACCTTTCTAAGCCTCAATATTCTCATCTATAAAATGAGGGAGATTTGACTTAAAGGTCTTAAACATCCCTTTTGATTCCAAAACTTGGATCTTATGATCTACATGAAAGTTTAAACTATGATAATGTTATTATACATGGTCTTGAAATACTTCACCAATAGCTATTACAGCTATTATTCCCATTTTACAGATGGAAAAACAGAGCTTCAAAAAAATGTCCTGTAACATATCCAGGGTTACATAGCTAGTAGGTTGATGCAGGAAAGATTCCTTTCTTTGTGATTCCCACCCCCACCCCCAGTTAATGTAATTACCCTTTGACTCACAAATACTGGTCCCTTTGTATTCCAATAGAAGATCTGAACCTGTCTCAGCCCCCATCCAGATCTGAGCCAATTTTGGAGCTATACCCAAAAGCCCCTCGAGCTAAATCTCCTGTTATAAAAGGGACAAGCTGGGACCCCCTCTTTGCAGAGGTCCCAAACATGCTAGCCATATCAGGACCCTCTGTCCACTGGACCCTCTGTCCGCTGCCCTTCTTATCTCTGCCTTCGCCTATGCTTTAACCTTGCTTCCAAAGCCCATAACAAGCCTCTTTTATCAATCTAGCTCTTCCGGCCAATAAATGCTTTTACTGGGGACTCGTGCTACTACTAGACCTCATTTACTGCTGTATCCTTGTGCCAAATCCTCACGCCAAATCCAGTGGGGTTGCAGGGGAGCTCTGTTTGATCCTCTGTAGCCCAAACCTGCCACTAGACCTCAACTAAACCCTAATTTCATTTAGGTACCCCAAATCTAGACCTCATCATAGGTGACAAAGGCTGGATTTGAATCAAAAACTTTCAAACTCCAAGTTTAGCATAGTAGTAGCATACTACTAGCTTATTTACAGTTTCTGATTTCTTTTTAGAGTCACTCTCTAAATAATTATCATTTTGTTTAATGCCAGTGTTTAAAAACAACTAAGCTCCTGCATACAGTACTTATGCTTATCCTTTGGGAAAAGTGGAGTGGAAAAAAGCATGAGTTACTGATGAACCCTGGATGGGTATCTCTGTGTTTAGCCATCAGGTAATTATGTACTGTTAGTTCCTTTTACCAAATCTTTTAAAAATCCATTTAGGGATCTAAACTACTAGTTTGAACTGATCTAATTATTTTCTATGAAGATAAATCTATTGTTCTTAATTTGGAAGATTTAGAGACATTCCTCAATCTTACACTAGAGAGCCCAAGTTCAAAGCTGTAGGTGTACCATAAATAATACATTCTGAGGTCAGGAATTAGAAGCAGGCAATTTTTATTTATAGGAAATGTTAATCTAAAACTAATTCTGTCATTTTATATTTTCTTGAGATTATGAATCACATATGTAGAAATATACCTCATGTACATATAATATGTAATGTGTATGTGGAGACAGAGAGAGAGAGAACCATTGACAAGAAGTTTTTCAAATGTCCTTTGGTTTATTTGTTTGCTTTCCTTTAGAAGAAACTGGTGCAAAGCAGTTTGGGGTTTAAAATTGCTTTGAAAGCATCTATTGTTCCAGGGCTAATTTTAACCTTGTGATAAAGATTGCTTTTTTGTATTCAGTTGAATGTGATATCTAGTAATTGTTTGTCAAGGCTAAGTGCTGTAGGACATAATACATTTTTAAATGGCATTTTGTAATTATCATACAAGCATCTTTATGGCCTAATGCCTGAAAGAATGTTATTGAGTAGAGATGTTAGAATTATGAGAAAAATAAGACTTAAACTTTATTATTTTAATTATTAAATCACTTGCCTGCTTCATTTACTTTTTTTTAAATGTAGATTTATTCCTTGGTGTGTTGACTGAAATACCTCTCTCCTCCCTCTCCCATTCATATTTCTCTCTCTCTCTCTCTCTCTCTCTCTCTCTCTCTCTCTCTCTCTCTCTCTCTCTCTCTCTCTCTTTCTCTCTCTTTCTCTGTCTGTCTCTGTCTCTGTCTCTCACTCTCTCTCTCTCTATTGTTCTGAAAATCTCAAGGTTGCTGGCATAAATTAAATTTCTGATCTATGCTGTATTTGTCCATTAAAACCAAAAAAGGATGTACTTTTATTTCCCAGCATACCCAAAACATAATATTGTAAAATAAGGTGACTGTGCCATGCTTCTTTTTATATGACTCACAAATTTGAATTATGATTGAAGAAGAAATTTCATAGAACTGATGGGGGTGTGAAACTGTGTTCCCTTTTGATCTGTAAAATTAACAGTCTGAAATTCTGTCCCCTTTGATTCCTGGCCTCCAAGACTCCAGAGAGTCTATGAGAGAGTGTGTTTCTCAGACTGGGTCCATTTCTAAGGCAAATTGCCCCCATTGATAGCTGGGTCTCCATTCAAATTCAGGCTGAAAAAGCCTACCAAGTAATTTCAATTAGGAGATCCTGGTCTGATCAGCTCAAACTGCCCCTATCCCCTCTCTCCCCCGCTAAGATTTGCTCATAAAATAGATTTCTGCTCTCTCATTCCTTTGCAGAATGTCCAAAGCCTGCCAGGACTTCTGCCTGGTGTGGAGAGACCCTTTTCTCAGCGAAATACCTTTTGTTATTTCTCTGCCAGGACTTTGCCACTGAAGAAGTCAGCTTTTCCAGCATAGCTGGCTTCTCATCCAACAATAAATTGCCCTTTTTGCTACCTAAAACTCTTCAGGTTCATGAATTCTTTCACCAAAGACCTGTGCCAACCAAAAGGGGATCCCCACAACTTTCTGATTGTCACTAGAACCCCATAAGAACATCTCCAGAATGCAACTTTAGCTAGTAATAGTAGCAGCAGCAGCAACAGTTGCCACAGCAGTAATCATTATACTAGTAAGTAGTACTATGGTTAGAAAGGAGAGAGAGGGAGAGGAAGGGAAGGAGGAAGGGAGAAAGGAAACAGGGAAATAAGATAATTAGGAGGAAATACTAGCTGGGGTAGTAAAGGGTGGATGGTGAGAAATGTCAGAAAACACTAGGAATCCTAAAGAGGTAGAGGAAAAAGGAGTCCATTCTAGTTATTCTTGGAGATAGGAGATGAGATGGAGTGACATGAATGAGGAATAGCAACAAGACCAATTTATTAGATCAAAGCAGGCACAAAGGGATACATAAAAACAGTAAGATTATAAAGGAAGGTTCTGAAGTGCTTTTAATGTCTGGAAATAATAGGGAGTTTCTAGGCTTAATTGTTCAGGGCAATGATGTGATCAGACCCATGCATTGGGGATGTCACATCTTTGCTAGACATGTGAAGGATAGATTGGAGATGGGAAGAGGCTTCAATCAGACAAGTTGGGAAATTTGTAAAGAGCTTGAATTATAAACCCTAGAACCATATAGCCTTCCAAAGTCACTATGCTAAAGCATTTTGAGCCTATTTCCCATCCCAGGAGAATGAAAGCTTCTTGAGGAGAGGAAGTCCTTCATTTGTTGTCATCTCTTGCCTTAGTACCTACTACAGTGAATTGTAGTTAGTAGCTGCTTAATAAATATTTAATGAATTGATTTGAGTTGAACTCTACTGGTTCCTGCTATGTATATCAGAGTCTCTTTCTTTTGCCTTGAAATGGAAGGATTGGATCCACTAAGGCTTTGTAAAAATCAAGTTAATTTAAAGAAAAGATTTGTTTCTGTCACTGAAAAGTCCGCCATGATCATCGAGGAACTCTAATCATTATCAAAACTGACTCATCCTTACACCTTCACATCTGCTATTTTGAGCCTGGAAAGATTTCTTCAAGGCTAATCACAGGATCATTTCAAAAACAGGCTAGCAAAAATTTCTAATTATAGTTTTGCATAGTGTATCTACAGACGCTTATCTATCTGAACATTGAACTCAATGATCTAATCAGTTTGTTTGCTAATTAATCACTTTCTTATCCATCTGTCATCCTCAATGACAAAACTCTTTTCCTCATAAAACTTCTTTGTGGGTAGACAGCTTTTGTGAACCAGCCATGTGGATGTCTTAAGGAGACAGAACACCATAGATGGAACATACAATCAAATATGAGCTCCCAGTGATATTTTCATCACTACAGAATCCTTGATTTTTATATTTAAAAAGGGACCTCATTGACTTCCTTTGTCTTATAGGTTTTGCAATAATGGTTTTAATGAAATATAAAAATTATATTTATCTTTAATAAATTTCATCATATTAATCTTCAACCTAAGTCTTTACTCTATCAGTATCTCTTTGGAGTTCCACTCTTTTATCCAGTATGTCAGGTATTACCCTCAGCTTTATATCATTTGAATATCTGATCAACCTTTATGATCCATTCCTTTGGTATTGGGGGAAGGGGAAATAGATGCAGGACACTAAATGGCAGCAAGATATAGAACCGGATATCTTAATCTATTAGTGTGTAACATACATCTTTTCATTCTGGCAAAATCTATGCACCATTTTGAATGCATAAAATGAATGATTAAAAATGAAACAAATTTTATTGAAATACATTTACCAAGATACTTTGCCTCTGTATAAAGCACTGGTCCTCAAATCTCAAAGACCCACATTCAGTTTGGATATTTACTGCTATATGTCCTTGGACCCTAGACAAGCTACACCTCTGATGACCTCAATTTCCTCAACTGTTTAATGGGATAGTGATAGCATCTACCTAATAGGATTATATTGAGATAAAATTTTGGGATAGGACTTGGTACATACTAGGTACTCGTAAATGCTTATTCCCTTTCCTTTGCATGTATCATCAGTTATTAGTAGATCTAGGTTGTTGAAGGAAGTTAACTTGTTGTTATGGATAAGCCTGGGAGACACTTACTCATGTCTTAAGTTTATTTCTTGATGTTAGCCAAAAAATGTGGCAATATACTAGGTTCACTAAGATATATATGAGATTTAGGCAGAATAGAGTTTGTGAAATATCTTCATAGTAATTGAATCTTATAGAAACAGGACCCTGTTGGGATTTCATAATGACTTCTGGGACCAAAAATATCTTCTAGTAGTCCTAATTTTTTATTTATTTATTTTTGCTGAGGCAATTGAAGTTAAGTGATTTGCCCAGGGTCACACAATTAGGACATTTAAGTGTCTGAGCCACTTTGAACTCAGGTCCTCCTGACTTCAGGGCCAGTGCTCTATCCACTGTGCCATCTAGCTTCCCCCCCTAGTAGTCTAATTTTGAACTATGAGATCACTATTCCAGCACATGATTCATATTGACTCAGACTAATTTGTAAAGTATAATTCCTATTACATAGAAATTCCTATATGTATTCCTATTATCTGGGGTGGCTAGATAAATGGCCATATATGGCATATGTCTATACACACCCATCTAGTTTATGTTTAGTTACTTCTGTATATATTATAACCATACCTTGAAAACAGGTACTTTTTTATTTTAGGCTTTGAATTCATAATGAACAGCATAGTGTTTTTAATATAGTAGGTACTTAATAATTATCTGTTGAGTTGTTTAGTAAATATTTAGAAAAAGTAACACTGACCAGAAGAACCAAAAAGACTTCATTAAAGTCACATTATTCCAGACAAAACTTATAAATGTAAAATGCTTAACCCAGTACCTGCCATACAGTAAGCTGTCATCTTCATCTTTATCATAATTAGGAAGGAGAATTAGACTAATAGATCAGGGGAATGTCATAACTGACCTAAAATTTAGCAAAGTGCTTCACAAATTCAAACTCTTCACTCTTTTTATAGATCCAATAATGGGTTATAGACTAGGTGACAATACAGTTCAGAGGATTTGGAAATGGTTGAATGATCAAATGAAAAATATAGTCATTATTCATCAAGTTTCATCTTGGAAGGAGTTCTCTAATCCCGTGTCCCATGTATCTGTTGCTGGGCCTGTGTTGTTTAATGATTTCATGGATAAAGCCTTAAGTGACATGTTTATCATATTTGCAGATGATATAGAGCTGAGAGGAATTGCTAAGCACTGGATGAGAGAGTTGAGAGAAGTGTTGACAGAATAAAACATATGATCTAGGAAGATGCATTTTATTAAGAAAAAATGTAAAGTCCACTTTGATGTAAAAATTCAGCTTCACAAATGTATGGGAAAGAGGAATGAACAGACAGAATTTTGTCTGAGATAAAAGTTACTGAGATATAAATTTTATTACATACATATATACAAATTCTGAATTTTTCTGTAAAACTCTTCTTAGTAAAAGCTCTTCTTAGTGCTGACATCACATTCTCTTCCATTTCTTTGGATTTTGGGGTGGATTGATTGTTATTTGAATACAGAAAAGGAAAGAAGTCAAGAATATTATCTTTATATTTATATAGACATCTTTTCCTTACTTCTACTTATATGTTGAAAATATAAAGAAGAAACATTGAAACTGTAACTGGAACTTTCATGAAATCACTCCCATAATAAGAATCCTCTGGATTATAAGGCATGCTTCTTAAGAATGGTATTTCTTATAACTATGGCTACAATTTTGGTAGGTACCATCAAAAGAGGAGTGCTGATTAATATAGCAATGTCCACATTGTTAAGCTACCTCAAGTTTGGATAACTGAAAAAAGTAAACATGAGCCAGTTAATTATTCTTCTGTTTCAGTAAGGATATTAAATATTTTAATCATTAATTATATATATATATATCTCATTAATAGAAACAAAGAAAATTTCAAGAAATATATTGGTATGTATTTTAAAATTCACATATTTTAAAAATTCACTTTAGCTTTAGTTATTGTTATTTATTACATAATAAATATCACCAGCATTTAGCATAATGCTTGACACATAGTAGGGACTTAATATATGTTTACTGATTGATTGATGGGTCAGGATTTAATTTCCTGACATAAATTGCAGTCTATTCTCAATTTGTATTAGAATTAAAAATGTCTTTGTTAAATTTAATGCAGTGGCCAGATAGACTTCTGAGGCTGGTGAGTTTTTTATGAATATTGTCTCTAGTCACTTTGATTTGCTAGTACATTAATTATCTTAATTCACACACTTATGATAACTATTTAAACTAATTATTGTAAAAGAATTATGGGAATTTTGAAGTTGTCCCTTCTCTGCCTTTTAAAAAAACATTCTTTAGTATTTTCCATGCCTTTTTCACTTTTGTATGAAAGAAAAAAAAAAGAAAAATCAATGTTAAGTCTTCCCCCCCATTCCAATAACCCGTATGATGAATTATAGTGACTGAGGATTAGGAAGGTATACAAAAATAGAATAGCAAGGAGAGATAATATACCTTTTAAATAATATATAATATAATTAATATATCATATATAATATATATATACAAATAATGATTTCATCAGATGGTTACTTCTACCATTAGCCAATAACAGTCTATCAACACTTCATTCTCTTTAGTTTTCATCCATATTTTTCTCTAACCTCCATAGATAATACTAGATTATTTTTTATTATGATTTCTCCTCCCAAAGAACTATCCCTTATATTAATAAAAAAGAGAAAGGAAAACAATTTGGCAAAATTAACACAACTAAAAAGACTTATACTATATGCTGCATTCTATAACCATAATTCCCCAGTTCTGCAAAATAGTGGAAAAGGTGGTAGGCATTTATATTCTAAATCAAGTTGCATTTGTTACAATGAATGTTCTGAGAATCCGTTGGATAGTACCATGATAGTTGTGTTGGGGGAGGGGAGAGAACTCAAAGATTATTCAAATCTTTCCTTAAGTATATAAGTATCATCTTGTATTATTAGTGAAGTCTTATGTTTTTCCCTTCTGTGCTCTAAACTTGAACCAACCATACTTTATAATGAGTGCTTAAGTAACTTTAAATTAGGTTCCTACTGTTAAGATCATAGGGTTTATAGATTCAAAGATAAAAGGAAATGTAGAGGTCATCTTTTCCAGCCCCCCTACTGAATGCAATCTGTTATATTCTCCCACCTCTACTTCCCTCCTCATGTAGCAAGTAGCCATCTAGTATATTGTACTACCTTTCATTTTTCAACCTCCTATAGCACTCTGATTAAAGAAGGCAAACCTTGTTTTCCCTACTGGATATTTTAAACATAACAGAATACATTTTAAACATAGTTAAGCTGGGGGGGGGAGGGGTGCTGTTTTTAGGGGTTTTTTGTTTTTTGTTTTTTTTCCTCTCCCTCCATTCTGTGTCATTGTCTACTGGGCAGTCTTCTTCTCAAGGAAGAATATAGCAATATTCAGACTACTTTATTCTGCCCTAATTACAGATGACTTACTTTTCCCTACACAATAATGTAGGTAGCACCTATGTATAGCAAATCAACCTTGAATGTTTTTCTCTTTCTATTCTTGTAAAAATTACACTGGTAAAATCCCCCATTCCCAAATGTTATTATATCAAAAGTTCTGTTCAGCAAAAATGCCCATGTTTAAAGGGATGACCCAGAGAAGGGGATCTGGTTATAATAAATTGTATTAAATGGAAAAACTCTCAAGAACATATTCATTCATAGGGCCATGTCCTCATAGAAATACACTCAGTTAACAAAAGCACTAAGCCAAAATATACACTATCAGCTAGATAGTATGCCAAGGCCTACATATGGTACAGAGTAGAGGACATGGTTGAAAGTTAAGAAAGTTAGGAAACCTGGATTCAAACTGTATCATGTGGCACAGACAAGCTGTGAATATCAATGAGTAGCGAATGGAGGAAAAGGATAGCAGCAGGAGTGTGTTGGTAAATATTTAACTATTTGTTTTCCAGAAAAAAAAAATACATACATACATACACACATACCATTTATACATACATATGACACATTTAAGTTTAATCTATGTTGTTAACTTTTTTTCATCATTTTAAGTCTAGACAGCAAAACAAGAAATCAAACCTTGATTTATAATACTTGCTAATTTTCATGGTATAAATCCTCACACTGAAAATTTAATAAACTGTACTTGTGAGCTGGTATGAACTGGCTCCAGCATATCCTAGGTAGGAGATAGCAGGATATTAACAAAGTAAAAGATGCAAACAGGAATGTAATGAGTAAGAAAAGCAAGGATGTAAAATCAGAATGCTTATGCTCCTTTCAAATTAGAGATAAAAATTTGTGGAGGAAGAAGACGTGCAGAGGGGTAGCTTGCTTTATTCAAATAAATGTAAAAGCTTTTTAAAATGGCCCTTCAAACAATAACCAGAGATTTTTTGCTTACATATGAATTTTATTTTCAAATTCTTTACTTGCAGTGTGTTTAGGGAACATCTAGCTGCCAGGATAGCTTGGACTTGTGGGTGAGAGAAGCTATCTCAGCTAATATGTGATAGAGTTTTCAATATACTACATGTCCCCAAAAGCCATGAACAAAATCATTTTTTAATCAGCCTGGGATTTTCTTTTTTTATTTGCCTCATTTGATTGTCTGCGAAAACTTTATAGGACCTCAGATATTTTTATAGTCACTTATCAAGCTATCACTGAAAAGCTCCATTTCTCTATTCACTATAAGGCCATTGTGGCTATTTTTCCTCTAGCAGTAACCATGGTAACACTAGGAAGCTTAAACCACTTAATGAACATAACAGTATATTTCTTTGGTATAAGGAGGTCAAGTAAATGAACTTTTTTTTAAGTTATCATTTCTTTAACCATGAAGATCTCTGCAACACTTTCATACTGTTGACTACTATATTTTCCCTGATATTCTTATTTCCTTGGAGTCCTCAATCTTACACTCATTTTATTCTTCTGCTACTTCTCAAATGTCTCATTTTGTTTGTCTAATGATGAATCTTATTCATCCTTCCCTTTCTTATATGTGAACCTTTCTCTCTGGTCCTTGTCTCTGACCTTCCTTTCCTTTCTCACTAGTTTGTCAAATACTTATAAAGCTTCAATTATCTCATCAACGTTTTTATTATTCAAAAATTCTTCATTCTAGTATCATCTCTATGCAGAAAATACACAAAATTGTATCTCTAACCCTACATTTTTTCCTGAACTTATATAGAGTTCTAACTAGGTAGTTAGATACCATAGTGAATAGAATATTAGAATTGGAGTCAGGAAGACCAAAATTCAAATTCTATTTCAGATACTTGCTAGTTTAAGTGACCATAGATAGGCAAATGAAAATAATAGCCCTTATCATAATTGTTGTGAGGATCAAATGAGATAATATATTTTAAAAGGGTTTTAAATATTAGCCATAATTATTAAGTATTATGCCTTTTCCCCTAATTATTCTACCAGTAACTCAGTCTCAATGTGTCCAAATTCTAATCACCTTAACCCCTAAACTTTCTACTCCCACTAATAATAATATAATAGAGAGAGAAAGAAAGACAAAAAACAGCCATGCCCTTGTGAAATATTATTTGATTATTGATTGTTTATTGATGATCATGTTCTTTAATTACAGATATAGTTTAGTTCTTATAAATTATTGTAAATTAGGAAGTGTATGAGATTCTGTGAAGTCTGACAGGAAATTGGCTCCAACCAGCTTGTATATTAACTAAATTCCCTTTTTCCACAGCTCCTGTACAGAGTTCAGCTAACTGGCTAAGTTCTTCATTTTTACTAAAAGGAAATTTGTGACTTAGAGATACAGAGAGGATAGATTTCCTGGAGCTGGAAAAACCTTCATGGTGTGAGTGTTGTTCACTCATCAGGTTTCTCCATTCCTGTGAAAATTCCCTGTTCTTTTTATAGGATGACTTTCCATGATGGCAATGGAGAAGTCCCAATCAATCAGTTTCGTTTGTGACGATCCTCATTTACACTTATAAAAATGCTCTATAAACTCTATTCTGGATTTCTAATCACTGAGAGATTATGACCTGATTTATTGGCAATTGTCAATCTTGCTATTAAATCATCATATTCAGAAGTTTTGTGCTTCAGACTTTTCCTCTTTATATGATAAATCATCATTCTCAAGGAGATCACTTTGTAATAGGGGAGATAAGGTAGAAACATCTTTGCATAAATAAGATACATAAAGGGTAAATTTCAGGTAGTTTTTTGGGGAAAGCATAGATGTTAAGAACTAAGAAATGCTTCTTGCAGAAAGTTGGATTTTACTTGGGGCCTGGAGGAAATTGGGGAATCTACAATACAGATATAGGAAGAGTACACGGACTGCGAAAGTGTTTGGTGTTAGGGGATGAAGTGTCATGAACAAAAAAGCCAGCATAGAGACGATAATTGAATCCATGGGAGAAAATGGAGTCGTTAAGCAAAACAGGATAGAGGAAAATACCTATTTAGTGGGTACAAACTAGGATGAAGCTCCAGGTGTAGGAAAAGAGACTGAGAAGGAATAATTAGGAAGAAAATCAGTGTCATAAAAAAACCTAGAGGGAAGAGAATATCCAGGAGAAGAGGGTGATTGACAATGTCATAGGCTGTAGAGAAGCCAAGAAGAATGAGGACTAGAAAAGCCCATTCAATTTGGTAATTATAAGATCATTCCTAACTTTGTAGATATTTAATAAAAGATGATATTGGAAACCTGACTGAGCAGAGTTAAGAAGAGTGGGACCATAGAAAGCGGAGTCACTGATTGTAGATGATTTTCTAAAGGAGGTTAGCTCTAAGCTAAAGGACAGATATGGAATAATATTGCAAGTTGAGAAGTTTAAATCAAATAAGAGGGTGGAGGAGACACGGTATTATTTCTAGGCAGTGAGGAAGCAACTAGTGAAGATTAGTGAGAGAGGGATGTGATAGATTTGGCAATCTTTTGGAAAAGATAAAATGGAGTGAGAACTTGTGTCAATGTTATGAGAGTTTGGGGAGGCAGGTGAGAGCGCTTTTTTTCATGTAAAAGAGGAATAAAGGAAGAAAAAGTTGCAAAAGATATTTGAATCGGGCAAAAAAGAGAAAGAAAGAAGAGTGAGTTCTTGGCAAAGGGCCCTAGTTTCTTTATTTCTTTCTTTCTTTTTTCAGTAAAATATCAGACAAATTTCTTATCTGGGAAGGTGAGGAAAGTAGCAACCATGGGAGGTTTGAGGATTGTTGAGAAAGTATGAAAAAGCTGCTGTGCTAATTAGGATAGTGAATTAGGCAAGATAGTGTAAAAGACTACCTTATTATAGTGAGAGCCCAAAGTTTGTTGTAGCATCCATTAGCATAGTTTATAACATTTCCAACTTCATAGGAATGTACAAAAGTGAAGGCAATAGATGGTGGTTTAATGATGTATTTGGAACAGCAAGTTCAATAGTAGGTCAAGGTAATGGAAAGAATATGATAGAATGGAATTGAAGTGCTTTGTGATTTAACAAGAGTTCAAGATGGAAAAAGATGTGAAGTATATTTAGTTCTGAGGTGATATTTTAGGAAAGGACTGTAATGACGGGATTGGAGATCATGGTGAGGATAAAAGCTGTAAAGCCAGGAATGATAAAAGATTATGATCAGATAAAGAAAATTCAGAGATAGAAAACAGGAAAGCAGAATATTCCTAAATGATGAGATCATGGTCTGAATATATCTGCCCATACTTGAGATGCCATGGAAGACTAAGTTCTGATGAGTAGGGATGGAGAAGAACAAGTAAAAGCTCAGTTAGGACTGCAAAAAGGGGAGTGGGGAAAGCGGGATCTTAGTCTCAGTGAGTAAGGAGAAAAAAAAAGTTTAAGGTGAAATTGAGTTTGTTATCTAGGGAGCAGACATTTCAGAGAGCACAATGGGTATATTTGGAGTGGGTCATAGGATGTTGGTGGGGATCCAGTGAGGGGAACAGGAATAAGTGAGTTGTCAGTGGGGGCTTGGGAAATGAGGTTTATACAATGATAGCTATCTGTTCAGAATCACAGGGATGAGGAGAGTATGATGCTGTGGCAGTGCGCTAGCCATTGAGGAATAAATTCAGACAGATTATCATGGCAGGGGAGAAGTATCTGTGTGTGTGAAACAAGTAAGAGCAGGAGCCAGTAGGGGATAATGAGAAGCTTAACTGAGCCTCCTTTTTTATGTGAAAGAGAAATAAATACTATTTAATCTAATAATATAAGTGGGGAACTTCAGAGATCTGGGAGGACATAGACATAGCCTTTTCAGGTTATAGTAGGTCCAAAGTGAAGTATGATCATCTCAATGGGGGATTGAGAGAGAGTAAAGATCATAGATAAATCAATTCACTTTATTTATGATGTATGATGAACTTTCATCTATTATAATAACTGCTATTACATTTGTTTATTTTTATTCTAAATCCCTCAAGCAATATTGATATGATTTTACCCACTTACTATTAAACCTCCCTTCCAAAAAATATCAATATATGATAGTACCCAAGCTTCATATTCCCAAACCAGTAACTTGAGTAAATTATTGTCAGATTTGTAATGGTCTGAACTCATTGAAATAATAATAATAACTCATGTTTATATGCTTTATCATTTGTAACATATTATGAGGCAATTGTGCTTATGTACAAATGAGGAAGCTAAGGTTTATGGGAATTGTGTCTTATACAAGATCACGTGATTATGTCAGTGCCAGTTCTTCAGACATACAAATCCAAGACCCATTTCACTGTTTCAGAAAGCCATGCAGAAATCTGTTTTATGCAAATATCCATTCATTGTTCATTCTGTTTAGCTTCTTTTCAGTGCTCTGAAGTCAATGGAAAGATTTACTGGAAAAGTATGGAGGGTATTGAGGTTGAGAACAGAAGACAGTAAATAGAGTGCTAGAGCTGCAATCAGGAAGATTAAATTTAAATCCCATTACAGTCTGAGTGAGAAAATGTTTATCCAAGTTTTGGAAACAATACATGCACTTGCTCTTGAGTCCATGCAGGGACTACATCAGGCCAGGCACATGCTGATGAGGACTGAACTCCCATTGACCAATAACAATTCTCTGTCACAAACAAAAAAAGTTTCATTTTAGAATCTCATGAGAGTTTAAGAATATTTTTTTTCCAACTCTCATCTTTCTTCTTTCTAAATGTTTCCCTTCCTCCTTCATCATTTTTTTCTGATTCTTCTTAATATTTATTTTTTTCTAGTCTTGACAGTAATGATGTTTTGAAGCATATCATAAAGTAATTAATATTGTGTTATCGGGTGGAACAGTGGATACAGCACTAGACTTCAACTCAGAACATCTTGGTTCAAATATCAGCTCAGACAAAATCAATGCAACCAAGATTAGAAAGAAAGCAAAAAGCTGAGAAAAAAAAAATCTATGTTTCTGATAAAAGCTTCATTTCTAAAATACATAGAGAATTGACTCAAATTTATAAGCATATAAGCCATTCCCCAGTTAATAGTCAAAACATATGCACAGACAATTTTTAGATGAAATTAAAGCCATTTCTAATTGTATGAAAAAATGCTTTAAATCACTTTTGATTAGAAAAATGCAAATTAAGACAACTCTGAGATACTACTACACACCTCTCAAAATTGGCTGAGATGAGGAAAAGATAATGATAAATGTTGGAAGAGATACAAGAAAACTGGGATACTAATGCATTGTTTATGGAGTTGTGAACTAATCCAATCATTCTGGAGAGCAATTTGGAACAGTGTCCAAGGGCTACCTTTTGCTCCAGCAGTGTCTCTATACTGAGTTTGTATGCCAAAGAAGTCATAAAAGGGGAAAAGAACCTACATGTACAAAAATATTTGTAGTGGCAAGGAACTAGAAATTGAGTAGATGTCCATCATTTGGGCTATGGCGGAATAAGTTATAATATATGAATGTAATAAAATGTTCTATAAAAAACAATCAGTAGGATGATTTCAGAAAGGCCTAGAGAGACTTTTATGAACTGATTCTAAGTGAAGTAAGTAGAACCAAAAAAACATTGTACACAGCAACAAGATTAAGTGATGATCAAGTCTGATGAACTTGTCTATTTTCAACAATGAGGTGATTCAAGGAAATCTCAATAGACTTTTTTCCATTAGAAGTCTATTGTATCCAGAGAGGACTCATTATTGTTGTTTGTTTTTCTTTCCTGTGTTTGTTTTTCCCTTCTTTGATCTGATTTTTCTTGCACAGCCTGATAAATACAGAAATGTATAAACGAATTGTACATATTTAACTTCTACTAGATTGCTTGTTATCTAGGAGAGGAGAGAAGGATCAAAGAGGGAGAAAAATTTGAAACACAAGGTTTTGCCAAGGTGATTGCTGAAAACTATCTTTGCATCTTGTTCCATGAAGTTGAGACAAGGCAGGGCTACAGATACAGAGAAGAGTGAACCAGAAAAGTCAAGTTTCTACCAAAAATAATTTGTGTTAGATTTTCTTTTATCTTTCCTTTTGGAAAGGTATGTGGATTTTTGGGAAAGAGGGAGGTATATGAAAAAAACTATGGATCATAAATTCAAAAGACCCAAGTTCTAATTTCATCTCCAAAACATTGTGATACTGTACAAATCATTTAACTTCTCTGCACCTCAGTTTCTTCATTTGCAAGATGGGGACAAAAATATTTGTTCTCCTGGTCTCAGAGGATTGCTGTGATGAAAACACCTAATAAGGTTTAAAGCTCCATTTAAATATGAGGGATTATAATTGAAGAGTCTGCTTCTTGTCTTTTGGGTAGTTAGATTTCTTCTGTCTTTCTCTAAGCATTTATCTTGATTACTAACTGTGAACTAATATGGATCCAAGCAGTAGTATTACCTCAAAACAGTTAAACTATTACTCCTCTGAGGGATATTTGCATTTTAGTTTAGGACTTAGGAGGTTGAAGGTTTTTAAACCCCAAAGAAATGAATTTCTGTTTGTGGAATCAAAGACCTTTTCAGGCTAGTGAGATAGATGTTTGTAGAGCAGGAAAACCTACCTTGCAATCTCCAAATCACAGCTTGCCAATTTTCTAAGATTGATCTTTCCTTATTGATCCTTTAGGGAACCTTAGATTGCAACTTTTAGAACTGCCATTAGAAGTATGTGCAGTGGCTGTCCAAGGCAATTAATTGGGTCTCATATTCCTCAGGCTATCGGTAACTCTGACATCTTCTTGATAATTTGCATTACCAAATCCTGTACATAATCCCAGAATTCTAGGAAGAATCTGGTGACATGAATCTAACCTAAGATGCATTCATTTGATTTAACTACAGTTGACCACATTTATGAGTAACCCAGTTGTCAGAAGGGTCTTTGGAAGGTACTATGTGCCTTATGTTGCCTAAGGGATTCACTACCAAGTTGTGAAAATTTGGAAAACAGTCTCAGACTGGGCTTCAGGGGAAAATGAGTCAATAGATAAATAAAACTTTCCTCTGGACTCTTGATTTGTCTTTGTCTAGATTTCCTGACTCCGAGCATACAAGATGAGGGCATTGTAAAGACATCTTCCTCTAAAGTAGCTAATGAAATGCAAGATATACTGAAATGCAAACTATATCTTCTAAGATTGGCACTTTTTAATCCAACATTTGCCAAAATAAAAATCTGGCAGATTGCATTTGAACCTTCTGGAGAGAGTCTACAGGTCTTTTTTTCCCATAAAGATTATGGGAAAATTGGTAGGAGGAGACAAATCATAGTGTGGGCTGATGATGTTACAAAATGATTACAATAGAAGTAGAAAGATAATGAATAAAAATTAACTGGTATGATTTCTATAAGTCTAAATGTACATATTTGCAAAGGCATCATTGTAACATTTATGCAATTTATTTTATAATATACTAATTCAAATGTAAAAATGGATGTAAATTACCAGAAATTAACATGCAATGTGAAGAAAAGTCCTTTTATCCTCTGCAACTGTAGCATTTGGCAGATTCAGGAATAAATAATCTTTTGTGGCAAGGGTATGCCTTATCAAACATATGCAGATCAGCACTAATTAATGCTAATTAAGGTTTCCTGTCTATCTAGTTGGAAAAACGTCCAAATGTTATGAAATCCAGTTAGTATGCCTATTACGCTAATTGTTTTATATGGGGTGGTTCTTAATTAAAATATGTAAATTGACCTTAATTGCTATATACTAATGGGGGTTCATGTTATCTCACTAAAAGTGACAAGATGGTGAGGAGGGGTACTTAAATGACTAATTCTGATAAATCCTTAACTAAATGACCTTTACTCAAAATTATTTTTAATTAGAAGTTGGCAAAAGAAACATTTTTCCTTCTTTGTTTCTTTTTAGTTTTAAATAATGTCAGAAATGTTACTGTTCTTCGTTAATATAACCATAGAAGCAGTTGTGGATTGTTAATTATACTTAACAAGCATGTTAATTTTACTGTTTACTGTTTATAGTTTATCATGAAGTTATTGATATCCTCATTTTAGTCTTGGGAAAAGTGGCTTTCTTCCCACTGAATTTGCATTTATGACTGCAACTCTATAGATAATCTGACCCAGCTCCAATGGTTTAAAAAAAATTGCACAAAATTCAATAAACTATCAATGCCTCAAGCATTTCTTGGATGACTTGGTTTTTTGCTAAAAAGGAATTCCAAAGCAAATCTTTCTAAATTAACATAAAGCCACAGTTTAAATCTTACTTAATTCAATGGAAAAAGATTTTTATGGATTCTTTTACAATTTGCCCACAATGTATTTGTTCTTCACTGAATCTCCAGTAAGTGAAAAAAGGAAACAATTTCTATCATATTCCAAATCAATGTAAGCAGTATTTGAATATCTTTCTATCCCTATATTATATCTGGATTATAGAAAAAGATTTTGCTCAGTCCATAGCATATTTGAATTTAGCCTTCCATCTGAAATCATATGTTCAATTTAACTATAATTTAAAGCACATTTCTTGAATTTTTATCCTGGAAAATATGAGCTATGAGAAAAGACTTAGTAAGTCATTGTTATGTTGAAGGGAATAGATAATAAAAACAGCAATGTTAGATTGCAAAAATGATAGCCAAAGTCTTTCTTTTTCAACAGGACATTGTGACTAATGTTTCACCAAGGATCATCCGAGGCACCACCTCAGGCCCTGTGTACGGCCCAGGACAAAGCTCCTTCCTTAATATCGAGCTCATCAGTGAGAAAACTGCAGCATATTGGTGTCAATCTATCAGTGAACTAAAGGCCGACTTTCCTGACAACGTAAGTGCAATTTAACGTTTAAAACAAGAGAACTGGCGTAAGTTGGAGAATGTTTATTTAAACATCCAATTTATCGGTTCATAAATATTAATACATATAATATATTTTATTAAAGAATCTGCCAGTTGCTTTGCTGATGCTAAGAAAGATAAAAACGATAGAATACTCAAGAGCTCATAAAAATCCTTCACGACGGGAGGCTTTGTTATAAATGGGGATATGCAGATGGAAAAAAGTCTCTCCATCAACAGGGGGATAGGGAGTGGAATTCTTATGTTTTGAGCTGCTCTCCCCTGTGTGTGGCAAGGATTTATAAAGGTGATGACCTTAGGAAGAGATTGTGGGCTCTGAGCTTCATTTGTAAGAACCAGAATCAGAGCTGCTGCTGCTCTCTCTTTCCTTGGGATATCATTCACTACAAATAATCTTCTCTTCTTATTATGAGTCAAACACTTTGAAAAATACCCTCTCTTAATCTGGTAAAAAGCTGTTTTGAAATGATGCCGGATATGATAAGGATGAAGACATGCATTCAACTCTATTTAGGAATTTTTGTACAGAGTAGATTTTTTTTTTCAAGACAGAAGTGTTTATTTCCTTTCCTCATCTCCCCTAGGCACTCCTTAATACTTATGCTCTCTCTTTTCTTTGCAGAAGCTATGGGTAAAGAGCATTGCATATGATTTCAAAAATTTTCAATGTATTCATTAGTTTTGCTGAATTGTTTGCCCCCTCACTTTTATTATTTGTTATAAAGAAACAGCTTTCAGAGAAGGAGTTAAGGAAAGACGTACAGGAAAAAGCCCAAATAAATCAATTAAAATTTGTTTTCAAAATACTCTTTTCTCCCTTTGTCTATGTTTTCAAAGATATTCTAATAGTCCATTGATTGAAAAAAAAATTCATCTTTGGTTAAAGCAGAATAAACTGACTAATATTTTGTTCAAGACCTAATAATAATTTAAAAAAATAGGACTCTAGCCTCCCTTTCCTCCAAAATGCAGCATAGGGTCTCTTGAGGACACAACAATTATTTCCCTAGGCCTACCAGTGAAATAAAAGAGTGATATCAAGCTCCAAGGGAAATAGGGTACAACTAAAAGGTACATAAGGATCCATGAAGGCTGAATATTGACTAGGAAAAGTACGCATTAACATTTTCTATGTACTATAATATTTTTATTTATTTTCTTAAATATTTCCTCATTGAATTTTAATCTGATTCCAGCCACGGTGGTGGAATATGTGTTTGATAGCTATTAAATTAAATTATTATCTATATATTATAGAATATTTTATGGTTTAAAGAAATCTAGTCTAAGCATTGATTTATATTGCTGAATAACCTGGAAGCCAGAATTCTGAAGGTAGCTTAGTCTAGGTCTCAAAGTAAGTTAGTCATAGTCATTTTCCACCTACTCTCTATAGATTTATTTAATTATTTACATGTTAGCTCCCAAATCAAAATATGATCTCCTATGGGACAAGAATTCTTTTTATCTTTCTTTACATCCTCATCATTTAGCACAATGCCTGACAAAGAATGAACATTTGTTAAATGCTATTGATTGATGGATCATAGAGCCAGTGGTTCAATACCATAATATTGAGTATTAAGTTTCCTTGAATATGTTATGTTAGTTTCCTTTGATTGTTCTGCCTCAGTTTCCCTAATTGTTCTACCTCAATTTCTCTGAATTGTTCTGCCTCAGTCTTCCTGGTTGCAACACCTCCCCCTCCTGACCATTAGGACTGATATAATTTAAAACTAGTTACTCTAAGGTTTTAAACTATAAATGTTTAATTCCAGATAAGGGGAAGATTTTCTATTTTAGCAATCATGGTTCCAGACCTTCTCAACTTGTCAGAATGTCCAGTGCTCACTTTGCCTTCCCCTTTCTGTCTTTGTTCTCCCCTATTGCTAAAACCCTAAAAAGAATCTCTGGAATCTCATATTTGATACTGGATGCTTTGAGACATGAGTTTGATCCAGTCAATTAATTAAGCTCTCTAATAAATAAAATATTAAAACTCTCATCTCTATCTTGCCTCAGTTTCTCTAGCATCACAAGTAATCCACATTTTAAGATGCTTTTCTTCTCAACCCAATCTGAACTTGATGGGGCCAATTTGACCCAACTATAGACAAATAGAGTTTACTTATATATAACTGTCAAAGAGCTGCATTATCTATTTTTCAAGATTTAACTATTTAACTGATATATTCATTTAACCAGTATTTTTGAATACTCAAGATGTGCAAGGCACTGTGTAGACACCATACCCTAAATATGATTCTGGATTGATTAAATTCTCCTTATACCTCTAAGTTGAAAAGAGGAAGTCGAAGCTTATTGTCAAGAAAAGTTTTCATAGACACTAGAATTATTTTTAAAATAGAATATATTGCCTTGAGAGGTTATGGGTTAGCCCTCATTGGAGGCCTCTTCTGGCAAAAGTAGAATGTCCACTCACAGATATGTTGTAGCAAAGATTCTTTTGCAAGTATTATTTGCATTAGGTGGCCTGGAGTCAGAAAGATCTGAATTCAAATTTAGCATTGGATATTTACTAGCTGTTATTATCCTGGCTAAGTGACTTAATCCCGTTTGCCTCAGTTTTCTCAACTGTAAAATGAGCTGGTGAGAGAAATGGCAAATCACTCCAATATCCTTGCCAAGAAAACAATGTTGTTGTATTATAGGCCACAGAATCACAAAGAGTCAGATATAACTAAATAACAAAGAGAAGGAGAGCTTTTATAATAATGAGTTTCTGTGGTTTTTGATCATATGAAATCAATTTAGTGTCATTATGTGGCTCAAGGTCCACTCTTAGAGCCAAGAATACCTGGGTTCAAGTCTAGTCTCTCAGTCATGCTGGCTGTGTGACCCTGGGTCTTTCAGTGCTCTCAAGGAACTCTCTAACATGATAAATTGAAGAAAAGTGCTCATTTTCATTAATAAAGAGAATTTCCTTACCCACAGACACAAGTCTAGTTCTCCATTGCTGTCATCTTAATCACTTAACTTCTAAGTGCCCCAGGCTATACTGTAAGTCTCTAAATTGCAGACCCAAGTACAGATCTGCAGTTACCCAAGGGGTTTTTCTCATTAGGATTTCTCTGTATCAGCCTCTCAAATTATGGCTCATCCATTCCTAGGAGTCCCAAAGACCTTTTCACAGGCCACACAAAGTTGATCATTTGTTTTTTTCACTCTCTTCCTCTCACAAGAGTATGGTAGAATTTCTTAGAGACCTGTGAAATTAAAGATTAATTTGTAATTTGAAGACTGGATTAATATTTCATCTCATTTGATATAATAAACATAAACAAAAGATCTCTTGGTCCTCAATAATTTTTAAGGATGTAAAAGGATCCTCAAAAAGGATCTCCAAAAGTTTGGGAGCTACTGTCCTATACCAAAGAAATGGCAAGACAGCTGCATGCCCCTAGTATATGTTTTTTATTGCAGCATCTTTACATGCTCTCTCACCTGGTATAGTTTTGTTTTGTTTGTTTTTTTCTTCCTGCTTACTCAAAGGCCTACAAGCTAGGAGTCTTTATTATCTACTAGTTGGCCAACACTGACAGATCATATTTATTGACCAAAAGTTGCAAAGTTCCCATTGTTCTTGCCTTTGGTCACAAGATCATATCATTAGTGGTAGAATTAAACTGAGATGGCGGTAATATTATTCACCCTTTTTAAATCAAGAAATGAAGGATGCAAGGGGTAAAATGACTTGGCCAAAGTCACAAATTAAGCAGAACCATAATTCAAGTCAACTCAGTTGCTCTTACTTCTTATTCACTACTTTAGAATAAATAACTTACAGTCATCACTCCCTTCTCATGATTAGGTGATTATGAAGCACTTCAGAGACCATGAAGATTTGAACCTTGATCATTTGAAACTAAGGCTTTAATATTATCTACTTTGACAAAAAAACAATTTTGGTTAAATAGCTAATGCTATCAAATAGTGGTTGGGAGCTGAAAGAGTTTGTTTCATTAATTATGGCTTTTGTAGTAATTTATCAAGTAATTAATTTATCCCTTAAATTCTCTGGGCATTAGTTTCCTAAGCTTTTCTTAGACTGGCCTTTTTTTTTCCTTTTCTATCTGAGACTTTTCTGACGGGAACACATTATAATCTGGTGACACTGGCCTTGCTCTTACTCACACACAACACGTTGTGCCTACTCTATACTTTTTACCTTCCTGTCCCCTGTATCTGAACTATTCTTTCTCCTCACCTTTGATTCCTAAATTCCTTGGTTTCCTTCAAAACTTAGCTCAAACTCCACCTCCTGTAAAAAGCCTTTCTTTCTTTTTTTTTAATTGAAGTAAGTTTGTTTATTTTTAATGTACACTGCTTTATGAATCATGTTGATAGAGAAAAAGAGCAAAAGGGGAAAAAACCATGGAGAGATATTTTAAAAAACAGAAAAAAAAAAAGAAGTGAATGTAACAAGTGTTGATTTACATGCAGTCTCCTTAGCACTTTTTCTGGAGTCAGATGTCATTTTTCTCCCCTATTTGGGATTGTTTTGGATCATTGAACTACTGAGAAGAACCAGGTTTTTGTAATTGGTCATCACACATTCTTGCTGTTATTGTGTACACTATATTCCTAGTTCTGCTTGTTTCACTCAGCATCAGTTCATAGAAATCTTTCCAGGCCTTTCTATAATCAGCCTATTTATCATTTTTTATAGAACAATAATATTCCATTACCTTCAGATATCACAACTTGTTCAGCCATTCCCCAATTGATGGGCATTCACTCCTTTTCCAATTCTTTGCTATCACAAAAAGAGCTACTACAAACACTTTTGCACATGTGGGTCCTTTTTTCCCCCTTTTATGATTTCCTTGGAATACAGACCCAGTAATAGCACTACTGGGTCAAAGAGTGTAAAAGGCCTTTCCTGATCTTCCCCTTTCTAACTCCTTCCCAAAAGTGAAGGGAAGGACTGTAGTTGTTCAGGGTTTTTAATTTTAATTAATTTTATTTTGGGGTTATCTCTAACGCAATGCCTGACACATAGGACTTTTCTTATTGACTGAGGAAATGAGTAAATAGAACTAAATGAGTTCCAATGTGGCTTGTAGGCCTAAGATCATGTTCCTATGATCTCATGGTTCCTTTTTGAATTTAATAATCTAAGTGACAGTGAAATAACAAGAAGGCTGAGAAGAGACTGCCTTTATACTTCTACCCAACTAGAAATGAGACACATTGCTGATACATTTAAATGTTCCTTTCTAATATCCTGGCACCAATTTTCTTTTGTCATCTTGTCTCTTTTATAGTACTTGCCAATTTTTTCCAAGCAAATAATAACATTGGTTTTTCAGCTTTTGATCCCTTCCCCATTTAGATTATATTCCTATTTTTGGTTTCTTTCTATTCTTTAAACTAATTTCCAATATTTTCCTTTTCATATATTTTTTTCCAAGTACAATTAAAATACCATTCAGATTTTAACTCGTAGAAACAATGTATGCTTAGAGATTGCCATGCTGAGATTGGAAAATCCCCTACTGTTTTGAAATAGCTCTGATGCCAAGCCCAATGGGCTGAATGAAAGAAGGTGACCCTTCATTTTCCTCTTTTAATTATCACTCTCACTGGAGTTCTTCCACATCATTCTCAAGTGTATGACTGCTGCCTTCAATGACAGACCATATAATTCACCCAACCATGGCAGCTACTGAGCAAAAGTCTCCTCTCCAGAAGAAGCAAGAACCTTGGGAGCAAGCTCCAGAAGTCAAGTAGCAGGAGCCTATGTTTCTCTCTAAGCAGGACAGGAGACCACCTTCCTTTCAGCAAGAGGGATGTCGCTCAACATTAAGAACTTCCTCACTATAAAGCTCATTTCTTAGCCCCGCGTAGCTGTCCCGAAGCACTCTAACACTCGACTTCTTTGCTTACGAGGACTCTTTTTATTTATCCATAAATTAAATTCAGCACTCTGATTGTGGTAGTGACAATTCATTACTAACGAAGAGGTCTTTGTTCCTGAGGAGAGATCTTGTAATGCTTATTATGAAATGCACTGTATAATTAGGGCTTACAGAAATCGATTTTAACCGAATCCTTTCTTTACCCACTTAAGAAAAAAGAAAACCTTTTACATTATATATTTTAGGCTTAGGGGGGAAAAAAAACTCAGCAGAAAAATACTTGCTGTACTCACTCTGAATGTACTGAATTAGCAAGCAGAGAATGACATTTTCTATCATTCCTGGCTGTCACCGTGAGTGTTAAGCAAAAGAAGGGGATGCACCAGTGAATCAACTGGTGATTATAGAAAAAGGAATGATGGCTTTGTTACAGAAATTATTAAAGGAAGAACAATTGGCATGTAAATACTTTTATAATGAGAAACATTTCTGCAAAAAGCTCCCCTCTCCCCCTTCCTTTTTCTGTTTCCCATTAATTACTGGGTGACCAGCACAGAACACACTAGATGTGGAATGATTCAAAAGAAAGTTCATCCTCATCAGTAATCCTGAAGGTGCCCTTTGTTATAGGTAGCCTCTAATGGTAATTGTGAAAATCCAGGCCTATGTACTGGTTGCCCCCTATAGTTAAGATTTAGTCATCAACAGCCTTAGTTAAAATGTTATTTCCATTTATGGGGATTGAGAAAAGGCTTTCTTTTAACGTGAGAATTTTTTCTATGCCAAATTTCTTAGACTATGCCAAATTTCAAAAATAATTCAAATTGAAATTCATCAGTTTGTATGTAAAGGACCAAAATTTAAATCCTAGATTTTTTCTAGGAACAACAGTGATTCAACTGCCATTCTGTTCCTACCCCAAATAAAATAAATAGCTCTATTAACTGTTCTGCAGCTCAAAGTCTTAGAAAGTTGCTGGGGGGCATAGGTTAAATGACATGTTCAGGGTCAGACAGTATGTATGAAAAGCAATGCAGATTTCCATGACTCCAAGACCATTTGTTAAGTCACTGTACTACACTGTCAGGGCTATTGGGCAGCACAGTGGATAGAGTACTGGGCTTAGAGTCAGGAAAACTTCCTCCTGAATTTGAATCCAACCTGCAATGCTTGGGTAATTCTATTCAAGTCATTTAACCCTATGTGCTTCAAATCCCCATTTGTAAAATGAGTTGGAGAAGGAAATGCAAAGCACTCCAGTATTTCTGTCAAGAAAACCCAGCAATGCCTGAAACTACACAACAGTAACAAAATCTACACTGTCACATCTTAAGCCAAGTCTTGAAAGAATCCAAAAATTCCAAGAAGCAAGTAGAGGGGAGAGGGAGTCATTGCAAAACTATGGAGACAGGAGTTGGAGCATTGTGTGTACAGAGCAGGACACAGACAATTATGGTGGATGATAGAGCAGATAGAGGAAAATGATACTTAAAAGGAGGGGAGGAGGAAAATTATGAAGAAATTAAGCTTTTTAAACATTTTTATTTAAAGTCTTAAGTTCTGAAGTTTATATCTTATGAAAGCAAATATAGCATGCTTCAGAACAATATCAGTTCTTTCTCTGGAAGTCTGTTTCAATATGAATCCTTTGTAGTTATCTTGGATTATTGTATTGCTGAGAATATCTAAGTCATTCACAGTTCTTCATTAAACAATATTGATACTGTGGACAATGTTCTCCTGGTTCTGTTCACTTCACTATACATCAGTTCATGTAAGTCTTCCCGAAACTATACTGCTTGTCATTTTTATAGTACAATAATGTACCATTACAATCATATGCCACAGCTTGTTTAGCCATTGCTCAATTGATGGGCATCCTTTTGATTTCTAATTCTTAGCCACCACAAAAAGAGCTGATATAAATATTTTTGTGCAAATAGGTCCTCTTCTCTTTTTTGGATGTCTTTGGAATAGAGAGCTAGCAGGGTATTGCTGCATCCAAGAGTATGCACAGTTTTATAATCCTTTGGGAATAGTTTTGATGAGATTTATATGTGATCTAGGAGATGCTAGAGAACTACTATAATTGATGACATAGATCTTCATTTAAGAAAAATCATTTTGGCTGTAGAAGGAAAAGAGAGACAAGCTTTTGAAGTAAAGGTGACTGCAATAAGCTAAGCAAGAAGCATAGAGGTCCTAGACAAGGATGATGACTAAAAATGGAGAGAAAAGGACATTTGTGAGATGTGGGAAGTTGTAGACATAGAAATGACAAAGCCAAGCAACTCATGGTGTATATGGAGTGAATAAGAATGAGGAGATTTAAATAACACTGATGTTTTGAATGAGAAGATTGAAATGATATTAATGTTTTGGACTTGAGTGAATGGAAGGAAGGTAATGACTTAGACAATGATGGAGAAGTATATTTTCTAATATTATGTCATCTCATTGACAGATATCACGCATTGAGAATATGAATAATTATTTTGAATCAAGATAGGACCTCCCTCAAGTCTGGGTACTACTTTATATGTTTAAGCACGTTAAGATTTTTTTACCATCTTGCTTCTCCTCAAAAACCACAAGTGAGGGAAAATCTCTTATTTTCTGAGATAATCTATTTAATTTTCAGATAACCCTGGGAGGCTTTTTCATTTATAGCAAGCCTAAATGTGTACCTTTACAACTTCCATGTATTGGTCCTCTACAGAGGGAGGAATTATCTCATGTACAGAAATTTTCACGTTGGCCAATTTGGCTAAAACGTAATCTATGTAAGGGGAGCAATGTGGAATAAATATGAAAAGCCTGATTGTGAAAGGCATTAAACAACATTCTGAGAAATCTATTTTTTTTCTCTAAGACATAGTAAGAGGAAGCCATTGAATCTTCTTGAGCAAGGAGAGTGTTATGATCAGAGCTCTGCCTTAATCCAAATATTTTGACATCTTTAATGAATAAAAGAGAGCCTGGACACAGAAAAAAAAAAACAGTAAGAAAGCTCTTCCAATAGTTCAAACAATGAGTGACAATAGCCTAAAATAGAGTAGTTGGTATATGAGTAGAGGAAAGGGAAGGAAGATGAATAATAAAGGGAAGAAGACAAAGGAGAAATGCTCAGAGGATTAGAAGGGGAACCAGAAGAAAAATACCATGACAGCAAGCATGCAGTATATATCAAGAAATAAGGATTTGTAAGCACTGGGGATACATCTAGAAAAGTAAAGCAGACCCTGTTCTCAGGGAGCTCACATTAGAATGGGGAAATAAACAGCTATGGGAGGTTTTACAGGCAATCATAGGTCCTCTGGTCCTTAGTGTAGGCACAGTGGTAGAGCAATAGGTGATGCTTCTTCTTTAATTTTATTTCCACTGATAAGATCACATCAGTTTCTGATGTTGAACCATTTGAACATGTCTTGAAAAGTCTTTGAACTTTTTCTGAAAGAAGCTGCAGAGTTTGATTCCCAGAATGATGGCAGACGACAGTGATCTGGAAGCACTACTATTTTCAAAGCTCTTGGGTTCAGGGTTCTGAGTTTTCTCAATCTAGGATCTGAGAATAGTTGATAATCAAAGTGGTGGCCATAGTTTTACTTGCCTGACACATCATACTTCCTTTCTCTCCCTTAGGGTGACTTGCTTTTTGAACCAGGTTAGTTTAACTGCATTGTGGGAATTGGAGGGAATGGTTAGCCCATTCTCAACAGGAGCTACTTCCTGCAATGATGGATGATAAGAGAAGGGCTGGAAGCAAGAATAGTAGTCTGGGGGGAGGGTTTTGGGACTCCAGAATTCTCGTGCATATCCACCTGATATGATAAGTAAAAAGGGGAGAGAGAAGCAGAAAGACAGACACAGAGAGAGTAATTTGAAGGGTTATCAGAGCCAATGAAAGTTTTACTGTTATACTATAACAGAAAAGACATATATTTGTAGGTAGAAGGGAAGGATCTAACAAAGGAAGAATGGAAAATTGGGATTATGGAGGGGTAAGGATTATTGATGAGAAAAACTTCCAAAGAGGAGGATAGGAGCAAGGACTTGAGATCAGTGGTTAGCCATGGAAGGAGAATGGCTGCCTCATTTCTTGAGTGTTTGAAAATAGGTACAATGAGATTTTTGAGGTGTGGAGATGAGGGAGTTCATTCTGAATGACCTTAAATAAAATAATGAATATAAAGTCCTTTGTAAAATGTACAGTTCTATATGTATCTCAATACAATTATTTTTATTATTATATAATTTTTCTACTCTGGTTCAATGACATTTAGATAAAAATGGACCTTTGACAGTTAACTCTCCAGCTATTATTCCTTTATATTTGATGTTCTGTGGGCTATTGCATAGGGAAATATGTAACTGAATCAGAGAATTGGAATATATTTGTCCATAAGCCCCTTGAAAGCAGTTAATAATAATAATAATAATGTTTATTGTTTTCAATGTTTATAAATAATATATAATTAATTATGTAAATAAAGTAGCATCAATATATTTCATAAGTATGTAAACATAATGGTATGGTTATGATTTATTTTGCTTTCTATTATCTGCATTTATGTTACTTAGTATTACATATTTCTGTCATAATATATAATATATAATAAATGATTATAATTTATTATTAATTATTTAATGCAAGTATACAAATGGTGATGTGTAATAGATAATGTACATGATGAAAAATAGAAGCCTTGCTCTGATGACAAAAGAGATTCTTGGAGATGACAGAATTCAGGAGTTGAAGAGTCAAATTTGAAATAAATTCTTAAAAGAATATGTGAGAAAATTGCTAAAAAATAAATATGATAGTCCATATCAGTGACAACCCAATGAAGGTTAGGTAGCTCACATTTTTGGACTCTCTCAGTTTTATGTTTTGTTAATTGCTATCTTATATTAGGAAAAAATAAATGGTGAGAGTTTTCTAGTTCTACAGATTAGCAGAGTAGGAATAGAAGAAAATCAAAAAGGTAGAGACATGTAATTGTAATAGCTGACCATAAGGTCATAGTTTAAGGAAGGGAGATGAAGCTAAAATAGCAGGTAGGCTGCTGCCTCATGTATACAGTCTTATGGTATTGTGATCCTATTTGGGAATGAAAGTGAGCTGCATTTTCAGAGAAAAAAAACAAATTTCTGCAATGTACTAAATTATTTTTTTTTGAGGGGGAAGTCTTTCATATTAAACTCTTTCATTGTTGATTCTAACTTTCCCCTGCAGTGTAACCTCCAGAAATAACCTTTTGGGACCTCATTTTCCTCACAGGCAAAATGAAAGTAGTATCTTTTAGCATTAAAATTCTATGACTGTGTTTTTTTTTTTTTATTAGCACAATGCAAAACATCTGGAAATTTAGAAACATCCATATGATTGAACTTTTCACTTTGCACCTGGGTGTTTCCCCACTGTCTAGTGGAAGTGCTAATGAAGAGTGAAATAATAATAATTGCTTACATGGTGAAAAGGTAATTAGTCAGGGAAAGAGAAGAGAATCATGAGGCCTAGATAATTCATAAACTAGATAATCATCTTCTAAATAATCAAGACTGTATTGTAAATGGATAGAAAGAAGTTATGAGCCCCTGGTATCAGATCCAATAGCACTGGTAGCCTATAAAGTGGCTTCCTTCTGAGCAACAAGCCCATTTTTAAATCGAAAGTATTTGTAAGCCTCACAAATGGTGCTAAGTTGCTTCATTTAAGGATTTTTAAACTAAACTAATTGTCCATTGTGCACATGAAGAAAAGGAATAGCCTGACAAACATTCTTTTTGATTTATCTTATTTACTTTTCTACTCAAAAAAAGAGTATTTCTAAGTAATAAATTAACTTTATTAATAAATTTACTATGACCTTTTTTCAGTTTTGTGAATTGAATACTGATGACCCGCAATTATATTATAATATTTCATTCATTAAAATTTTAGAATAGAATTAAATTGGCCACTTTTAATACTAAATGAAGAGAAACTTTGCATTATTTTTTATGATTAAAAATTTTTGAATATCAACCTGAAATGATTTATGCTGGTTTTTTTTAATGCCTAATTAATCATTAAGTATAAACCCTGTTTCCAGTGAGTTCAGTTGTATGAGGTATGAGTTGGGTTTGGGGCAGAAGATAGATCTTAAAGGAGAAAACATATTTTGACATTAGAAAAAAATTATTTCTTTAGTAAAGCTTCACTTAATCAATATCTTGAAAATAGTGACAGAAAAACCATAATTTATCCTTTTCAATATGGAGGTGAGGAGCTCATGATTAAGCTTTAAGACTTTTTTGGAAATAACACTGAGGTGTACAATTTTCAATCAAACCTTTGCTTCTCATCAAGTAATAGATATTATTGTGTCTCTTATTTACATAACACATGCTAAAGTACAGCCCTCAATGATAACTGTGACTATCTTGCCCTTTTTACACAGAAATTATCATTAAAATATTATGTCTATAATAAATTGGTGATAATTATATGGGGTAATGATTAGCTTCCTGCAGGGTCCTAAGTTACAATTAGAATCTCTTTTTGACCTCCCCAGATTCTTTTTCTTGCCTGTAACTAAAATGTTGTTTAGCAAAGAATGTTCTGCCCTCCATACTATTCAGCAGTATGCATGTTGATGAAAATGCATGGTAAATTATATGCAAAAACAAAATGAAATTTTTGTTTTACTGGATTATAATGGTCTAAGATCATTCTTTTTATTTTTGCTGCTCTTAAAGTGAACAAAGGCATCCTGTGGAAAGAAGGTGCTGAAAAACTTAGTTACCTCAGACCCCTTTCCCACCATACATAATTGATTGAGCTAGCTTCCTGCTCTACACCTGTGATTGATATGATCTCAATATTTGACTATACTCAATATCTTTTACACACCCAATTTTGGTTTACTCAGGATTTCTTGCCCTAGCTGCCCCTGGAGGACACCTACCAATCAATCAGGTAACAAACCTTTATTAAGTGTCATGCCCTGTGCTAAGTTCCGGAGACACAAAGAATGAAACAATCCCTGCTTTTAATGAATTTATATTTTAATGAGGGAGACTGTGGCACATATATAAGTATATAGATAATAAAAGTAAAGAGAAAAAATAAAAGTACATATGATGTAATAAAATACAAAAGAGAAGGAAGAGGTGATGACAGTTTCACTCAGGAAAGGTTTCATTTAAGACAATGCTCGAACTGAAAGATAAGATTCTGTTAGACAATCAATGGTAAGAAGGGAATGCATTCCAGCCCTAGAAAATGGACAAGTTGCTAAACTAAGGAGTAGGGAGATGAAGGACCAAATGAGAGACATTAAGAAATGGCTACTCTGACTGGATTAAAAAGTGTGGAAGTTGGAGTAATGGCCTACCTGAAAAGGTAGGGACCACATTGCAAAGGGCTTTTGAAAGCTAAACATAGGAGTTTATATTTGATCTTAGAAGCAAAAGAAAGCCACTGTGATTTATCCTTCTCAGCCTGACCTCTTACCCATCCTAGCCTAACACTTAAAACACTTGAAAATGTCTTTAAATAACATTATTTTTAACAATAGGATGCCCCAGGTACATCCTCTTCCACATACAGGACAGATTATTCAAGAAGGTCTTGGACACCTTTAGTGAATAATTGTGAGGGTCTGAATTTCCAGCACAATTGCACAGAATGAACAAGCTATTCAGCCAGTGAAAGGAGGCAGATGAAGGCAACAGCATCTGACAGTAGCCAGCTAACTTAGGTTGTACCAGAGAAAAGAAAAAGTCCTTCAAGACCTTGAGTTCATGTTGATTAATTTCTAATTTGGGCCCAATTTTTATCAATGTCTTGATCCTTTTTTTTCTTTCTTTCTTCATCTCAATAAAAGATTCTGTCACTTTATATCTACTTTTTCCTTCTTTTCTCAGCTCCCATAGCTTCCTGTCTTTCATATATAATCTATCAGACATCTTATTAAATTTTGTGTCAAAGAGGATGCTGATTATGAATTTTTTTAATCAAAGCAAGCAGCACAAAGCAAAGAAGAGACAGTAAAAGAGAATTACAGAAATCCTTTACTTGCTCCTATTCAGAAATTCATGTCTTCTCATGTCGTCTGGATTTTTGAGAAACTGCTCCCAGAGTTTATCAGACTAAATGGTGAATATAGTAATGGTGAATCTCTTTAGAAGCAAACTCAAGTTTTCCTAGGATGACAATCCAGGGTCACAATTCCAATTTTTCCTGGGTATTCTTTATTCTTTTATAATTCATTTCCAGTGACACATAGTAGAGGCCTATGATCCCTTTGTAAGAGCTAATGATAATAACTAAACTTGCAGATTGGCAATTCTTAAATATTTTCAATGCATTCTAGTTTCAAGTGTCCCAATTATTGCCAGGAAACTAAATACCCCATATCTGCAGCAGGGTGATAGGAGATAGTTGTTGAGGTGACAGGACTACAGGACAAAGTTCATCAGCTCAGCTGATCCTTTTTTAATATTTTTTAAGGAATCCTGAAGTTTCAAACACATTATATAGTTGATATGAGCATATCCAAAGTTGAAAAGGTAAATACATTGCTCTGTTTATTCCTGTCCTCAAAAAAAAATCATCTGGAATTTGTAGAACTTGTTGGATTGATAACCCATTTTATTGTGGAAGATGTGAATAAAAAATATGGACCCTGACCCAGATAGGATTAAAAATGGTGGTGGAGGTATCAGGGGGGGATTGGGGTAGTTACTTGAGAATCACTTTTGCTTGTCTTCTGGGTAAGGCTATGAGCTGGAGTAGCAAAGCTGCTGAAAATGTACCAGTTAGTCCCAAAGACATGTTGACCCATTAGCTCCCAAGTAAATCGTTACTCCCGAGGAAGAAGAAGGCACAGCAGCAGGTGACAGATCACAGCACCACAGCATAAATAAGACCACCATATTATAGCTTTGACTGCTCGGCAGAGAAATTGTAAATAAAAACTGGAAATCACAGAGGAGAAACATCAACTTGGAAGCTCAGGATCGCAACTGTGCAGATGGAAAGTAGTTTCATCAGATGGCAACTATGGCACAAAGAAGATGAAACAAGGCCTGCAAAATGGCGAGCCAAGGTGCAGCCAGTTATTAGGAAATGGATCTGTGATTGTAGTAGATAGAAGTTTCACAACTAGGAACATCAGTTTTCAAAGGAGTGTTCTCACCCTAATGTTGTTGGAAAAACAGACCAAGGAGAAAGAATCTGGGGTGGCTTTGGGGCAGTGACCATAAAGAAAAGTTAAAAAGGATTTGGAAGAGTATAGACAAATTAAAATGGTCACAGGACAAGTGTCTGGAAACACAGAAGTTGGACTGATGCTATTGAATGTACTCATGTTTTTTAAAAAATGAGGGAAGATCTCCACAAAAAAGGCATATTTGATGCCAAATCAACCTCCTTTTAGCTCTCCAGTAAAGGATCTTCTAATATGGTTTATTCCTTTCTTTTACTTAAGATAGTTTTTGTATCCTGATTTTTCTGTAAAATTTAGAAGTCTCATACTTTTTTATGAATATTGGGAATTGACCAAACAGGAATGAAGGAGAGGGCAGTTAGGAGGAGCATTTAGGAGGAGTTATAGAGCTGAGCCTATAGTCAGAAAGACTCATCTTGCTGAGTTCATATATCTGACTTCAAACACTTATTAATTGTGTGACCTTGGGCAAGTCACTTATCCCTGTTTTCTCATCTGTAAAATAAGCTGGAGAAAACCATTCCAGCATCTTTGCCAAGAAAACTCCAAATGGATTCATGAAAAACTGGACATGACTGAAACAACTGAGCAATAACTTAATTGGGAGCTCTGAGTTATAGTGATTATATTACTAATATTCTGTCTCAATCTTTAACCCTAAAGCATCAGACCAAAAGTTCCAAAAAGACCCAAAGTTAAAACGACCCAGACTAAAAGTGAGCTAGCTATTATACAATTTCAATTTCAATTCAGTTCAATTCAATAAAGATTACTTAAGGGCCTACTAAGGGCCAGGCACAATACTAAGCATTGGAAACAAATAAGAAAAAGAAAAAGCAGGTCCTGCCCTCAAAAAGCTTATACTATAATAGGAGCAGACAAAACACAAAAGGAAAGCTGTATGGAGATAATGAACCAGGGAGTATGAAGTATGAAGATGCAATGTTCTATGGAGTTGAAACCAAGCAGAGCCACTGATGGAAAATAGGGAATTATTTGGAAAGTTCAGATTACAGCCTTCTGTATTGGAAATCTTTAGAATTTTAGTTCTCTACCTTCAAATAGAGGTGAAGGGAGAGGCAATTAATGATGTTGGAAAAGCACTGAATATCAAAAGCCTAGTGACCATACTTCAGGTGATCAGCCTATCCTATGTAAGGTGACTGATGAAAAATGGAGAGTTACCATGTGAAATTGAGGGTAGAAGTTAAACATTTATCTATGCTCACAATTGCTATTTTTCACTGAAGTTCTCATTTTACTCTAAAATTAAATGATACTATTATGTTCAAATTCTATACATTAGAATTTAATTCTATATTTTAAGGATCAACCAATTTATTTAGTTATAATAGAATTTTATTGTGTTATAGTTTGAATAAATAAGCCATTGAAATGTCCAAGTTTTGGAATTTTTTATTTTATAGGGTTTTTTATTATAATGACATTTATTGTGGAAAGCTATAAATACTGTAAGGGGAACAAAAGAGATTTTTTGTAACTGCTCCACAAATAGAAATTTAGAAAATGACTTATTTAGGCATGAGTTGTACACAATAGAAATCAATAGACTCTAGTTCCTGGAAAAAATTATTATTTCAGAGGTAAATAAACACATTTCTTATCCATTTTTTTGTTCATGTGAAAAGGAAAAGACTTGTGGAATGCACATAGAACATTATGGAAAATATTTGTAGCTTGAGTTCTTTGACTATTGGCTGAATAAGCAAAGATTAATATCTATTTCAGATTTTTTTTAAACTGGTACATTTTAGGAAAGAAATTTCTAGTTTTGCTTCATTGGGCAAGAAAGCTTTATTTTGTTTCTGTAAGGTTAACTATGGGAACAGATCACTGCTGGTAGATGGTGGAACATAAGACATAAAGAGGAAAGTAGAGAATGCTCTGTTAGTTTTCAGGCTTGTCAGGTCACAGGGCACTTGGGGCATGAAGATGAGGGTAAGAGTTTTAAATCAGCTGTGAAATTATATTGGTAGCCAGTGTAGAGTGAAAGATTGGGGTGATGTTTTCTTAGTAATTTTCTAGAATCGACAAACAGGAATTTGTATTACAGCCTGGATGGGATGAAGGAATATATCTTGGGAGACCTCCATCCATCCCATAAAGGCCAAAGTCATTTGACCGGACAGAGATAAAAGGAAGATTGTTTTAGCCCCTTAGATTATCATAGATTCTTTAAAAAAAATAGCAAAGAATCAAGAAATCCATCATGGTCTGATTTCTTTTTGTCTGAATTTTCATTCAGTTTCAGAGATATCTGAGAATAGACATATCAACAATAGTGTAGTTATCATTAGATCAAAAATAATATATCTTCTAAAGTTATCCTGAGCTACTATAATAAAACAGAAAGAACACAAACCCTCAAAAGATTGGGGTTCAGATTTTAATTCTGATACTTCTTAAACTCTGTGACTTTGGACAAATCACTTATCTAGAATCTGTTTCTTCAGCTGTACAATTTGGAGTTGGACTTGGTCTCTCAGGTATATTCTAACATTCTTTATATCACTGATGATTATGTTATCGTAACTAGCTTGAACCAATGACCTTTTTTACTCAAGTATTTAATCCTGTGACTTTCAAGTGTCACATTTTGTCAGGAAGATTTACATGATGATTTACTTGCATCAGCTTGAAGGAAAGGCAGACCTTGACTCACAGCTGTTTGTTGCATATGAATTGTTTTTAGAAACTTTTTTTTGATAAATCATTATTCCTTTATATTCTTTGAATTACTCCAATAATACCAAATTTAAAGTGCTTGATTGAGAGGTGGTAAAATATACTGGAAAGAATACAGGCTTTGAAGACAGAAAACATAAGTTTAAATCCTGGCTCTGACATTTAATATTTATGTGACCTTGGGCATGTCATTTAAAAAAAAAATCTTTCTTTGCCTCAGTTTTCTCAACTGTAACATGAGAGGACTGGATTATGAACTCTAAAGTTCTTTCTAGCTTTTAAGGTATTATCCTATTATCCTATCTCTAAAGTTTCTTTTGATTCTATATCTATAATCCTATCAACATTTCACATACCATTATATTTTCATTGGCACTGATATGTTAATAAGATGAAAATTCTCTGTTTACTACTGTTGATAACACTTAGGAACCTCTCCTCTGTTCTTCCCATTGTCTTCTCTTGGCAGAACCTCAGTCCCACTGCAACCAGTTTTGTCGACTGTGAGGAACCTGGGGCAGATGAAATGTAAAAGAATCCAATTAAAAGGGAGACTTGTGTGTAGTTAAAATTTGAAATAGATTTTTACCTGGAAATAATGTCAATAATTATGGGTAGTTTCTTTAATACTATTGGTACTTTAGTTCAATTATTATATGGGACAAATGGACCTTAGTAATAGGGATTTGAATTTCTACCAGTTGTAACTTAATTTCTATGGGGAAATATATTTTAAGTTCAAAATTTACTTATAATTAACTTTTATAATTAAATTTAGGTGGATCAGGCAAGCCCACATTTATTTGTATGTGACTTACAATATCTTAGCATAGGCTATTTTTCCTTTCTTCAGTAACTTTGATGTGAAATGTTTACTAAAATCCTAGGCTCCTAGCCACCATTGATAAGAACACTTAGAAAGCTTCAGTGGTCATAAAGTGTTTTTCAGCATTCCTTATCTTCAATTTTTGTGGATATTATATTGCATTCTGAAGTGTGTTGTCCAATACTGTTGACTCTTTCAGTCCTCAACACTCTCAATCGTTATCTTCACCTTTCATTTTATGGAAATCTTATAAGCCACAGGATATAAGATCCCTTCAATTCCTGCCACCAGACTGTCCTTCTTTGCTTCTTTACCACAAGAAACAAAAAAACTTTTTAAGCTTAATCCTCCTCCCTTTTTTATTTTTTTTTTACCAATTTAAAAATGTTTTTAAGTTTAATTTTTTTAACTTTCTCTAAGACTTCATCATATTTCTAATCCACTCTTCTGTCATTTGGATGTATATAATAGACAGAGCCCACTTAAAGTGGAGGTTTTTTTGTTTGTTTTAACATTAATCACCGTAATAGGAGGACAGGATAGTGGGTAGAAGTAAAGTAAAAGAATGAGAAGGTATAGGAAATAAGAGATGAGTTACAAACATAAAATAAAGATCAGGAGTACAATATGTTATGTAAAAAGGAAAGTAGTAATCACGATCTCAGGCAAAATTAAAACTAAAATAGATTTAGTCAAAAAAGAAAAATTGAGTAACCACTATATGTCAGTCATATTAATATCATTTTAGACTATTTAAAATAACTAAATAGCATATGGTTGGAATATTGCTGTGGTGTAAGAAATCATGTGTTGGTAGAATTAGGAAAAAGCATAAACACAGAAAAATAAGTACAGTATGGTCTTTTATGGATTCATATGAATTGTGCATATATATGTGCATTGATATATGTAAAATCTACATACACATATGGGTATATGATTGTACATCTATGTGTGTGAACATATATATGTATGCCTATATAGATTTACAAGTATGTATATATTTATACATACATACATATATATTCTTAATTGTAGCCTTCTTAGAGGAAGGAGAGAAGGGGAAAAATAACAAAGTAAATAATGTATAGCAGAGAACAAAAGAAAACCTATAAGGAAACAGAAGGTGGACAGGTCTAAACATACTGGGTAGTATATATTATATAGGCTTTCTTGAAATGGAAATTTATTACTTTATATGTTGAATCCTCTCATATTCTTTTGTGCATATGCCAATATTACCTCTTTATTTTCTATTATACATAAAATAAATAATTATAAAATATAATAATAAAATATGTAATAAATAGAAAATATATAAATAAAGAGGAAAAAAGGGAAAAACCATCAATCAACAAAATAAGTGTTTATTATTTGTTCACCTACAATGTTGCAGGAACTATGCTAGGTGCTAAGAATATACAAATGATAATGAAATAGCCCTCTCCTTTCTGTAACTTATATTCTATCCAAGAAGATATGAGCATATATAATATATACAAAATACATTTAAAAATAAAAATAAGGTAATTGGAGGAAGAGGGGGTTCTAGCACCTTTGGGAATTGGTAAGGGCCTTATGTAGATGGTAGCACTTGAACTGAGACAAGTAAATTAGGGATCCTAAGAGGTAGAGGTGGAAAATGACAGAAGAGGCTGTTTGTAAGAAAAATGTCTTGCAGGATAGAATAGAGGGAGGAAATACTGGAGACCTGGAGACTTCTGTATTCTAAGGCTAGCTTAGGCACATGGCGAAAAGATTCTGAATGAGTATAGTGGGAGTGAGAAAAGAATGAAACAATAGATAGATGAAAAAGACTGAAGAAAATCAAATGAAGGAATAGATAGATGAAAGAGACTGTGAAGAAAATCACTAGGGATTCATGGCTGCTCTTGGAAAGTTTTCAAGTTTAGGAATAGTTCAAACTCCTTTAAGGAAGTGAAAGTGGGGATGACTTAGAACATCCAGAAAACTGCGATTGAGACTTTGGAACTCTTACAAAATGACATACTTAGAATGGTCTGACAGTTCAGATGCAAAACAAGAAGTTGTATGATATATGGAGGAAGGGAGTTAAATTGGATTGGGGATATTTGAAATAGAAGAAGACAAGCCATGTAGCAATGACATCAACCCAGCAAAATGTTAAATTTACTTGAATCTCCAGTGAGGCTTAACAGTAAAGCTAGTGGCCTGATTATTTCTGAAATCTGTTAAATGAAGTTTCACCAGATCACAGATGTGTGAATTTTGATGAAATAGCCCTCCTAACCAGAGGAGGTCATTAAATAAGACATCACTTCTTCCTATAATAGTGCTTAAAGAACATGGTAGAAATTCAAACTTTCATTTTTCTTTGTATATTTTCTAAGTGAGATGGTTTGAGATGCATGAATATATTCAATTAAAGTTTTGTATTTCCTTCAATATGTATATGTTATTTCTCTATACAATGCAAAATACACATGCAAAAAGATTGTATTTTTTGTAAGTCATTGCCTAGCATAGTGCATGACAACTAGTAAATATTTAATAAATGATAGTCGATTGATCAGTCAGTATCATATTTCTGAATATTATCTTCTTTTGTCATGGCTATAGTGTTTGTTTTAAAGACAGTGATTTTATGGAAATAGACTGTTTTACCAAAATTCCTTATTATGTAGTTCTTCAAATATAATTTACGTTTATATGAAATAGCTTAGTATAGAGATCAGTTTCATAAATGTTCCTTAGCTGTTTTAAGAGTAGCGGCCAATGCTAAGTGCTATCCATTTGATCAGCTTATTGAAACCTGACTACACTGGCTGATTTTAATCTGTAATTAATAAGTAAAAGAATGTATGTATTTTCTGAATTCATGAAAAATCACAATGAAAAGATGTAATGGGCTGAGGTTTGAGTTGATGCACTGAGGTCCCAAGTATGTGAGGCTAAATAGTAATTGGGCTATACTCTATTAATATATATGATTGGATAAAGAATGGTCCCTGCCCACTCTCCGTGCAAGTCCTGATGTGTTGTATAGGAAATGACGTTTTTGGGGGGTGGAGGCAGAGAGAGAGACTGGAAGAGAAGCTGGGAGAGATTGGGCCTGGGTTCGAGACTCCGAGCTGCTGGTTGTGTGGCTGCTGGTCGAGCTAGCTTCTTGACTCAGCTGCACACATTGCTATCGCCGATTCTCTTCCACCTCCGATCCTTCTTCACTGAGAATAAAGACTGACGATTTTCCCCTAACCTGAATTCCTGACTCTGGCTGATTTAAAAATACACAATCTTAAAGATTTTTCATTGTAATAGAACCCAAAAGGTTAAGTCTGAAAGTTGATAATGTAGATTTCCTTAGGTAATAATTATGGAATCAATTTGCATGAGGCATTTCAAAGGATTACAACATTTCATAGCTTCAAGTAATCTCAGCTATAATTTTGTTCAGAAGTTCTTAGTCTAGGGTACAAATATCATTAGAAGATAGAGAAGTTTGTCAGAAATTATAATAAATTATAATTTATTTGGTTGAACTCTGACAGACATTTAACAACTTCACAATACAGTGTTAATGTAGCAATTTATTTATTTATTTTTTTTTTGCTCCTAGGAAAACACCTTAATCTTTTTATTTTACTTCTTATGTGCATATGTGTGGTAAACCCTGGAATTCTGTTTCTTTCCTATTTCATGCTAGATTGGATACATGGGCAAGTTGTAAGCCAAGGTATATGGGGATTAATAAAAGTTGGAAAGCTCCAATCTATTATTATCCATACTGGAATAAAGAATCCACAGTATGACATAACTGACACATTAAGTCTTTCCTTAAATATTTTCAATATATTTCTTTGAAACAATTTAGCTGTTTCCAATGTTATGACTAATGTTAATGACTAATTTTGAAAATCCCAGTAAAGTTGCATTAGTCCGAATTACCTAGCCAATGAACACCTGAACAATTTTTAACTAAGTTAGAAATAAAATTTTGATCCTTGAATTCTTCCCTAGGGAAAAGCACTCACAACACCATTAATGAGTAATGTCAATTTTCTTTGTGTATGTGACTGCCTCGGTAGACAGCAACCCCTATTTCTACTTTGGGTTGGAAGTAGCAAGCAAGCATCAAATAGCTTTTGATACAAGAGGCCTGAAAAACCTAAGTTTAGGAATTAGCTTGTGCTCTGAAGATGAGGGACTTTTCTTCTGAGAAGGGAAGGAAGGAGGACAGTCTAATGAGGAAAAAGGAGTTGATTGATTAAATTGTTAAATTGAGTTGAATGATTACTGGGCCTTAATTATGACACTCTAGCAGGCTCTAGTTAAGAAAGGAAAAGAGACAGAAAAGGTAATTGTTATTAAGGAAAATTCAATCTTAATCCTGTGTGGCCTTAGAATGATTCTATCATAATTTCTGTAAGATAATCATGACATCTATAGATTGGTTAAAATGGACTTATATGTGATAGAAGTATTGAACTTGTTCCACTTGGTTGACTCAGTAGGAAGAGCCAAGAGCAATGGGTGGAAATTGAGACAAATATAAATTTGAGTGAGAAAAAACTCCCTAATAATTTTATTATTTTATTATTATTATTATCCCCTCATTTTACAGATGAGGAAATGGAAGCAGGTTGCATGACTTATCCAGGATCCCATAGCTAGTAAGTGTCTGAGATCAGATTTGAATTCAGGCCTTTCTGACTTCAGTTCTTTTGAGCACCTGAGGTTGTTGTTCACCAGGCCAGGGGATTTGTTGTCATACTTTTAAGATCCCCTTTTTTATCTTGGGGATGAACTCCTTGTTAGGCTTTTTTTCAATCATCATTTCCAGTACAAAGGTCATTCTCCTTTGCATAGAAAATAAATAAAATGAGAATTAAGCAGTTCTGCTTTCTTCCTGTTATCAAATATCATTGTCCCTTCCACCTAATGGAAAAGTCCTAGCCAAAAGTGTCCTGGAAAATATTTAACAAACAGCTGTTTTAAAAAGTTTCAATGGAATACTTTTATACTTATCTACATGATTGACATTTTCTCCATCACTTTATTAAAATCTATACAGTCAACAAAACCATAAATCAAGCTTTTATTTATGGTCCTTGTTGATTCCTATGGTGTAAAGACTCATACTGAAAATTTAACAATATGTAAGCTTGATATACAGGCTCCAGCACTCCTCTTCCTTCTTTGATCCTCGTTTTTCCCCTAACATTGCTTTAACACCCCCCCCCCAAAAAATAAACCTTACAAACCTTTATTTGTTGACTTTACCTTCCCTTATCAGCTTCAACTCTTTCTAGGATTTAGCAATTCTATCAATCAGTGAACTTAACTTCTCTAGGATAAATTTTGCTGTTCTTTCTGGAGAGGATCAGTGACATCACAAGAATGATATCTTGACTTGTCCATGAATTGCATTTAAGTGAGACAATTGTGGAAAGTCATCAGCCTCACTTTCTCCTTGAGTCATTAAAGTGCAGTAACAAAGACAAAAGTCAAGTTGGCTGGCAGTGGCCCAGGATGAAGTGGATGACTTCAACCTTTCTAAATGAAGGATCTTCTCAAGTGTCAGTTTGTCAGAGACAATGCCCATTCAATGAGGAAGGAGTAGGTAAGAATTGAGACAAAAGATGGTTCAATTTGTGATCACAAAACTAACAATATGCAAGGGAAAGACCCTCAGAGTCTCTGGTCAGAACAGAAAATAATTGCTATTTACACCCATTTTAAGCTATCAAAATCTCAATAGTGAGCAACAAGGGCTTGGGTTGGGGTTTATAATATAAACACACATATCACAGAAAGCCACCCAGGAATCACCAAGCCCCTTGGAGCCATATTGTTCCACATTTATTTTCTTCGGTTGACTTCTACACTTCTCTTTGACAAGACAATCAGTTCTGCAGTCATGATATAATGGCCAGTTTAGATAAAACAACCTACTGGTTCTGTTTTATCACAGCTCAATTCACAATAAGTCTCTAACAGGTTCCTGTGGATTGTCTACATTCTACCACATCAGGTTTTCAGTACAAATAAAAGCCTAGACTGCATGGCTTAATGTTCCAATATTTAACACTCTTTGAAATCTTTTAGTGCAATTTTTCTATCCTGCTATGTAATCACTGAATGAATGAAACAAAAAAAAATTATTATGTATTTACTACATATAGAGAGCATTGTTCAAAAATGACCCTTCAACTTTTCCTGTTCTAATCTCACTGAGCAGCTTCCTTTATTTAAAGGACATTCTGTTTCATACCTCCATGCTTTTGCTTAGGCTACCCTCTTGCCTGTTAATTCTTCTTCTGCTAATTCTTGGAATGCCTAACTCCCTTCAAAAGCTAATTAAGATGCTTTCTCCTATTAAAAAAAAAAGCCTTACTTGTTTCTCTAAGTTGATAGTGATTTTCCATCCCTCCTCTGAAATTATTTTATGTTTATATATACTTAGGTGGGTAGATGATATATATGTAGATAGAAATATATTTTATGGTTAGATGTTTATATATATATATATATATATATATATATATATATATAAAACAGAATAACAGATTTGGCATAGAATAAATATACCCTAGAGAATATCATAAGTGAAAAAAAGAGATGGATTAGCAAGATAACCCCTCCTCAGTTCTAACATGCTTTCTACAGTCTTATATAAACATATCAATTTCATTAATGAACTAGTGAAGGAGCACTTCTCTATATCCATGGTCTTAGAATAAACATGAGTTACTTATTTTAAATCATGCTATTTGAGACATATAAAAACAAGGAAATCCTGAGTGATCTAATCTTAACATAGATATAAAAGTAACATAAAATTTGTTAACAATTTTTTGGAAAATTATGAGAAAATTTTGGGGCCTGCCTCCCTTCTGAATGGGAAATTTCTTAGTTCAGACCAATTCTCTATATAAATATGATATTGGAAATCAACTTTTCTATATAATCACATGGTTTCTTGATATTCTTGAAAATTCAAAGAAATAGTAAAATATTCTCCTCAAAGAATTTTCAGCATCACTGTTGCCCAAAATGTTTTCCCACACTCTAATCATTACTTGTCTTCTCGGAATACTGGAAAGATAGTTCAGAAATTTCCCCCTTCTCCACTGGGTTATGAGAAAGATCAAGAGATGAGATTTACAGATGCCATCTTGATCAGCTTTGCAATACAGGGAGAAATACTGGGGAGAGACTACAAGGAAGCAATGTTGTTGTGAACATATTTTATCTTCATAAAGTTGCCCTGATTTGCCACCTGATCCTAACTCAATCTGGTCTCAGTTCCTTCATGTTGGCTCCGAAGCCATCTTCACTTTGCACACTAATTCTGACTGTAGTTCTAGATGTAATTTCATTTTGTCTACAGTAGTTTCCTAAATAGTAGCAGCCATTAATTGCCCCTTAATTGCTAGGAAGGGCAAGAAGGAAGGGACAGACATTTCTGAAGTATTTACTTATACACTATCTACTTTGTAAATATTATCTGATCTTCATAGACTCTTGGGAGGTAGGTCTTATTATCTCATTTAACACCTGAGGAAACAGGAAAACTGACAGTAAGTGATATTTGCTTACGATTACATAGTATTAAGGTCAAATTTGAATTCAGGTTTTCCTGACTCCAGGACTGGAACTTTGTCCACTGCACCACATAGCTCTTTTGCTTATCTAGTTCTATGGGTAAGGCTCACACTTCTATGAGTGCCCATGTGGAGGGTGCATTGAACAACAGCATAAAATGGTAAATATAGCAGAGTTGTATGTAAATATATCCAGTATAAATGAGACATAAAGCTTAGTAATTCTGTGGTACTGGGAAAACTTCCAGCTTGTGCTCAGACTAAAATGGCAACTTCTAGAAAAAAAGTTAAAAGCAGCACCTAGTTTTGAAACCCCAGTAACCCCTCAGAATCCCCTAACTTCAATTCTAGTAAAGTTTATTCTTTCCTAAATTTGTTAGTAGGAAATGTGTCTATGATTCCCTCTTTTTCTCCCTCTTCCTTTCTCATTCCTTATTCTCTTCATTTTTAAAAGAGTTGACCACTTCCTTCAAAATTTCTCTCCATGTCAACAATAATCACAAAAGTGAAATTAAGATGGCAAACAGATTTTGCTTTTAGGATATATGTGAACACTCACAAGAATGCCAAGTGGTATATAATCAGGCAGTAAACACTTATATCTGATTACTTTTTCCAGTAACTGAAAAAAGTATTATTCTTATCTGTCCCTATCTCTTGTTCCCCCAAACTAAACATGAAATAGAGGGGGGACAATAGCAAACATCCCACTGTTAAAATGAAAATGAAAGCCTGGAAACTAAGCCCAGCCACTATAAAGAAGCCCAGGACCAAGGCAACTCCAGGAAGCTAAACTTTACCAACATGTAAGTCACATTTTAAGATACTCTTTCTATCCTTTTAATTTCATTTCTGTCCATTCTATAATGTCAGCCTGCTAGAGTCCCACAGGAAAGGAAGGAGTGATCAGTCTTCCAGAGATTAGTAGTACCCTTCCACCCTGTTCAGAACCCTTCATTCACATAAAATGCAAGATGAAATCTATTCTGAGTTCTCCATCCTCAAGAATTCTCAATGCCAAGTACAAAATCATTGTCAAACTGGTTAATTGTAGAACAAAATCTATTTGGCCATTTTCAGTCTGATTTCTCTAGGACAGTGGTTCTCAAAGTCTGGTCCAGAACATCCTGGGAATCTCTGAAATCCTTTCAGAGAGTCTACAAATTCATAATTGGTTTTTATTTTTAATGTGATAAATATTTATAACTATAACCCACATAAACAAAAAATCTTTGGACAGATCCTCAATCATTTTTAATAGGATAAAGATATTGAGAACAAAAGTTTGGGGATCACTGCTCTAGGACAAAATCTATCAGGCAGTTGTTAGAAGGCTGGAGAGTTACATTCAATGGTAAAGAAATTGGTACTATAGTACCTAAGACCAGTATTCATGTTATCTGAGTGCTTGTTTGCAATCTGCCATCCAAGGGAAAATAAAAAGTACCAAGACAAAAATACTTGGGAGAATATCCACATGAGACAACTACATTGAGCAAAAGTTGAATTCTCAGAAAGCAAGAACAGATCATAAGAAAACTGATGGCAGGAGAGTGAAAAGCTGCAGGTATTAAGATTTGAACAAGGCAGATCAACACCAGCTTACACTTGGACAGAGAGAGCATCCTCGAATACCTTTTCCTTTTCTCTTCCTTCCCAAGAGACAGCATGCTGTTGGGGAGTAGAGAACTGGACTTGGAGAGGGGAAGTCAAGGACTCCAATTCTATTAGTCATGCCCCATAATCTCTCTGGTCCTCAATTTTTCATCTATAGAATGAAAAAGCTAAAGGGAATGGTCTCTGTATACTTTCTATTTCTAAATTGTTGCTTCTGTGATTCTCTCTGCTTAATGCAGTACTGTACACTCATGAGCTGACTTGAACACTTAGGAGTTAAAAATGCTTTCAAAATTGTTTTATTTCACCCAGGAGTAGCTGAAGGAGAATCTCTTGCCGCAGACAATTTTCTACTGCTCTAGAATTCGATCATTGAGTAGTTTATTTAGCCCTTGCCTCATGGCCTCACCAAAAGCATGTATCCATTAAAGCAATTAAATCTAGATCAGTCATTGGAGAGGATGTAATATCATGGTAATTTGACAGTGTCATTGGACTAGCATCTCATGTTCTTCTGAGCATATTTCACTTCTGTTCCATATCTGTGTGTTTGATTGATTTGTTTATATTAATAACTTCTGATTTTGGGGTCATATTTTTTTCATTGGGAAGATGTTTGGAGCTTTAGATAGATGACATCATCTTATATTCATCTGAATTAGAACTAAAAGAAATTTTAATTCAAAGCAACAAAAGCAAACTGCGATTTCTTGCAACAACAGCAACAACAAAGAACTTTCTAAAGATGAATAGCATAGTAAATACATTATAACACTGTTCCCATCCACATGTAACTATTAATACTTTATTCACCTGAAACCTCTCAAAGGCTTGACATGGAAATTATGATAAGAAAAAAAAAGAAAAGGTGGAGAATTTCTTAAATTATTTACTATCCTTTCCACAAAAGATTTTTTTTTTCCTGTTTAAATAAGGGGGATTATAGGTCATGGCATTCTGCATAGCTTGTCTTTATCAAAATAAGGAATCTTTTTATTAAGGCATCCCAGAAAGGATAGATTTTATGGATTGATGGTACTGTGTTTAATATGTCCATATCCGTCTAGATTGACAGTTCTCACAGACATGAATTTCCCAAGAGAGACAGTGTTACTGGTGTCAGAGGACGGCATCATTTACTTCGATGTTCCATTATTAAATTGATAACAAGATAATTCCTTTGCTTCGCAGAGACATGACAGGGTTTACAATGGTTAACTTGCTTATTGCATGATGTTTGATGTTCTAGGTGGTTGCTTTGGTTTGTTGTTAATTTTTAATAAGAAGCATATTTGTATTTTTAATATCACAAAAATTTCAGTGAAAGAAACACCAAAGTAAAACAAGATCAGATTTTGAAGCAACACAATAACAGGTCTTTAAAGACAATTTACAGACATTTTCTTCTGTCTTTGCCTGTTTAAATAGAATATACATCCTTCTCCTTTCACCACCCTCGTCTCCCCCTCCACACTTCCTCCAACCAATGTACTCCTCTCGGCTCAGAGACAGATGTTGGAATACTGTATTTGGTGAAATAATTTTATACATATGTTCTTCTCAGCATTTGAGGAAGTGATCTTTTAGAGACAATATACTGATCTCAGCTTTGGAAACTACCCAGATATCTAATTATGCAATGGATTTAATTGGCATTAGGTAATCAGGTTTTCTGTAGCCACATTCAATTTGAGGATAAATGAAAAAACCTAAAGCTAAGAAAAAGGAAGAAAAATATTGTTCCTATGCAGGTTACTTTTAGTATAAAGAAAGCCAAAGCAATTCCAGAAGGAGTGAGCAAGCTAAGCAGGGAGAAGCTTACGCTGTCATTAATGACTTTAAATATACACACATACATGTATGTATATATACATGTATGTATATGTGCATTTGCACATGTGTATGTGTATAAATAAGTGTATCTTCACATTTGTTTAAGACAGTACACTTTAGTTGCGTCATATTTCTCAGCAACTTTATGTGTCATAGATCCCTAATGATTTCCTGGTAGATTTTTTTTTTCTGTTTTGCCAAGAATAACATAGAGACTTCTGACCACAGGCAATGCCAGTTGCTGACTACTGAAACTATGCTTCAATAGAAATACTATGCCAGGGGCATTCTGGGACCCAGTTCTAGTGGAAAGATGTCACTCTGCACCTAGGAGCAACAACAAAATAAAATTTTCTGAGTTAAAAAAAAATGAGCAGATTGCTTGAGTCTGATAGCTATCAGATAAGGCAACTCAGAAGTCGAACAACTGATTTTGGAAGGTGAGCCACGGTGTGCATTCCCTTCACACATTTCAAATTGCTGCTTTACATGAACTGTTGACAAGACAATAAGGTTTGTGGGCTGCAATGCATGACTGAGAGACCAATTCATGTGAATTCACTGCTTTTAGGAAGATGGAGTGACACGATTTAAAGTACTTTCAGAGCTACTGGAAACTAGATTGTCCTCTTTTTAAATCATTCTGATACTGAGCCATGTTTGCTAGGGTCTCTTGTAAACTGAAAATGTCTTGAATGATTCAGTGCCAACTCCACTAAACCAATGATAAAAAAAATTCTGTGCTTCTTAACTCTATCCCTACAGACATCATGGTTTGGGCAAAAGAAGACATGGACCTTCTGAGGCACAGGACTCTAGTCAGTATAATCTATTGAAGAGAGGGCTCTTTACTCAGAATCAGAAAAATTGTCTATTAACCCCTAAGATAATGGTGTCATTTTGGTTTGCTTGTTGCTTCCCTCCAGCAGACTGTGAACTCTCTGAAGACAGAGGTTGCCAAAAGATTATCTTTTTTCATATCCTAATTCTTAGCATAGTGCCTAGCACATAGGAGGTATTTAATAAATATTTATTGGCTGTTGTGTTTAAGCCCACCTATTTTCAAGTAAAGAAAGGTTGCCAAATCATTCTACATCAGCAAGTTTCTGAAACAAGCCACATCACCAACTCCCCAAATACCTGTGTTTCCACTAACCTGATGCTTTTGGGACTACCGGTTTAGAACAACACATCAATCAATAGACATTTATTAAGCACGACTCTGTGCCAAACATTATGCTAAGTACTTTATAAATATGTCATTTTATCCTCACAACAACCTCCTTATGTAATCATTCATTTTCTGTTAGATAAAGGTATCTGCTGGATTTTTCAGATATCATCATCATCATCAAAACATGTAATTATATATATATATGTGTGTGTGTATTATTTATAATATGCATTTTAACTACTGAGAAACATATATAATTAAATGTAGTTATAAATTAAATGAAAAACTATTGAGAGAGAAGAGGTAAAAGAGAGAATATCTTACCATTATCATGGGCAATACAGGATTATCTAAAGCATAACATAATATTTTGTTGTATGAGGTAAAGTGCAAGAGATGACTTGGCCACTTTATGAAAGGAGGTACTTAGACCTAAATGCTTTCAAAGGGACAGAATCCATGTACATAATGTGATATTTAATTTTATTGTCCAGCTTTCCAAGTTGTTTACATGAGTGATTTATGAAATACATTGGATTTCAGATTGAAGTGATTAACGTACTTGATTTGGATTGGAATGGGTTATGATTAGAATTGCATCCTGGTATAGTTAGCAGAAAGAATTTTGCAGTTAATAGTCATGCTTTTGTAGCTGAGTGGGCAATAGTGAACAAACTATATGGTGTCTCTTCAGCTTTCCTTATACTGAAAATGAAGAGGTTGGACTATGTGATGTCTAAGGTCATGTTCTGTCGTTCTATAATATTTACAAGCCTATGGAGATGGGTAGACAAATGGTTAACTAGTTTAAGTGTGACCAAGTGATGACATATTTAAAAATAAATAATAGATATACTTACCCAGATAGTTAAATACAAAGTGATTTGAGGAAGGAGAGGGCTGTTATGACTCTGAAAATCAGTAGTGACTTCACAAAAAAACAGGGTACCTGACTCTTAAAGGAAGCTCTCAAGGCAAAAGTCGAATTAACAAGCATTGACTGTATTCTAAGTCAGGGCCGTTAGGTGATACAGTGAAGAAAGTGCTGGCCCTGGAGTAAGGAAACGCATCTTCCTGAGTTGAAATCTAACCTGAGATACTTAAAAGCTGTGTAATCCTGGGCAAGTCACTTAATTTTGTTTACTTCTCTTTTTTTAGCTTTAAAATAAGCTAAAGAAGGAAAAGGCAAATCACTCTTTGCCAAGAGAATCCTAACTGTAATTGCTAAGGGTCAGACATACCTGAAAATGACTGAAAAAAAATGGTACAAGCACTGAGCTAAGCACTGGAGATATAATCAAAAGAATAATAGTTTTTGCCTTCAAAGAACTTTTAGTCCAATGGGAAAGAGAACACATAAAAATAAATTGAAAGGGGATGAGGAAGATGGTACCAGTCATGGGAGCGGGATGAAGTCCAGAGAAGTGCAGCTTAATGGGAAATGAAGGTAAGATTAATTATAAAAGGCAGAGGAAGTAAAGAGTATATTCCAAACAGGTGTAGGTACCAAAGCATGGAAAGGTGGGAGAGGAACTGCCAAGTTTGAAAAACTATCAAATCAATTTGTCTGAAATGAAAAGTGAATGAAAAAAAGAAGTAATATAAAATAAATCCATAATTTTCATCAATAAATAAAAAAATTGAGGTTTATATTTTATCTTAGAAGGAATAATAAGTTGCCGCTAAACCTTCTTAGCAGGAGAATGACATGATAGAAACTATATGTTGGTTAATTAGCTAATTAAGAAATGAAGAAGGGGTGACCAGATAGATAGAAGAACCAGTAATGGAAATGTGGGGAGCAGAAAGGAAGCAGGAAATCATTGCTAAAAAGAGATCAAGAGAAACAGACTGAGAAAAAGCCATCAAATGTACAAGATGAATTGATATCAGAGTAGATATGGAATATAGGCAACTCTACACAATAGGTAGATCTGTGTCATGATCCAATCATTTAAAGACAAATAGGAATTATGCATAAAACATAGCAGAAGAAATGACCATACCTTTTGACCTAGAAATTCTATTTCTATGGAATATATTCCAAAGAATCCCAAGCCAAAAAAGAAAGGTAATATTTATATAAAAATATCCATCATAGCACTTTTCTAGTATAGCAAAAGCCTAGAAACAAAGTAGCTGCTCACTGAGGAGGGAATAGCTTAACAAACTATAGTACAAATTGTATAATTGAGTTTCACTATGTTTTAAGAAAGGATGACTATGAAGAATTCAGGGAAATATGTGAAGATGTATATGCAGTTAGTTAATTGAGCAGAATCAGGATAACAGTATACTTGATAATTACAAAATTAACAGAAAGAACTATAAAATGGAACCAGAATTATAACCAGATTTCCCCATGAATAAAATGAGAAAATGTATCCCTCTATTTGGAAAGATAGAGAGCTATGGGCGTGGAATGTCACATGCAATCAGATGTAGACTATACATTGCTTGGCTTTCCTGAAGTGGTACTCTCAGAATTCCTGTCAACTCTTAAAAGTTCAAATTTAATGAGAATAGTTATTAGCTAAATCAAACGGACCAGTAATTTAGCATTATAGGAAGGAAAATAAAAGAAACTGCCACATTTCCTTGTGTCTAAAACATATTTTTATTGGTCTCAAGAGATTTTCTGCTGATGGGCTGACAACTATCATAAATGGAATACATTTGCCTAACCAAAATTCCTAAAGGAAAAATGCCTTCATATTTTTAGAAAATGCACAATTCTCCATTTTACTGAACCATAACTAAGGAAAAATTATGCTCTAGATAAGAGATATAAAGAAGACAAGAGGATAAAGAATTGCTTAAACTGAATCAAGAGGTATAACTAAGAGTAGCTTAGATTGAAAATAAGGGAAAATGTCCTAGCAGTGACTTACAATGTGAACTCTCCCTAAAGAAATGGCAAAAGCCCCATCACTCTAAAAATAGATAGAACAAAACACTCAAAGCTGCATTGTAGTGAACAATTCTTTCCTAGTGAGGGGATGGATTGGGTGACCCATTAGGTCTTCTACATTTGTATCTCCTTTTTCTCTTGTCTCTCCTTCATTGAATATTATTTTTTGTCTCAGAATAGAACAGCACAGTGCCAAAACAAGCTTCCCTCAGCCTGTACAATCTGCATTCATTCTTGTCTTTTATAACATTGCAAGGGAGTTTTTTTGTTTTTCTTTTGTACTTTTTGTTTCAAATTTACAAGGCCAGGGACCATTTGCCCTTTGTTCGTGGTAGCTGAAAAACACAGCATATGGTAAACCTTTTCAATGAATAGGTATTCATGATCGTGCATGGGAAAGTGCATTAGAAGAATTTATGAGACATTTGAAGACGTGGGCTGCATTTGAGAGGAAATCTTCAGTACAGGCTTTTACCAGATCCTACCAACTCTTTGGAGAGCACCTCTTTCTTTTTTTTTTTTTTCCCCTCTTTAGTTGAATGACACATCAGTTGACAGCATATGTAAATAATTCAAAAGGTTCTGCCTTAGAGTTGTCTGGTCCACCTCCAAGAAGGACATTCTTCAACAGGAAGTACTCTGTTTTTCTCTGAACAGTTATGCATCATATTATGCTATTTTTAAAAATATTATTCACAAAGAATTGAGTTTGAAAAGATGGATCCAAATTTTTGCCTTCCATCTTTCCAAGGGAATTGAGCCCTATTTGGAAGTTTTTTTTTTTTTTTTAAATATGGAAAGGAGTTGACAGAATCCCCACATTTATGAGTTGAAAATTATCTTGATGGCCATACTAATGGACTTTTATGTAGCACTTTAAAGTGTATGTAATGTTTCATATGTATTGTCATTTGATCACCTCAGTGACTCTGCAGAAGACAATAGTTATTACCATCCTCATTTTACAGATGGAAAAACTGAGGCTTAAAGAAGTGATTTATCCAGAGTCACTGAGCTAATAAGTCTTGTAGTAGAATTTGAACCCAGCTCTTCGGCCTTCAGTTCTGTGTCATGACTGTTTCCAGATCACCTAGTATAACTGACATCTGAGAAAGAATCTGTTTTATTGCAAATTTGTCTGTATTCATCCTTGTTTTGCGGAGAGATCGCCAATGAATTTCTAGAAGATATACACATACACACACACATAGCCCCACTACACACATAGACATATATGTATGTATATACACGTGTGTATTTAATTGTTTATATATATGTGTGTATATATATATACACATATATATAAATATACACATATGTGTATGTCACATACATGGGTGGATTTGATCTAAGACCTGTGAAGAAAACCTACGTATTATCATTGTGATTGCAGACATTTCCTTCTTAGGACCTGGGTTTCTTCTGCTTTAGAGTGAAGGGGTGGTTCCTTCTATTTCTAAATCCAGACTCCTTTCATTCAAATTCTTTTATCTAGAAATAGAAGATAATATAGGTCCTAATCTAAATTGAAAACACTATATATTCAGCCATACAATTGCATCATTTGAAAAGGCTACTTTTCTCCTGTTTGTTTTGCAAGTTTTAAAGATCATGTAATTATGTGTGGGAAGGGGGAAGGATCTTTTTTTTTTTTCAAAACAAACACCTCCTTGTTTTGGGAAAACAGCACTGACATCCACATCTGCGAATTCATGAGAGCAAGCCAGTGAATAGAAACAATAGGGAAAAGCACATTCAAGAGGAATAAATGTTTTAATTTCCAGTTTTCAACATATTATTACAAATAGAGATTTAAAAAATTATGAGGAGGACCTTGAGAATCTCCTTTTTAAGCAGAAATGGTAATACATGGGTTATTCAAATGCACCTTTTGTCCTACAGATGATATATCACATAAACACTTTAGACACCTTTCTTCTAGCTTAATGAAGAATACCCTTTTATATACATTATAAATATAAGCCCATATTTATTTTTATCAAAGTGCATAAGTTTCATTCCTCTTGAGTTTAATTGGGTTTCATTTCCTTTGGAGAATCCTCATTTAACAGGTAATACAATTTTAACAGGGGTTTTGTTGTATACTCAGGTTTTGTTTTTATAGTATGCAAATAAAGTACAAATGCCAACATGTTCATTATGCTGTATAAAGTTTGTTCCAAAAAGGTTCAGATCACTTTGAAAAAAGGTCCTCTTGCTATTTCCATTGCAAATGCCTAGACTATGGGTCTGGAATTCAAGTAAAAAAACATGTAATGAAGAAATCTGAATTATAGAGCATGTACAAATTCACTTACTAAATGTGAACTCTGGTTAATCTCCAGGCATGAAGCACAGTATAGTGTAGTGATGGTAGATTCGAGTAGATTCGACTAAGATTCAAGAAGATCTAATTTTAAAACCTCATTTTAATCCTATCTTATCTTCATGACCTCCCACAAATCATCTGATCTCTATGTGTCTCAGAAGACTTCCTAGAATTTTTCTTCACTATTCCTGAAGCTGGGTTCAAATCCTGTCTAAGAGGGTTTTACTTATAAGATCTTGGACAATTCACTTAACACTGACATGACTTTGTTTACATGTAAAATAAAGGAGTGGCTTATGAGGTTGCTTTCAGCCCTAAATCTATTGTCTCTTGATGCTATAATAATAGACAAGTCATAATATGTATAGGTGGGTGAAGGTAATTGTCAAATTGGAGTCATAATAGATTCTTTACCCCTTATGAAGTACACAATGACTGGGTGAGCAAAATCCCAGTTAAAAAAAGTTTTGGCACATGTTTAACCTATATCAGATTGTTTTTTGTATAGAAGGAGAGGGCAGAAGAAAAATTTGGAGCACAAATTCAAAGCTGAATATTGATATGTATTGGGGAAAATAAATAGCTATTAAAGGTTAAAAAAAAGTTTGCTAGATTATAAAAGATCAAGAAAAGCAGAAGTAAATACCAAAGGAGGAAAGGAAGTCAGTCCTGTGTTTTATTTTCTTCCTATATTTGTTTTCTTCTGAGTCCTGAGTCATTTCATGTATTCCCTATAGATGAATAATTTCTTTATTCCCTCCCTTCTTGTTGGTTTTTGTTTGTTTGCTTAGGTCTCTGGCTTCTATTTTTGGATTAGATCTTTATGCTGTGGGCCAGAATCTACATTGCCAGTCATGGCGGCTAAGTCAAGATTCTATATCTTACTAAACCCCAGGTGGGATGATGCTGAGCCAGACTAGATTACACCTTAGCTATTATCTGGAAGCTGCTCTCCCCATGTCTCCAAGAAGAAGGCTACCTGAGACCATTACCTATCTTGTTCCACAATCCTGGTCTGGGATCTCAGTCCTAGCTTGGGACCTTGAGAAGTAGCTGGGCGTGTATTCGCTTCCTGAAGGAGTAGATCCCTGATTTTAGAATTTTAGTATTTTTTAGAGTTGTGGTATTTTTACTTGGTTTTGTTGAATTTAACAGCTATTATGTGCCAAGCACAGTGCTTATTGCTGTGGAGAATAGAAAATGAGTATATCATGGTCTACCAAAAATAGCTTACAGCATAGTTGACACTTTATTATCCAAAGACAAATACAAACATAGGAAATGATTGATAGAGAATAATGTAAATGATAAACAACTACAGTGACATTTGCTTTAGGAGTTCAGAGAAGGAGATTTCAATGTGATCTTCACTAGTGAGGGAATTCGTCTTGGGGAAGTTAAATAAAAACTTAAAGAACATTTCAGGTGGTAGAAACAACAGTAATAGAGGCTAAGAGATAGCTTTCTCTAAAAACATGGTAAAATGGAAATCAGACTGACTGAAATATGGATATAATGGAGAATCAATTTAGATAAGTTGAATGCGGCTATATTATGGTGCTTGAGAAAGTTAGATCAAGTAGATTATTCTTAAGGCCTAAAGTAAGCCAGGAAGGGAGGGAGTAATAATAAGAATTGGTAATAGAAGAATGATGAAAAAAAAATACATAGGATGAATTAGAGGTAAGACAGTTTTGGCAATCTACAATCCAGCTAGAAATTTATGATAATTCAGGTAGCCACCCCACCTCCTAGTTCACATTTCTATCATCTTCAACCACCATCTTTCTGCTGTGTGAGTCCCCACTCCAGATTTGCCTATTCCCTTCCTCTGGGCTTTCTGGAATTCCTGTTTAATATTTGCAATCTCCCTTCATTTTAGATCCTTTTCTTCTATTGTGTTTCCATTTTTTGTTATTCATAGAGACTTGGGTTTCTGCAGTGGCTACTGCATCCCTGGCTGTCTTTCCTACAAATAAACTATAAAAAATGTCTTCCTATTAAATGTACATTTTCTCACTATTAACATTTATTGACTAAAGTTCTTTATAAAACAAACAAACAAAAAAATCCTTTGTAAATAGATTCTATTTCCTTTCCTCTTCAAAACTCTCTTCAGACTGGTCTCCAGAATCATAACTTAAGTGAAAATGTTTTCTTCAAAATTACCAATAATCTTTTAATTGCCAAATTTAATGACTTCTTCTTATCTCTCCTCCTTAACCTCTGCAGCATTTGATACTTCTTTTCCCCCTCCTCTTGAATTCTCTTTCTCCCTAACATTTCATGACATTGTTTTCTTGGTTGTCTTTTTACCTAGGTGACTGCTCCTTTCATTTCTAATGGATCATCACTCCATAAATGGAGGAACAGCCTAAAGCTCTTTGCTCTCTTTTTTCCATGGGTCTATCATTTCTATACAAATAATTTTCAGATCCACAGTCCTGTCCTAGTATTACTATTGAACTCTAATCACACATTACCACATGCCTTTCAAACACAAACACACACACACATATCTGTATATGTTCATGTTCTCTCTCTTTTAAGTTGTAATCCCTCTGAGGGTAAACACTAGTTTTTGTTTTTGTTTTTCCTCTTTACATCTCTAGCATATAACAAAGTTTTAGCGATATCTTTTTTTTTTTTTTTTGCTGAGGCATTTGGGGGTAAGTGACTTGCCCAGGGTCACACAGCTACAAGTGTTAAGTGTCTGAGGCCAGATTTGAACTCGGGTCCTCCTGCCTTAAGGGCTGGTGCTCTACCCACTGCGTCACCTAGCTGCCCGATATCATTGGTTCTTTAAAAAGCACTTGTTGATTCATTGATGGATTGTGTTGATGGCTTAATCTATATTATTTACGGTGAAAATAGAGCAGAATTTATATGTATATTATAGGAATTTTAAAAAACAAATCTATAGGTATGTTGTCTGAAAGAATTTAGGGAATGAAGTTTTTCCCTAAGGAGATCGTTGGGAAAAGAAATATATTAGGAGTCCTGAACAGACCAAATTATCAGAAATAAGCATTTGGGTGACAGAATGGATGTCCAAAAGAACATTATTTGGAAAAAAAGAAGTATTGCTAAAAGTTGAGGTCTGAGTAACATTGAAGATCAAACTAATAGGAAAACAAATAAATAAAATTTGGCTGGTGTCCCAGTTAACTAGATATCAATGAGTAGACATTTGAGCATCTTGTAAAGTGAATAAATTTTGCTCTTATTGTTATTTTGTTTGTTTGAACAACTGTTAGTCTGATATGGTGGCAAGACTATCTCATGAAAATGTCTCATAGACTATTGGAGAGATATAGGACTCCAGTTAATATGAGGTCAGAACCAGAATGGATTGATCCATTATCAGCATATTGATGATAACTGAAATTTTCAGAGAGAATGTATTGTCCAGGGAAGGAAAAAATATAAAGTTAAAGTCTGAACTTCAGAAAATGTTCATAGTTAGCTTATTAGACAAGGAAAATTATTTTGGAAAACAGAAAAGGAGACGGGAGACATGACAGAGATGGTATAATGTAATAGAAGTCATTGGATCCTTGTTATAGGGAGAAGAGTATGGCATATAATATAAATCAAGGGGAAAGAAAATAGAAATTTTAAAAAATTGAGCTTAATATATGTGTTATGACTAAGGATCAACTAATGTAGTCACAATAGCATAACTAAATTCGTCCAGTTCTCATTTTGTTTGTATGCCTCTTATGTAAGATGATAATTTATTTAAATAAGACCTTTAGCCTTCATTCCAGGTACACATTTATAACTGAAAGTATTGTCTGAGGCAGTTTTCTTATTGTGAAATTTAGTCAGTTCATTTGTTAATGGTATTAATGGTTTTAATCGAAGCAAAGTGAACCTCACACCCTCCAGGGGCTAATATTTTCTCTTTCTACATTGCCTTCCACTTTACTCTTTATATGTCTGAGATGTTAATAGTTATATACTTTTCATCTCCCTTTCTTTCCCTCCCCTTAAAGTGTAAACTATCAGAAGGCAGAAACTTCTCTTTTTTGAATTCCCACCTCTTAGCACAAAACCTTGCACATGATCACTACTCAAGGTATTTATTGATTTGATGTAATAAGACCCTAGGCAAGTCATAACATTCTCAGTCTTTATTTCATTACCACAAAACAATTTTATTAAAAAAGGTACTTTGTGAAACCTTAAAGATCTACATAAATATGTGCTAGTGATGAAGTGAGATAGAGAAATTCTAAAATTGGCTAACTGACTCAGGGGGAGTACATGATTGAATGTGTATTAGATATATAATCATAGTTAATGAGAGCAAAATAACTAAATTCTTATAAAATTAACAATAACACTGTATTTATATCAAATTTTCTTCTGAGAATTTAAAACACTTTACAGAAAATAACTCAATAATTTCACAGCCCCCCTGTGTGGTATGGATAGTTCTGGAGAAATTGCCCTAAATATTTAATCCAGCATATTGCTCCATGGTAATTAACTGGAGTGTTTTCATTATTTTTCTTTTGTTTTTAACTCCTAAGTTAACCATTAAATAGTATTAATTACTTGCTTCTATTAATTTGAAGAGGTAATTCATTAAATAAACACTTTCCCTTTGCCTCTGGGTGCTAAAACTTCCTAATGAAACAGGCATATCTAAGTGTATCTTAAGTTAGCTCTTTTATATACACTATTAAAGTATCAATAAGCTGTACCACTGATTGAGTCAAATTGGAAAGGGTGACAAATTTAGAGCTTCTCAAATGAAAAAGAAACCTGCAGATATTAAATAGAAAACAAGACTTGCCCATATATTTTATAATTCCAATCACATGGAAATGCATTATGGTAAAATGCAAACAACCCCAGATCTAACATCAAGTGACTGTATATGAGACTTACTTTTTTTGTTCTCATTTTTCAATCCTATCTGACTCTTTCTGATCTCACTGGGAATTTTCTTGGCAAAGATGCTGGAGTGATTTTGCCATTTCCTTCTCCAGTTTATTTCAAAGATAAACTGAAATAAACAGATAAAATGACTTGTCAAGGATCCCAAGGAGAGTAAGTATTTGAGGACAGATTTGAATTCCTGACTCAAGGCCAGCTGCTCTATCCACTGTGCCTCTTAATGGCTCTAAGAAAGACTTAGGTATGCTCCATAACTTACCTTGAATAAATGCATTCTTCACTTGGGCTTCAGTTTTTCCATTTATAAGATGAGGACCTTGTAAAATCTAAGAAAGAAAGGTTTTGTTATTGATATAGTCAATTATGATAATAATTTTCCTGATACTGAACCAGCCCTGCATTACTGGTATAAAGCCCACTAGATCATACTATGTCATCCTGTTGATAAATTGCTGTAAAATTTTTGTATCAATATTCATTAATGAGATTAGTCTGTAATTTTCTTTCTCTGTTTTGGCTCTTCCTGATTTAGGTATCAATACCATATTTGTGTCATAGAAGGAATTTGGCAGTATTCCTTTTTTATCTATTTTCCCAAATAGTTTAGTATTGGAATTAATTGTTCTTTAAATGTTTGGTAGAATTCACTTGTGAATCCATCTGGCCCTGGAGATTTTTTCCTTAGGGAGTTTATTGATGGCTTGTTCAGTTTCATTTTTCTAAAATGGAACTACTTAAGTAATTTATTTCCTCTTCTGTTAATCTTGGCAATTCATATTTTTGTAAATATTCATCCATTTTGGTTAGATTGTCAGGTTTGCTGCCATACATTTGAGCAAAATAGTTCCTACTTAATGCTTTAATTTCTTTGTCATTGGTGGTAAATTCACCCTTTTCATTTTTGATGCTGGTGATTTGGTTTTTGTTCTTTCTTTTTTTCTAATCAAATTAACTAAAATTTAACTATTTTTTTTTTATAAAACATACTCTGAATTTTACTTATTGGTTCAATAGTTTTTTAGTTTCAATTTTGTTAATCTCTTCTTTGAGTTTCAAAATTTCTAATTTGGTATTTAATTGGGGGTTAATTTATTCCTTTTCTAGCTTTTTTAGTTACATGCCCAATTCATTGATCTCCTCTTTCTCTATTTTATTCATGTAGCTTTTAGAAATATAAAGTTTCCCCTAAGAACTGTTTTGACTGTACTCCATAGGTTTTTGTATATTGTCTCATAATTGTCATTCTCTTGGATAAAACTATGGATACTTTCTGTAATTTGTTGTTTGAGCCACTTATTTTTTAGAATTTGATCATTTAATTTCCAATTGGTTTTTAGTCTCTTTTACTGCCCCTTCATTGAATTTAATTTTTATTGCATTATGATCTGAAAAGTAATCATTTACTATTTCAGACTCTCTGCATTTGATTGTGAGATTTTTATGCCCCAGTACATGGTTAATGTTTGTGAAACTGCTTTGTACCGCCTCTAAAAAGTGTGTTTCTTTCTGTTCCTATTCAGTTTTCTCCAGAGGTCTATTGTACATAGGTTTTCTAGTATTCTAGTGACCTCCTAGTTTCTTTGTTGTTTATTTTGTACTTAGATTTGTCTGATGCTGAGAGGGGAAGGTTGAGGTTCCCCATTAATATAGCTTTGCTGTCTATTTCTTCCTATAACTGATTAATACATTCTGATTTAATATATTCTCTAGGAATTTGTATGCTCTACCATTTGGTGCATAAATATTTAATATCATTACTATTTTATTATTTATTATATCCTTTATGAAGATGTACTTTTCTTCATTATCTCTTTTAATAAGATCTGTTTTTACTTTTCTTTATCTGAGATCAGAATTGTTATCTCTATTTTTTTTTTTACTTCAGCTGAAGCATAATGTATTCTACTCCAGTACTTTACCTTTACTTTGTATGTGTCTCTGTGAGATGTGTTTCTTGTAAATAGCATAATTGTAGAATTCTGTTTTTTAATCTACTCTGCTATTTGTTTTCATTTTATGGAATTCTTCCCTTTCACATTAATATGATTACTAGCTTTGCATTTCCTTCTATCCTATTTTCCCCCTATCTATACTTTTGTAGTCTCTTTCCACCCTGTCCTCAGTCCTGTGTTGTTTTTTTTTAACCCATTCCACCCATTACCTTATCTTCTATCAACCCTCCCCTTATCTTACCTTTCTTCCTAGTGTTTCTGCTCTCCCTTCCATCCAGCTCCTCTCTTTTCTTTTCCTCTTTCTCCTCCTACTTCTTTATTTCTATACCCAACTGAATAATTGTTATTCCCTCTTAGAGCCCAAACTGATGAGACCAAGCTTCAGACAATGCTCAGCCCCCTCCCTTTTTTCCCTGGATTATAAGAGGTCTTTTGCGCCTCTTCATGTGAGTTAATTTCTCCCGTTATATCTTTCTTTCCCTCTTCTTCCAGTATAGATCTTTTTCCATCCCTTAATGTCTTTTTTCTTTGATGTCATCATATCAGGGACCATTCACAACCACATCCTCAGCCCATGTGATGACCCATTCTGTCTGCCCCAGGGACAGATATAGTTCTCAAGAGTTACAGTTATTGTTTTCCCATTTAGGGATATAAACAGTAAAACCTTTAAATGATATACATTTCCCCCCTATTTCCCTTTCTATATTTCTCTTGAATCCTGTGTTTATAGATTAAATTTTCTGTTTAGTTCTGTTTTTTCAGTAGAAATGACTAAAAGTTTCTTACTTCATTGAAGCTCCATCTCCTCCCCTGAAAGATGATGCTGAGTGTTGCTAGTTAGTTAATTCTTGGTTGTAACCCTAGGTCCTTTGCATTCTAGAATACGATATTCCATGCACTCAGAACCTTTATTGTAGAAGCCAGATCATTTTGATCCTTAATATTTGAATTGTGTTTGTCTAGCAGTTTGTAGTATTCTTTCCCCTTTTTTTCTGATACAACCCCCTTTCTCTCTCTAGTTTCCTTTTTCTATTAAAGCAGAAAAATCAAATTATACATGTATTCTCAATGTATACCCATAACAGAAATACATTCTCAAGAGATTTCTTTTCCTTCAATTTTTTTTGTGATTCTCTTGAGTTCTGTATTTGGGAGGTCAAATTTTTTGTTTAACTCTGGTCTTTTCATCAAAAATACATGGAATTCATCAGTTTCATTGAATGTCCATCTTCCCTGAAAGAAAATGCTCAGTTTAGCAGGGTAATTTATTCTTGGATGTATTCCAAGATCTTTCACATTTCAGGAATATCAGATTCCAGGCCCTTTGATCCTTTAAAGTAGAAGCTACTAGGTCCTGAGTAATCCTTATTATGGTTTCTCCTATTTGAATTGTTTTTTTTCCTAACTGCTTGTAGTATTTTTCCCTTGGTCTGATAGTTCTCAAATTTAGCCACAATATTCCTTGGGATTTTAATTTTGGGGACTCTTTCAAAAGGTGTTCGGTGAATTCAGTTTTTTGAATTCTTTCCTTGAGGTTGTAGTTCTGGAGTTTTGCAACAATGTTCCTTGGGATTTTCCTTGTTAGATCTCTTTCCAGAGATGATTGATGCATTCTTTCAGTGAGAATTTCCTCCATTGAGAATACTGGGACAGTTTTCCTTAATGATCTCCTGAAAAATGCTGTTCAGGTTCTTGTTTTAATCACGGCCTTCAGGTAGGCCAAAATTTTTTAAATTGTCTCTCTGGATCTAATTTCCAGATCACCTATTTTGCCAGTAAGGTATTTTACATTTTTTTTCCATTTTTTCTTATTTTTTTTTTTTAGTTCATTTGACTGATTCTTGCTGTCTCACAGAGTCATTAGCTTCTGTTTGCCCTGTTCTTGTTTTTAACGTGATTTTCCTTTTGATTCTCTTTTTCCATTTGGTTAATTCTACTTTTTAAGGAGTTTTTGTCAGTTTTTTTTTTTTCCTTCCTTTTCCAAGCTGTTGACTCTCTCATACCTCTCATTTCTTTTCTCATTTTTTTTCTACCTCTCTTATTTGCCTTTTAAAGTCTTTTATGAGCACTTCCAAGATGCTTTTTTGGGCTTGAGACAATTCATGAAACTTTTTGAGATTTCTTCTGTGCAAATTTTGTCCTCGTCTGAGTTTGTGTTTTGGTCTGCCCTATCACTATAGTAGTTTTTGTGGTCAAAGTTCTTTTTTGTTTCTTGCTCATTTTCTTTCCTTTTCTTTTGATATTTCTTTTTTTTTCTTCTTTTTATGGTTCAGCTCTGCTCGTTATATAAAGGGGTGCTATTCCAAGCTTCCTATGCATCTCTGAGTCTTGGCTTTGAATACAGCACCCCCTTGTGATTGCAGGGGTAGCTTTGCCTGCTTTTTTCAGGAAACAGCCTGGTTTCCCAGAGTTTGCTTTCTGACCTGGGACTAGGAGCTGCCCCACTAATGTGCTCTCTACTGAGCCAAGACTAAGAGTTTTAGTTACTGATTTATTCTGATTAAGACGTTCGCATCAGATTTCCCAGAGTCTACCTGCACTGGACTAAATATCCTTTCTGTCCCAGTGAGACTGACCTTTTTTGAAGTTTTTCAGGTCTATCTTGAGATGGAGAATGATTCCATTCCATTAGACTCTTTTCAGAGACTTTAGTTCATGTGGTTTTCGAGGGAAACTGGGAGAGCTCAAACAGCTTCTTTGTTTCAACTGCCATCTTGGTTCCACCCCCAGAGGTCCTTCATAACTTGCTTTGAATAAATACATTCTTTACTTGGGCCACATTTTCTCCATTTATAAAATAAGAACCTTATAAAATCTTTGATTTTTATACTACTTAGATTGAGTACTGAATCACAATTCAGACAAACAGAGCCTCCAACAGGTTGAACCCCCAAGTAAAATGGGAAGTCCTTGAGAGAGGCATTTTATTTTTTTGTTTAATTTTTACTTTTTTATCTTAGGTTTTAATCTTCCTGTTGTCCCTATTGTTTTTATCTTTTTTCTACTTGTCAGTGTCTAGTATATTTAGTGATTAGCTTATACTAGCTACTTAATATGAGCTAGGCAGGTTGATTTCCTATTTCAATGGACTCCAAATACTACCTTCCAAGTCCTATAGGAACTTTCCCTTTCTTTCTTCTTTTCCAGTTGATCCTTTTGGCTCTGTGCCTACTCAATTCTAAAGCCAGCCTCTTGACAACCAATCTCTGCTATCTGCAAAACCTTTGCTCCCATCCTTGCCTTTCCTGACTTGTTATTGCATAAATCTACCATACTACCAATCTTCTATAGAATATCCAGCTTAGCCCCTTTGTCCAGGATGTACACATGGCAAGAAGACTAGTATTCCAAAGTTCACAAATTATGTTTTGGTCATGAAAGAAAACATACAGTGTCAGCATGTCTCAGCAAATATATATATATATATATATATATATATATATATATATATACATATACATATATATATTTCTTTAATAACCTTTATGTAGAAGTAAAATTTGAATGCATGACAAGAATAGAATTTTGTAGCTGGAAATGGCTTTTATAGCCATCAAATTAAACTAATTCCTGAAAAAAAAAATCACCCAGTTGAACATCATCAAATTTTGCATTTTCTCATAGGACAAGATAAAAAGAGATATAATCATATGGTAAGCCTTTTTTGGAAAACATGCTACCTTGATATTACCAAACATATTTTATGTCTAGTTTGTCTCCAAAATTATTTTGTTGGAGGCAATTTGAAAAACTTGGGTTGTGACCAATTACATGGTGAAGATTTTGGCTTCCTGAGGAGAGATGTTGGAAGCTGTAACTTCCCCATCCTACTAACTATCTATCTTCTTTCCTACAGTTCTTGGAAATATAGTACTCTTAGAACTTGGAATGTTGGTCTAGTAAATGTGGTGCATGTGTTAATCATGACATTTCTTCTATTCTTTAAACCCTTTATTCCTTCTGGCAATGAATTCAACAACTCTTCTTCATTTCTATTGACCTTTAGTATTGTTTATCTCTCTTGATCTCTCTGCATTTTTATGATTAGCTCATTATATGTTGAGCCCCAGCATTTTTCTTTAGGAACAGAGCTCCTGTCTTTCATAGAAAGCAATGGGATAAGACTAAATGTACACATTTGCACTTTGGAGTTATAGAAAATGTTTTATAGACTCCAAAGAAAAGGTCACTTTTTGAAGAATGTGATTTAGATGATGCTAATGTCATCATTTAAGACCTTAAAAGAACCACTATGAATTAATATAACTTTAAAGAGTCTATCATGATTACTTTTAATGTGTACATTTTAGTGATATTGCAGTGACTTTGCTCAAGTGACATTGTTGACAGTGCCCTTTATGTTCCAGGCATAAAATTAATTTAACATTTGAATAACATAAAGTTAATTAATATTTAATAAACATGTTTTCTTAATTAACAAGTCTTTGAAACATCACATATCCCAAGCTATTCATCCTTCTTCACATAATCCCAATGGAGCTGGGAGTGATTTTGTTAAATTGTCTGACAAAACCTAACTCAGCTACTTGTAACTTACAGTTGTTCACCTTTGTCACTTTGCAGCTTTTCCCTGTTAAAAAATTTAGTTTGTCTTGAAGTTGAATTGTTGTCTGGATTTCCAATTCAGTTCACAGTATGGCTACAGAATATAAAAAGCTATTGTCAGAGTCTGTTTCTGGCTTAGTTTCCTTAAAGTACATGGGAATTTAAGAAGACAACTTACACATTCCCTTGCCATCTTAATTTGGTCCAGGGAAATTAGATTATAGATTAATGTTAGTAACTAATATAATGGGTATTCTATAAGGATAATACTGTTTGACCTATAATTTGGATAATTTTAAATTATTTAATTTTTTTATTAATTTTCAAGGAAAGTACATTTTTTTTTCAGTGAACAAAGGTTCATATTTTCATTTTCCCAATGATGTTAAGAAGGAGGAAACTAACTTGTAAAATGACATTCTCGTTGGCATTTTCCTATAGTATACGATTTCTTTCTCATAAATACAGAATTTGCTATTATAAGCTTTTGAGGGGCTTGGATTAGATAGTTTCTAAGTCCCTTCCAATTCCAAACATCTATGATTCAATGTTCACATTTTTTTAAAAAGTTATATATACATATTTGTGCTATTGTAAGGTTTTTCACCATAAAGTAAAATTCTTTATGAGACTGGATTTTTGTACCTCATTGGTCCAAATTAAATTAAATTGCTCTCCATATATATTTAATGATTATGCAATTTTCTGTTATTCTGTTAATTTAATGTCTGCAATACTTTCTGAGTGGGACTCCATATACTCTAAAGTTAAGTTCAGCCAGTCAATAAACATTTATTAAGTTCCTGGTATGTGCTAAGCACTGTATGGATTCCATCAGACAGCAACCATATTTATGTGATTCCTCTAGATCAGTGGTTCTCAAATTTTTGTTCTCAGTATCTTCATGTTGGTAAAAAAAAAAACTATCAAGGATCTGTTCAAAGAGTTTTTGTTCAGATGGGTTATATTTATACCTATTTACTATATTAGAAATGAAAAAATAATTTTGAATTTGTAGACCCTCTGAAAGGGTTTCAGAGACCCCACCAATTTTTTGGACTACACTTTGAGGACCACTGCCCTAGATTAAAACACACACACATACACACAACCCTCTGCCTTTTGCAACTTATCTTGAACAAATCACATTTTTCATATATTTCAAGAAAGATAGCGATAGTATTGATTAGCTGGAACCACTTAATGGTAGGGACCTATAAAGTAAAGAGAGAAAAATAGACAGAAATTCTGTTGTGCCTTGTACATAACAAGTATTTATCAAGAGTAAAGCTGAAATGTTTGGAATCACAGGATGTGGAGTTAGAAGGAACTTCAGCGACCTTTTAGTGACATTTCTGATGTATGTTTATTCATATGTTCATGTTTATTTGTGTTTTCACTGATGTCAGAAATCTTGGTGAGGTAATTCCTTTCTCCTATACAGATTTGAACTTGTTTTTTCTTTTTTTAAAAATTTGTCTTAAAGAGTTCTCTGGGGATATTAAGAGTATATAACTTTCCTAGTGTATATTAAGAGTGAATATTGAGTGTACATTGAGGGATATTGAGAGTGGATAACTTCCTAGTTCCACATCACAATAGTCATGAAGACAAAGACTTGAACCCTTAACTCTCTGTCTAAAACAGCTCTCTGTCCACTATGCTATGCTACCTACACATGCATAAACGTGTGTATATGTATGTATGTATGTGTATATATATATATATATATATATATATATACACACACACTTGTATGTTTACATGCATTCACATATTCATACTGGCTGAGGAGCATCAGGACAGCTGTAGAGACAAGGATACAACTGGTTTTCTGAAGGAGGAAAGTAAATCTATTAAACATGGGGACACTTGGGATTGAGTGAAGGCACAGCTGGAATAGGAAGGGAATCGGTGATCTATAAGAAGTGGATTATACCATGTAATTGCTTTTCCTCTCAGGTGGATGTCAAGATTCAATCCCCAAAAGGTTTACTGAGTAATTATGGGACATATTTTTTAAAATTTTTATATAAAGAATTGCATCTGATTACTTTCTGAAATCTGAAGCTTCAAGCAGATAGATCCCAATGAGTAAGAAGAAAAAAAATGTAAAATTCTAGTTATGAGAGGTCCAGAGAAGGGGAAAAGACATACTTGACTAGAAAGGAAGTTGGGGGCAAAATGCCATGATAATCTGTCCTAGGAATTGCTAGAGTTCCCCTGAAAAAATAGAAGTCTTCAGAATAATGTAGTAAGTAGATCAGTCTAGAAATAAGAAAACCTGGATTCAAGTCTTACCTCTTTCTTAGGATATTTGACATCGGCAACTTATTCTAACCTCTCTTTCCCATGACAACTCTGTAGAAGGCAGATGAGTTGCCTGTTTATCAGTGGGGGAAATTCCCAAACTTGGAGTTTTCTCAATCAATAGCTTCATGGGTATAGGTATATACATATGTATATATACTAACCATATAAATATGCATACTTATGTATAAGTATCCATACTATATATATATATATATATATATATATATACATTTATATGTATAAGTATGTATACCATATATGCATGTATATGTATAAGTATATACTTTTGTTTAAGTATACCTATGTATAAATATTCCTTTTAATTATAGCATATTAAATTGGTATGAAAAAGAAACATGATGACTACCTTGCTGGCATTTCTTTTTTCATAATTTAAAACATTTAGGCTTTAATGATTTTATATTTATATAAAATTGATAATTTATTTCATAACAATTTATATTTTGTGAGAAGATACATATGGGTATTGGGGGGCTTTTATATATATCTGTGTGTGTATCTGTGGATGTATATTAGCATATTCCTTGGCAAATATATTGTTATATGGGACTCATTTTCTTTTTTTGTTCTTTTTTTATAGATTTTAATTGCTAGCCTCATGTGTACTTACAACAAAAATGACTGGGCTGAACTTTCCAAAATGGCTGAGGTAATGGTTTCCTTAATATATTTCTTTATTTCTTTTATCCTTTTTTAATCCAAAAAAATTAGTTTTAAATAAAAAGCTCCTGTTAAAAGAATCTACCGTGGAGGCAAAATTGAATTGAAAAATGAGAAGTTGAATCTTGTCCATTATAATTTGTTTATCCCATGCTTTCATTAAAATGATGGAAATGTAAATTTTAAAGAAATTTCTTCTATAAAAGTGGTGCCTTGTATTTTATACACTGCCTAAAAATATTTATTCTGTGAATCTGTATACTTTTTATTTGCATATTAAGCAAACTGTATATTATGATGGATGCCATGATAAAATTTAATTCTACCTTTGAGAGTCTAACTTGATCTTACCTTGCCTTCAGGCAAACTAGTTTGACAGCACCAGAAGAAATTTTTGAATAAAGAACTCCTGAATATTTAAAGTATAAAAAGTTCATTTAATACTATTCTCATTTTAATACAAAATTTGCTTAAAATGATAGAACAGAAAGCTACAGTACACAATACTATTCAGCAAATTTCCTATAAAATATATACAATCTTACAGAAATCCAAACAATGAGCTCGAATTGATAATTCAAATGGGAAAAATGCCTATTTAAAAACATATGCCTGCATCTATCAGTCGTGAAAGCACTTTAGTCAACAATTAAATAGAACTTTAAAAAATATTTTTGAAAAATTGAGTGTATCTGATGATACTTGTTAATTAATTGGTTTTGTTTCCAAAGTGTTACAAAGCTTGTAATCACTTCTGATTACAGAGAGAAATGAAATTAAACATTTTCAGTAATGGGCTTTGTGATCATCAGTACCAGGTCCATTTTATACTTGTATTTACCTAATTGAACATGAAATCTACAAAATCTATGTTATGACATGAACTCTTGTCAATTTTAAGTTGATTGTGATTAATGGCTTTATCATGCTGATTGATCCTCTTCCTTTTTCCTAAGAATAAAATCCTTAAAAATCATTTTCTCCAAAATGATTATCAATTTAGATAGACTTGTGTTTACATTAGTATTTGGGAAATTAGAATCTTCATGTATTGAACATACAAATTCTTATAGGTAAGTAATTCTCACATTCTCAAATCCTTTTAATTGACATTTTTTTCAGTACCACATTTTAAGAATTCTACTCATTATAAAAAGACTTTCTAGGTTTCCTGAACCACCAAAGCAGAGACCAGCTAATTCATCAGAAATGTCAATCTGTAAAGGAACTTGGTACTAAAACATTTAAATCTGTCATCTTAAAATGTAGAGGTGACCATGTTTTGTCATAAAGGAAGATATAGTCTGTGGTCTCCACAAATTCCTTCAAAGCATCAAATTGAAATAATTTCATCATTCCCTAGTGCTGATGGCCACAAGATAAAGAATCTTAGAGTTGGAAAAAACTCTGAGAAACCATCTTGTTCAACCCATATCTGAGAAGGCATTCTCTCTACAAAGTTACCTCCAAATAGTCATCTAATTTCCAGCTACAGATGTCCGTTAAAGAGAACTTTGGGGTGTATGATCTCAGATTGGAATGGCTCTAATTATTAGGGGAGTTTTTTTAAACAAATATATCTACATAATCAAATGGATCTACAATCCAATAATTGTATTTCTCCCAGTGCTATATTTCATACACAAACTATCCATAATAGTTCATCTTGCATTCATATCTTAACTCTGACATTTATTATCCACATAAATTTTCAAAGATTACTTTTATCTGACTCATTTTCTTAAAATACAAAATGGTAAAAATGATGTTTTACACAATCACCAAATTTGAGAATTAAATGGTACCCACCTCCATGTCTCCCTAATATAATCTATATGAAAAGAAGCCACAGTATTACAAGTGACAATTGATGAGGGTAGAGTACAGTGGGACTGCCATTCCCAGTGATTATGTTACGCTTCTCTTACATATTCCAAGATTGCATGAACTTTTTGGGTGCCCCACAACACTGCAGACTCATATTGAACTTATAGTCCATTAAAATACTCAATTCTTTCCAGATCTGTTCACAACTGCTTTTATACTTTTTATACTTATAAAACAGATTTTTCTTTTTGTTATTATTGTTCAGTCATTTTTTAATTATATACAACCCTTTCTTATGGAGTTTTCTTGGCAAAAATACTGAAGTGCTTTGCCATTTTCTTCTCTAGCTCATTTTCCTGATAAGAAACCTGAAACAGGGTTAAGAAACTTGTGGAAGGTCATACAGCTAGTAAGTACCTGAGGCTGGATGTGAACTCAGGTGCTCCTGACTGCAGGATTGGCAGTCTACCAATTATGCCACCTGGCTTCCCCAATTTTTTGTTGGTTGATTGTTTTATTTTGTTGTTGTTTTCACACATGTTTAAGACTTTACATTTATCTTTATTGAATTTCATCTTATTCAATCAACCTAATACTCTAGAGTATGGAATCAGCAAATTATAGAATGAGGGCCAAATTCATCCCAGTGCCCGTTTTTGTATTATACACTGAGTTAAGAAAGGTTTTTACATTTTAATACACAATAAAACTTTACTTAAAAACACAAAAACATTATTTAGCTCATGGACAAACAGGCCTCTTCTGCTAAAGTTGGTTAAGTCCTGTTTCTTTCAAGATCTTTTCGCATTTTCTATCGTCCAGTATGCTAACTATTCCTTCCTATTCCTTCTAATTTGTTATCTGCAAATTTGACAAGCATATCATGTCTACCTTTATCTGAGTTATTAATAAAATGTATTTAATAGCAGGGGGCTCATGAATTTTTTTTAGAAATATTACACTGAAAATATCCTATTCTGTTGGCATTGAACCAAATGATAATTAAATAAATAAATGACTAACAACAACTAATAATTATATAGTATTTATTACATACCAACCACTGAGTTTAGCATTTTCCAGTTGTTGTTGCTGCATTTGACCCTCACAGCATTGGGTGATTAGGTGCTATTATTCTCTCCATTTTATAGCTGAAGAAATTGAGGCATACAGGTTTGGTTTTTTGGCCAAGGCTACATAGCTAATAAGTATCTGAGGATTTTAACTCAGTTCTTCCACACTCCAGTCCCACCTAGCTACCTAGAGTAACACTCTTTTTGTTTATTTGTTTTTATTTTAATTTATGGAATAAAACAAGCATTTCTATAATTTAGTATCATAAAAAGATGATTGTACATGAAACTGAAAATTTCCTATGCACAATTTGCTAATCCTTTCAAATACATAACAAAATTATCATGTAAATTGCTTTATTTCTTCCCTACCTACTCCTCCACCCTATCATTAGACACAAATATATATGGGGGGGGAGAAAATGCTATTCACACTTCAATTTATTAGTTCTTTCTCTGGATGCAGATAATATCTTTCTTCATAGTTTAGTTGGACACTACATTGGGTACCCATTTGGCTGTTTCTTTATAGTTTATTTGGTATTTATAACACAAAAATAACTTATTTTCTCAAAGGCATTCTTAAAATAATATTGCGTTACTGTATTCAATATTATCTTCATTCTATTTATTTCACTCTTTGTTATAATCTAGACACACTATCTATAATATTTCTCTACTTCCTCTACACATCTATGATGAGATCAAATGAAATAATAGATATAATGGAATAGACTACAGAGTATTTTATTTTTATGCCTATTAAAACACTTAATTTTCTTGTCCTCAGCATAGTTATAACAACTTTTATTTATTATCCTTGGCATTTATCACCAGTATTTGATAATTTTGAAAGCTTTAAAACTTTTTTTACTTTACATTTATTTTTACAATTTACTGATGCTTCCTTTTCAATATTTTCATCACTTTCCAGTGTCCCCCCCAACAAAAAATGTGTTATTTAGCATAACAAACATTGACTACATCTTATACTTTATCTCTCACCCAACCCTAGTCTAATGCTTATTTTGAAAAAGAAGATATACTTTATTTTTAGTCCTTTGAAGTCAAAATTTGTAACTTAATTGGTCAAAGTTTTAATTTCCTTTATAGAATTGGAGTTATTGCCTAGAGTGTTTTTTTTTTTTTTTTTTTGGTTCTACTTCCCTTTTTTCGTTATCATAGCTAGCCATATCAACACATAGTGTTTTATAGTTTGTCAAAGGCTTGACAAAAAGTGTCTCATTTCATCCTCATAATAACCCTATGAGGTAGGTTCTTTTATTACTCCACAAATTGAGGGTCACACAGCTAGTAGGTGTCTAAGGTTGAATATGGATTCAAAGTCTTCCTAATTCCAGACCAAATTCTCTATCCACCATACCACCTGACTTTCCTACTAGTTCCCCTAAGTCTTTCCAAATATCTTATTATTCTCTGTGTCTGTCATGTCTTATGATGCAATAATATTTCATCATTCTATTCTTATGCTACATTTTTTCCTGTTCCCAACTGATGGGCACCCACATTGTTCCCAGTTCTTTGCTATACAAAAAGTTCTTATATCACTGATTTCTCCTGTCTTTGACCTTCCTGAAACATGGATCCAGTAGTGCTATCATGAGATCAAAGAGTATTCTTAAAGTATTTAAATAGGACTGTTCCTTTCATATTTCTCCTCTCTACTTGGTAAAATTCACTTAGCACTTGTAGACTGATATTTCTTTTCTATATGTAATTTTCCCCATTCATTTGAAAAAATTTTCCTCTTTGAAATCTTAAACCCTCACTCCCTAAGAGTATTTAACCCCAGGAGTGTATCAGAACCTTCTTGAATCAGTTTGGGAGAACTGATTATTAAATTTTTCATTTGAGCATCTGTACCTTAAAAATTGACAAAAACTACAAACTATGGCTTGATATATTATTTGTTGATTTTCTAGATTTAATAAAATGTTAATAATGGAGAATAAATTCAAAAAATATGTTGCATGTACATTTTTTTTTCAGGAAGACTGTTAAACATTGACTAGCATAACCTTGTTTGACACTATCATACTTACTTCCATGATGTATTTGTCATATATGCATTTCCTTAGGTCCTGCTGCTCTCTTGACTTCAACTTCCTAAATACAATTGTCAGCTTCCTCTAAAGTGATGGAGTACAAATTTAGTGGCTCCAGCAGATGAGACTAAATCATCATGGAAACATTGTAATGTCTATCTGTTCCATTTCCCATCGATTTATTGTTGTTCTTTGACTCATAGCTACAAATGCTGCTGGCATGTGATCTTGCTTCTAGGAGCCTAATATCTTCAGGCTCCAGTGCTTTGGGCTGTTTTCTTAACTGGCACTATTTATATTCTTCTTCTAACCTCCCTGGTGAAATTCTCAATTGAGATTTTTCTCCAAACTGGTGTTATCTTTGGCTATCATGTCTTTCTCTTCACTTGGCAAGAACAAATGTTTGCTGGCTGAGCTGGTTTCAGAGGTTTTTCAACCTTGGGGTGGGATAATCAGTCGTTTGTTTTTCATTCCCATTATTTTTCAGAGCTGACAGCTTGTTTAACTAGGTCAGATTGGTGCTCCTATAATTGTCTTTTCATCTTTATCCTTTTCTCTAATTTGGTATTGATTTTGACCTTTGGTCTAACAAGTCAATGATCTGACTGCACAAAGACAGTTCCTTCTAAAATGACTGCTAATTCTGGAATTAGAATTAATTAGTTAAGATAAAGTCAGTTTTATTTTCTGTTATGATGCTTGGTGCTCACAATGATCAACACTCTCATCTGCTCTTCTTGAAGTTTTACATGTTAAACACGCAAGAGATTTCTGAATAGTGTGTAATCTTTTGGTTCCTTCCCTTTATCTCTAAACCAATTTTTTCAACATGCTTTGTTATATCCAGTCTCACACATAGGTCTCCAAATATCTCAGCGCAAATTGTTTTAATTTGAAGGATCTTGTCAAGTTCTTTGTAGAATTTCTCTACTTCATATTTTGCAATTGGTGTTGACATAAATGTTACAATTATCTTCATAGTGGTCTTTTCCTTTGTTTGTGATAAATGCAAAGCAATATGACCAAATGTCCATCTAAATGACTTTTTATTACCTTTGTCAGTGTGATGAAATTGACTTTGTCAACTCTTTTATTCTCTTTTCTGGAGTGAAACTATGAGACAGCTTTCTATTTTGCTACAGATTATTTGCATGCACATGTATATATGCACGCATAAATATGTATGTGTTAGTGTTTATGTATGTAATATATCAAAAATGTCAGTGTTTCTGTAGTTGACTTTTCTAGCATATCAATTAATTTCAATAAGCAGAAAAAAATTAAACTTATATACACACACACACTTACATATACACACACGTCCCTTACCAAAATGAAGAAAAAAAAACTGCTTTTGATGCAATATTGAAAACATAGGGTCTTTTAAAATAAAATATCATAATTACATAGATAGGCTTATTTCAACATTTTATGTATTCATGATTCTATCCATGTTAGTGTTCTTTCTACCAGAAGATGCTGTTAATATCTTCATATCATAGTTGAAGATACTGAGATAAATAGAAGTTAAATGAGTTGGCCAGGCTCATACAGCTAATAAGTGTCAAAACAGATTTGGACTGAGGTCTTCTTGACTTCGGGCCAATTCTGGTATTTAGGTGTTTGTTTACAGAATAAATATAAAGTATTACTATTACACATATACATACTTTTAAATAATATGTTTTTCTTCACCCTAGAAGTATTTCAAAATTTTTACATCTCAAAATACTGTCACCTAACTTTAAACTAAATATATTTTCCAGGTAGAGATGATATAGAACTCACTACAATGTCAGATCACGAAAATCTCCCCAAATCACACATAAATAATGATGAAATCTAATAATTATAAATTATCCCTTTAATCCTGTGTCTAGAACATTCGTGAACTTTAAAACTTTTTTTTTAATTTATGAGACTAAATCTTATTTTCAAAAGTTTTTTTATTATTATTATTAATATTGTTGATGATAGGGGCAGGTTATGAACTAGATAGGAGGAAAGAAAACAATATTGCAGACCTCAACATATCCAGGCCCATTCTTTCTATGTTTCTTCTCTGTTTGTTCTCATAAATATCCTCTCATGAGCAATGCTCCCCAAGTACAAGGGTCTTCTAATTCTCTTGACATTATTTTAGTACCAGTAGGATATCCACTTTATTTGTCAATTATTTTGTCACATGAATGGCCTTCTTTTCTGGTCATATATTTCTCTAATATCAGTTATTGCCCCAGTTTATTAAACTGCAGTTGGAAACCCCAAATGAAGTCTTGTAACTGAATGTGGTGATCAAGAAATTATGATTCCTTATCATTAAAAGTGTGATTTGTTTACCTCTTTTATATCTCTGTATACCTGGGATCCTATAAATATTTCTCAGACTAAAAGAAGTCATGAGTGAAAAAAGTTTAAGCCCTGTTCTATATAGCAGCTTTCTTCATGATTAGTGTGAGTTGTGGTTGGTAATAAGCTATAGTTGCCCCTTTGGGCGACTGTCAATAGAACACAAAATAAATTATTATGTTTATCTTTATGTTTTAAAATCTCTCATCAAGATTAAAATTATGCCTAAATCTTACTGAAGTACTTTGTATATATGCATTCATTAAACAATCATTTATCCACCATCTGCAAAGCACTCTGTTAAGCGATAAGGGAGATACAAAGGTAATTAAGATATAGGTCCTGCCTCAATGAGGCTTAACATTGAACAGAATGGTTTCAAATAAATTCTCAAACTCAACAGTAGTTGAGATCAGTCATTAAATACCAATGATATAACTTCGAAGTCTACTGCCAGAGAGAATTTCTAATGCTACATGGTCCTAAGGGCATAATTAAACTCTGACCCCTTCTAATTCCTCAAAGATGCAAAGGGCTCTTTGTGACAGGTTGGGAGAGTAAAATGATATAGAAGAAGTTGGTTTACAGACTTAACGACCAGGAGAGTTGTAGTTCTTCCTAAACTGGAATGTATGATTTCATTGTTATTAAAATTCCCAGTCAGGAAATTCCCTCTATTAATGCAGAACTGGAATTTTTCAACAACTTAGTTTTAGAGAGTTCCTTTGGGGCAATGAGAATTTAAGAAGTGACTAAGGTCACTCAGCCAGAATGTGTCAGAAGCCTTGGAACTGGCCGTGCTGTGCTGCTGTTTTTTTCCCCTCTGATTTATATTACCTGCATAAGTGTGAGCAAATTGCCTACCTTTTTAGGTTCTAGGTCAGGCCTTCTTAAAACTTTTTTCCACTCATAATCCCTTTTAATCTAAGAAATTTTTATGTGATCCCAGATATATAGCGATATAAAAAATGTATACTAATCAGACATTTACTGATAAGAAAGTATAATTTTACAACCCCTACATTCAGTTACGAGATCAATCCTATATGGGGTCACAAACCATGTTTAAGAAATTGAGGACTAGGTAACCTCAAAGAATTCTCAAAATCTATGACATTTGTTTTTAAAACATAGAAAATATTAAAGACCTTCAAGACTTATTAAAAGGTTTAGTAAATTAAGAATTTAAGATAAAACTTTTTTAATGGGAAGAGAAGGTAATATTTCTTGGTAAAAGATTTTCTCATTGATGAAACTCACCTTACCAAAAGTCAAGTTCAAACTTGAAACCTGACCTCCTTAACTCCTATGCAAGTTCTCAATCTCATATCTTCTATTGCTTCCCTATAGGTTCTGTATTACTTAACAGAATAAGTATCAACTAAATGATCCCATCTATTTTCTATTTATCAATCTACATATAATTGGTAGGAAAAAGCATCTTTTAAAGTAAGATATAAAAGAATAGAACTTCTTGATACAACAGATCTCTGAATCAGATTATATTTCCCCTGTTTTAATAACCACTTTGTGAAAATTTAATTCAATAATTGACTATGGAAAGCCCTTATGTTTCCAAAGAACCTGGATCCTTGTTGTCACTGGGTCAGCAACTTTTAGTGTTTGTGGACTCGTCCTTGCTTCATCTCCACCTTTATTATATTATAAGGCATAAAGTTGGGACTATAGTAAAATATTATAATTTTAATTTTTAAAAATTAAAAAAATTTAATTTTTAAACATCACATTTTATGGAGAAAGTATTATTATATGTCTGTGAGACATGAAACAAATCTCCAAAGAACTGAAAATTCACATTGAAAGCTTTGGAGAAGCCCACGGTAGGTGAGAGGAATTTGCAGTATATAACAAATAAGAGATTTCAGAGACGAACAGGAGGAAAACCTGTCAACAGGGAATTGCTTGATCAAAAACGAATGAACTAGGTGCATGTCAAGGGCAGGTATTAACTGGGAGATAACTCAAGTGTTCTACTCTTAATCTTGCAATGTAGGAAGAAAAGGAATAAGACTACAGAATGTTTGGTGAACTATGGTGATTTGGGAAAAAATGCCCACACTGATAAAATAGGAAAGTCATTTGAGTGTCCGTGGGAGATTTAGAAGCATCTCTTTGTAAAAGGATGGAAGAAACATCTTACAGTTAAGAACTCAGTTCAGATTCTACTGGGCTGATATCATATATTGACCACTGGCAAACTGTGTGATTGATGACAAATCATTTAATCTCTTGGTGTCCCAGGTCACTTTCTAAGATTGTTCCAGGTAGTTGCTGACCTGAATGAATAAAGGGAGTTTCCTTTACCAATGAAATAGCAAGTCTGCATAGAAATAATTGTTTCAATTATCTCATAGCAATATAAATCTACACTGACTTCATAAGGAATGTATATGATACCATTTTCATGAGATTTAGAGATTTAATTTGTACCTTCTTACTTAAAACCTTGGTCAGGCTGCTATTCTAAAAACATTGTCAGTCCTAGGAATTCTCAAGGTAGATCATACTAAATGCACATTTATAACCAATCATTCAAAAAGAAAATATTACAGATAGATTGTTTTTAAAGTGAATAGAAAATAAGCAGTTTAAACATGCCTTCATATCACACACACACACACACACACACACACACACACAAACATACACTTACACATATACACACTCATTAGAAGTGCTTTTTCTGTTCAAATTCACAAAAAGTGAGATGATAGAGATTTTTCTTTAATGACCTTTGTTTATTCATTGACTGCTATTTGAAGCATCCTTTTTGTCCATTGTTATTCTTTTTTTTTTTTAAAAGATAAGTAGTTTAAATAGGATCAAGAAGTCCTGGATTCAAATTTTATTTCACACATTAACTGTTACCTTGGAAAAATTATTTCAATTTCCCTGAGCCTGAAGAATTCTCATCTACAAAATAGAAAATTGTTAGTATGGTACTATAGGCTACCATATTAACATTTACTATGGTACTATAGGCTAAAAACAACATCGTTTTTTATTATAAAACCTAGAAAGTTCAGATTAACTGAAACAGAAAATGGCAAAACTAATTTAGTTTATTTTATTAATTATAATTATTAATTCTATGAATTAGTTGTTTCTTCTGTTATTTTTTAATATAATCATAGTTTCCTCCGGTATTCCCACTCTCTCCCTAAGAGCCAACTTATATAAGAAATAGTATTTTTCAAAGACAAAAAAAATAGTATAATTAATTTATCCATGGAAAAAGTTTGAAAATACATTTTAAAATTTAAGAAAATGATTCACAGTATTGCCTTCATCTACCATTTAGTTGTCTGTCAAAAAAGGAAATGAGATTAATCTGGCATGGTCTGTTCTTCATGAAGTCATGCTAATTCTTTGTCATTACCAATTACCTTTCTAGATGTTCACCAATCATCTCATTAAAGATCCTTGTCTTGAATTTTCTTAGAACTTGAAGTACAAGAAATAAATTAATTACCAGGAAAGGAAATGTGCCATTCATAAGACCAGTGGATAATCAGATGCTCCTTGGGTGATCATACTATGTCAATATAGCTAAATAAAAGTTCTGTTATGTTAGGTGTATAGAATTTATGGGATAAAATAGAACAGAAGTTACCCATGAAGGAAAGTATTCTTGATTAACCAATATATTTTCTTAAATCCTCAAAGCTATTTTGTTCATAGAATAAGATTTTATTGACTAGATGACTCCAAAATAATGCTGGTTGTTATTTATTTCTCCTGAAAAAGAGCAGGATACTAACTCATAGTTCTGACTTAATTTTTTTGTCAATTTTAATGAATAACCCCTGTTTTTTCCTGTATTGTAGTAATGGTGATAGATTAGAAATATTTATTTGTAACTAAATCAATATACTACTTATACTGTTTTGTCACTTATAATTCTTAATTAGTTAATTCTCACATGAAATTTCTTTGATGATAATTTCCAATAAAATAAAGTATTTTAAAAAGAATTATTAAAGCAGAAGTAAAGAGAAAATGTTAGGAAACAGTCTAAATGTTCAAGTCAGCTTTTCTGAATGTGGAAGGAGAAAATTCAGTCATAAATGGAGACAGTCAAAAATTATCAATTATTTAAAAACAATTGAGGTACTGAATTTTTGACTTTACTAAAATCCATCATTAAGTCAGAATAGGGAAAGCCAAAAAGTTGGCCAGCTAGATGGGAAGGAAGTTCATGTTAAGCCAATTATTGGTCAATAAGAAATGATGAACTAGTACTGTTCTACTGAGTATTCATGAGACTTTCAATTATGACAGTAAAATTATGGTATTAAAGAAATTGCCTAAAGGAGTAAGCTGGCTTAAAAAGAAGTCTTAAATAAAATAATTCTAGCAAAATTTCCGAGTTTGTGCCTATGATTCATAGGTCATTGAGAAAAAAATTTTCTAGTACATGTCCCTACCAAATAAACATATAAACTGTTAGTATTTTTATCTTGAGATCTTATAGGAAAAATATATTATATATCGATTTTTCATTTATAACAGAAAATTATAATTCTTTAGAAGACTCATTTGACTTTCAAAACCTTTATAAGTTGTCCCTTCTTCCCCCATGTCTTCTTTTAATACATTTTATGCTAAGGGGCATGATGGTAATAATTAACAACAACCTCATATATACAATATATATCAAAAGCCCCCAACCAAAGCTTTGCAACCAAAATTAGAAGAAAAACAGGAAACTCAGAAAAAAAATCTTTATAGCAAGTTTCTCTTATAAAGGTCACTTTTTAAAAATGTATTGGAAATTGAGTCAAATTTACAAGTTTGAGAACCATTCCCTAACTGACAAGGGGTCGGATATGAATAGAAAGTTTTCAGAGGAAGAAATCTAACCTATCAAAAGCCATATAAAAAATGCTGTGTATCACTAATAATTAAAGAAGCAAATTAAAACACCTCTGAAATATCACTTCATACCCATCAGATTGACTAAGATGATTATACATCCTCCCAGAACAGAAAATGACTGATGATGGATGGAATAATAGCTATAAACTAGTCCAACCATTTTGAAAACAGTTTGAAATGGTGCCCAAAAAGCTGTGTATACCCTTTGATTCTGCCATACCACTATTAGGACTGTACCCCCAAAGAGATCAAAGAAAGAAGAAAAGAATTTAATTTTCAGTATTAGCATTTTATACCTTGGAAGTTAATAAACATTATAAGGCAGAGTTTGGTTTATTGATTTTGTTAGTCTCTAGACTTATAAAAGTGATGGAGACCATGTTAATAATGAAGATTTTAAACCAATTTTATTTTATTTTTCAGTTCCAAATTATGCCTCCCTCCTTCTTGCACAAAAATGCATTGCACAAAATGCACAAAAATATTGATAGAAACTGTTTTGGAGCTAGCAAAGAATTGAAAATTGAGGGAATACCCATGAACTGGACAATGGCATATTATAGTATAAGATTGTGATAAAATACTATTGTGCTGTAAAAATGATGCACAAGAAAGTTTCAGAAAAAAAGTGTGAAGAGTTGTATGAATCTTAGTGTAGTGTGCTTATAGAGCCCCCAAATTGCCAAAATATACTATGCTTTCTAGAGCCCCCACGCTGGGGGGCCAAAATATACCATCCAGACTAGCTCTCTGGAGGATCTTGGGACCAGCCGGAGTCCTTGGTCTTAGTGAAGAAGTGATGAAGCAGAAGACCCACAGAGATGGTCAAAGATGGAGTCCTGGAGTCCGTTTATTTCAAGTCCTCTCAGCCCCTAAATACCTTAGTATGATTACATCACTACAGCACACTGAGCAAGTGCTAACTATAAGCACTCTGTTATTAATATGTAAATGCATCTCTTTACTGTAAGTATCCTTTGCTTCAAATAGAACACAGGTGGTCACACCCTCCTTGACTTCTAAGGAAGGATGAGAGCCCTTAGGGGAGATGGGGAGCCGAACCAGACATTGTCAGCAGGTTCCCTCTGGGCTGAAGGGTCTTAGACCTTACCCCAAAGTTCCCCTACTATCTATGGCCTTCTACACCTTAGCTCATGAAGACAACAGGAGAACATTTAATATAACAACTACGAAATTGTAAAGATAATAAACTTTGAAAGATTTTACTTCTTTAACCAGTACCATGACCAACCATAATTCCAGAGGACTCATGATGAAGAATGATAATCTGTTCAAGTTGAGAGCGAATGAACTTCAAGTACAATTCAAGAATATTTTGTTCTTTCCTTTTATTCTTTTTGGATTCTTTCTTTCAGCTCAGTTAATAATTTCTTTCACATGACTATACACATTGATAATAGGTTTGGGTGTTTTTTTGGCTTCTTAATGGGTAGGGTGGGAGAAGGAGGGAGAATAATTTGGAACTGAAAAATAAAATAAAATTGGTTTAAAATCTTCATTATTAACATGGTCTCCATCACTTTTGTAAGTCTAGAGACTAACAAATCAATAAACCAAACTTTGCCTATAATGTTTATTAATTTCCAAGGTATAAAATGCTAATACTGACAATTCAATAATTGGCTCTCGACATATTCAGTCTGGCTTCAGCACATCCCTGATTTTATTCAATCCTCAAAACCTTGCAATCCAGATTATTCCTATGTTTTCTTCTCAGAAGATGTTCTATCTCCTGAAACTGGGTCAATTTCATCTGTTATCTTCCAAACCTAAAATTTTTTTCTTCTCCATCTCTGCCTTCTGGCTTTCCTAGCTTCCTTTAAGATCAAAAGATAAAATTTTATCTTTTACAAGAAGTTTTCCCCATTGTTTCTTAACATTACTATATTCCTTTGATTAATTATCTTCAATAGATTTTGTATATCTCGCTTATACACTTTTGTTTGCATGTTGTACTTTTCTTAAGATTATGAGCTTCCAGAGTACAATGTGTAGCCCATAGTGCCTAAATTTAGCATCCAAATTCCTGACTCTTCATCATGTGGTAGGCAATAGACTCTTATAACTGATTGATTATGTATATATAATACATATACTGATTATATGGGTATAAAATTCAATTTATGGAAATTGTTACACTTTTATCTCATTAAATATCTGAAAATAGTTTTATTTATGAAATATTAATAAAAAGAGATGATAGTATGATAGTAAAAAAATCAAGTATGATATGGAAAATCTAATTCAATTAGGAGAGATCTTTTTAGAAATGATATTGCATTGTTCCTTATTTTCAGTGATATTTTTCCATTAAAATTAATCTATCAAAATCTTTCTGCTGTTATTAACAATATAAAATGGGGCAGCTAGGTGGCACAGTGGATAGAGCACCAGCCCTGAAGTCAGGAGAACCTGAGTTCAAATGTGGCCTCAGACATTTAACACCTCCTAGCTGTGTGACCCTGGGCAAGTCACTTAACCCCTATTGCCTCAGCAACAAACAAACAAACAAACAAAAAAAAAAACAATGTAAAATGACTGACAATGCAAAAAAATCCCCAAAATCTTTTGTAAATTTCTGAACATGACCATAATTTATATTCATTTCTCACTAGAGTTGGGCAAAATAGCTCCTAATAAGTGTTTTGATTTCCTCATCATTGGTGAGAATTAATCCTTTTCATTTTTGATATTGATAATTTGGTTTTTTCTTTGTTGTTTTTTATCAAATTAAACAATGATTTATCAATTTTATAATAAGCCCAGATCGCTGCTTTTATTTATTAGTACAGTGGCTTTTTTAACTTTCAATTTTTATCAGTCTCTCTTTTAATTTTCCAATTTGAAATTTGATGTTAATTGAGGATTTTTTTTTTTTTTTGGTATGCTGTTTCATTGTTGTCATTCTCTTTAATAAAATTATTTAATGTTATTGTTACTATGATTTTTTTTACCCATTTATTCTTTTTTGTGAGGCAATCTGAGTTAAATGACTTACCCAGGGTTATTTAGCTAATAAGGATCTGAAAATGGATTTTTAATTCAGGTCCTCCTCACTCTAGGACAGATACTCTATTTACTGTCCCACCTACCTGTCCCAATCCACTCATTCTTTAGAATTAGATTATTTAATTTCCAGTGATATGATTCCATTACTCTTTATTGAATGTAATTTTATTACATTGCAATCTGAAAAAAAGATTGATTTAATTCATATGATATTTTGCATTTGGTTTTGAGGTCTTAAACTTAATAAATGGTCGGTTTTTGTGTGTCATACCACTGATAGAGAGGTACATTACTTTTTATTCCTATTCAGTTTTCTCCAGAGATCTATTGCATCTAACTTTTCTAAAATTTTATTCATCTCTTTAACTACTTGTTTATTTTTTTGGTTAGATTTATCTAAATCTATAAGAAAAATATTGAAGTCCCCCCCCCCCCATATAGTGTTACTGTTTATTTGCTCCTGTAACTCATTTAACATTTTTTTTAGAATTTGAATGCTATTTGGTGCTATTTGCTACTTGGTGCTATTTCATTGTCTACTGTATTCTAGACTGTTTCATTGTCTATAATTTCATTTAGCAAGATTTAGTTTCCTTGTTCTTTTAATTAGATCTTTTTTTTTTTTTTTTGGCTTTTTCTTTATATAATGATTTCTATATGTCTTCTTCACTTCTGCGGAAGCATAATAAATTCTACTCCAGATTCTTATTTTTATTCTGTGTATGTCTCTCTACTTCAAAGGGTGAAAGGTGAAAAATAAAATTTTAAAGATGCATATCAGAGAACAAAAGAACAATTTATAAGGAAGTAAAGATGGATACTTGTGACTATAATTTCTTCTATCATACTCTATTGAACTAGTAATTTGTTATTATATATTTTGAATCCTCTCTGATGTACTACTGGGCACATGACAATGTTCTCTTTTGTTTTGTATTCATTTTCTGTTTTTCTTATTTCGTTTTTTTTATTAAATTTTAAAAAAGAAATATAGTAGGACCTGGGCAGGGAGGTAGCTAAATGGCACAGCAGATAGAGTGCTAGTCCTGGAATCATGATGAACTGAGTTCAAATGAGACTTCAGAACTTAACATTCACTGTGATCTTGGTCAAGTCACTTACCTTCAAATAAATAAATTTTATTATTTTCTTGCCTTGCCTTGCAAATAAATAAATAATATTAAAAAAATCTGTATCCCAAAGAAATGATAAAAGAGGAAAAGGACCCATATGTGCAAAAATATTTGTACCAGCTCTTTTGTAGTGACAAAGAATTGAAAAAATGATTATATGCCCATCAGTTGAGAAATGGCTGAATAAATTATAGGATATGAAAGTAATGGAATACTATATTCTATAAAACATGCTATGAACAGGCTGATATAAGAAAGGCCTGGAAAGATTTAGATTTAGATGAAATAATGTTGAATGAAGCAAGCAGAATCAGAAAAACACTCTACATAGTAACAACAAGATTGTGTGATTATCAACTATGATAGATTTGATTTTTCTTAGCAGTTCAATGATCCAAGGCAGTCCCAATAAACTTTGAATAGAAACTGCTATTCACATCCAGAGAGAGAACTATGAAAACTGAATGTAAATCAACACATGCTATGTTCACTTGTTTCTCCTGTTTTTATTTTCTCATCATTTTTCCCTTTTCTTTTTATTTTTCTCTCTCAATATGATTCATATAATATATGTAAGAAATGTATGTACATGTATAATAAAAATGTTTTACATGTAATTGAGGAAAAGAAAAAAAAAGAAATATTATAGGGCCTCAAAATAGCAGGGTCTCATGAGCAAAGAGTGGCATCTTGAGGACCTTGTCATCTTGAAAGATTCTTCCTCCCACTGGGACTTGAAAACACCTAAGCAATGGATTACTCTATTTAAATATAATTAAATTGAATTAATTAAATAACAGTTTTCTCAAAAAAAAAAACAAACAGTCCAACCACTAATTTTGAATTAATTTGAATTAGGCAGATGTACCTAACAACAAGTCAAATAATGTCCTCAAACAAACTTAAGTTTCAGAGTATATGAATGTACTTGTTTATGTAAAATAGTCTAAAAAGTTACTATGAACCAGTTAAAATTGAACAAGAGTGACCTTTGCCAAGACATCAATTGTAAAAAGTCTCATTCTGTGAATAAAGTTTTGTTTCTCCTGTCTTGATATTTTTTTTTTTGCATATTTTAAAGGCTGCCGGAGCAGATGCCCTGGAATTAAATTTATCATGTTCACATGGCATGGGAGAAAGAGGAATGGGCTTAGCCTGTGGGCAGGTAAGGACTTCTGCTTCTTCCTTTTGCATATCTGAGCAGCATTGCAGGTCAGTGTATTGATGGTTATTGCACCTCAGGCTTCTAGGCCTATGAAACACATTACTGGCTGGAGAGTTTCAGGTCTGCATTGTTTAAATATTTAGTACTTAAAAAGTGGAAAATGAGAGAAGCTGAAATTACACAAAGTGTTTAGTTTTATTGAGGAAAAAATTACATTATGTGCTTGACAGGAAGTAATATCATAACAAATAGTTTTTAAAAGCGCTGAGGCAGAATTAGCTGCTTTCAAATGCAATGTTCTTTATTCATTCTTAATGCTGATCCAGTTTCCCTAGAGCAATATCCTGGCCAAAGTGCATTGTTCATAGTGATTTTGTAGTAAATGGGGCACAGCACAAATTGCATTTTACATTTTTTTAGCATCTGATCATTATTCCCTAACTGTGTTTGGGGAGTCACAAAAAGAATTTGTTACTATTTTTATATTTGTATACAATACATAGAAACTTCCACATTATACTACTTTTAATGGACTAACTTGAATATAAAGCAAAAGAATTGTGAAAATATAACCTAGATACAGATTTGTAGGATGAGATCTCGAAAGATTGTTTTGCTAAAAATGAAACATTTTGGCTTTTACTTAGCTTTTAATCTTGTGGGGGAAAAAAATCCATAATGGTATCAGTACCATAAAAAGAACTATTTTAAGTAATGGTAGATTGGTGATGTCTACCGAATGTATTCTTTTTCCAGATATTTTTCTTCTAATGGGAAAGCAAATTGGACTCATACTTACACTGATATAAACAGTTCCCAATGTGGAAACTGTCCAGTGATATAAAGTAGAATTCTGTCCATTATTTAAAGTCTTAGAAAGTTACCCAGAGTACTGAGAGATTTAGTGACTTGTCTATATATGGTCTTGCAACTAGTATTTTTCTGAGGCTAGGCAGGAATCCAGGTTTTCAAGTAAGCATGTGGTACTTAATTTGCTAGACTTAATTTAACCTACTAAAATGAACATGGTTTATATAGAAATAGGAAGATTCAAAAGCATCTTACAAAACACCTTATTAAACTTCAGAACATACTTGAGTTAGGCAAGATGCATTCTTATAAGGAATGTTTTCCCTAGTTTCTGATTCACACTGCCAAATTTGTTGGGAGACGGTGAAGAATTCCGGAATGAAATACAAGACTCAAAACTTCCAATCAAAAGAAATCATTAGATAAAAAGCACTCTACGAGTGAGTTAAATTACTTGAAAGTTTTTTTTTTTTTTTAATCTAGCACAAAATCTGATTTCAACAGGTGGAGAGAAATGTGGAGGGGAAAAGTAAGGAACTGTTTCAGGGAATCATATTTTCCCAACTGCAGCCAAAATTTTCCCTTTAACCCTTTCACTACTTAGAGAAGTTAAATCTCAGCTTTTTGTGATAGAAGCTCATCTGCAGGAGAAAATAAAAGCCCCTAATACTAGAATAACACAATTTTGTGTGACGTTATAGCTTAGAATCATGGATTTTTTTTTTCTCAAAAGCACTTAAAAACCATCAAAATCATTCTCTTTACATCACATATAAAAATCAGAGGCCAAGAGGTAGAGTAACTTTCTGAAGATGACATAGCTAGAAATTGCTTGAGGCAAGATTTTCATTTGGGTTTTCCCTGGCTCAAACTACAGAGTTTTTAATCTTCTAGACCACTTAGCCATCTTAATATGATGGTTTGATAGTTTGGAATATGGTATGGTAGTTTGGAAAATGATTCTGGAGAGAATCTACCAAAGAAAACCTATCTTAAATTCATTTTTGAATACAAAATAATTTTCACTTTAGCTCTCCTAAAATATGACATTGCTTAGATATTAAATTATCTAAGTGACAGTTAGTAGTTAACAAGGAACTTTCTGACAACATGGAATCTTGCACAATCTTTAGCTAAATCAGCAACCCAGCCATCACCAATCAGTGTTATCATTTTCATTTTTAAAAGGTTGGGAAAGCATCCAAGAAGGAAGGAAAGTAGGAAATTAGGAATAAACAGAAACCAGAACTAAATAGAAAATTTGACTTTGAAATATAAGATTTAAGAGAATCACAAAAAAAGATAAAGATAAGAGAGAAATCACAAAAGACTCAATAAGATTAAACTATTTACCTTTCTATATGGGAACATGATATATGCAACTTCTAAGAATTTATCATTATTAGGTAGTTAGAGGACAGCACCTTCACCAAAAGAAAAATGACTATATATTAAGGCATAAAATCTTCACAACCAATTGCAGAAGAGCAGAAAAATTAAGTGTAATGTTTTTAGACTCTAATGAATTTTTTAAAATATATTAAATAAAAGACTGTGGAAGCATGGGTTAAAAATTAATTGGAAACTGAATAATCTAATCCTAAAGAATGAGGAAATCAGGTGCTGCAGTGGATAAATGCCAGGTCTATCATCAGAAAAACTCATCTTTGTGAGTTCAAATCTAGCCTCAGACACTTATTACTGTGTGATCCTGGACAAGTCAGTTTTTCACCTGTAAACTATACTGAGGAAGGAAATGATGAACCATTCTATTACCTTTTCCAAAAAAACCCCAAATGGGGTCAAGAAGAATTGGATACAACTGAAATGAATGAACAAAAAAGAAAGAGAATGAGTGGGTCAAAGAACAAATCACAGAAACAATAAATTATTTCATTAAACATAAATTCTAAAATTTATGGATGTAGCCAAAGCAGTTCTTTGAAGATATATATATATCTTACATCAATAAAAGAGAGAAAGAGCAGATCGTGAATTGGGAATGCAGATAAAAACAGTAGAAAAAGAACAAATTAAAAATCCTCAACTAAACACTAGAATGGAAATCCTGAAAATCAAATAAAAGATTAATAAAGTAATAAAATTTAATAAAACAAAAAACAAATATTGAATTAACAAATGAAACTGGGAGCTAGCTTTATGAAAAAAAAACACTGTAAAATTTTTATTTTGATTTTTTTAAAAGATGAAAATGAAATTATCCATATCAAAAATGAGAATGGTGAATATGCCACAATAAAGATGAAATCATAGCAATTATTAAGAGTTTATTTTTGCCTAAATACACGCATATAACTCGTAATCTAAGTGAAAATGGGGAATATTTGGCAAAAATTATTAACTGCCCATATTAGCAGAAAAATTAGAATACTTAAATAATTCCATCTTAGAAAAAAAAAAGAGCAAATCATCAATGAACTCTCTAAGAAAAAAATACCTAGGACTAGATTTATTCACAAGTGAATTCTACTAAATATTTAAGGAACAATTAACTCCAATACCATAGAGTTTTGAAAAACTGGGTGAAAAAGTCTTACCAAATTCATTTTATGACACAGATATAGTATTGATCCCTAAATCAGGGAGAGCAAAAATAGAGAAATAAAACTATAAATCAATTCAAATAAATGAATACCAACAAAAAAATTTAAATAAAATTTTAAAAAATTAAAATAAAATAAGGAGCTTACAGCAATATATCACAAAGATCATACACTATGACCAAATGGGATTTAAACCAGAAATGGGAGACTGGTTTAATATTAGATAATAGCAGCAAAAAAAGACCCTATCGATAAAAAAATAACAAAAATTACATGATTATATGAATAAAAACAGGAAAAGCCTTTGACAAAATGCAGCATTCATTATTATTAAAAACACTAAAAGCATAGAAATAAATGGAACCATTCTTTAAAATGATAAGTAGTATCTATCAAAAACTAAGAGCAAACTTTATCAATTATGGGGATAAACCATGGGGATAAGCCTTCCCAATAAGATCAAGGTGAAACAAGAATGTCCATCTTTACCAGTATTATTCAGTATTGTACTAAAAATACTAATTATAGCAATATGAAAAGAAAAAGAAATCAAAGGAATAGAAATAAGCAAAAGGAAATGAAACCATCGCTGTTTGAAGATATTGTGATATTATACTTATATTATTATTATATACTTATATTATTGCAGATATTATACTTAGAGAACTTTAGACAGCTAAAAAAAACAAACAAAAAACTAGAAACAATTGACAACTCCAAGGAAGTTTCCTTAAGCCAGGGATTATAGGAACACAATTACAAAATACTTTGCAAAATAAAGACAGGTCTAAGAAACTGGAAAAATATTAATTGCTCATGGGCAATATAATAAAAATGTCCATTCTACTTAAGTTACTACTTAGTGCCATAGCAATCCAACTACCAAATAATTGTCTTACAGAACTGGAAAAAATAACAAAATTCATCTGAAAGAACAAAAAATCAATAATGTCAGGGAAATCAATAAAAAGCAGATGATGGAAGTAATTCAAAATTGGGGTTAAGTAAGGCATGAGTTATAAAAAATGTCAGAAAAATTTTGATAATAAATACTGTATTCTGAATTTAAATATCAGTCTGCCTGAAAGTTTAATTTAATTTAGTGTTAATCTATAAGCTATTCCTGTCTTGGAGAGAGAGATGTACAAACTGTCATAGTCCTCCATTCTCTTTGACATAAACTCCAAAAAAGATATTTATAGCATTCTCAAGAAAGAAGAGATACGAGTTAACATTCCAGAACTGTTGAGGAACCAATTCACCATCTCATTTCCTCCTAGACCACTCCTCTCACTCTGTAATTATCAATAATCTTTTCTCTTTGGAGAAATGTAGTCCTACTTCTAATCACTTCTAGTAGGTAAAGAATCAATGAATAAGACAAAAGTTATTCTTTATTAAATTTCTGGTTACTACCCTTAATCTGTTCTCCTAGTGATCTGTAGCTTTTTGTCATTTGTTTGTTGTTTTTTGTTTTTTCCTCTTTTATCTCACCCTGTCACTTGCCTTTCCAAAGGCTTTTTCACAAGATCATAGAAAAGGATTTAGGGGAAAATAATAGCTTAAAAATATTTTTAGATTCACCAAAAAATGTTTTCATATATTTTGATAGGAACAAAGGATTCAGGAGTAGGGAATAGTCTCACAGTGAGAGAGAAAAATGAAATCAGAACAAGGATGATTACTTGAGAAAATATCAAGGGATGGAAGTTTGAAAATCATGGACAAAATGAAGGATAGTGTTAAGAGAAGTGAAGCATAGAAAGATATAGAATGATATATGATTACTATTGAATAAAAGGATTTCAGAATTGGTGTGTCTAAAATAGGGTGATAAGGCTAGTGAAAGGGATCAAAACCATGAAACACATAAATCTGTTGAAAGATCTAGGATATCCAGCTTTAAGAAGAGGAGATCAAGGGGTAGAGGAGAGCATTGATTATTGTTTTCAAATATTTGAAGGGCTATAATGGGAAAGAGTGACTAGATTCAGTTTGACCCTGGAGGGCTAGAGTAGTACCAGATTCACCTCAATGTAAGGGAAAACTTCCTCACAAGTTAGGCTATCCCAAAGTAGAATGGGCAACCTTAGAAAGTGTGAAGTTCCCTTTCACTTGCCTTTTTTCAAGTAAAGACCACCATTAAACAATTGTTAGTAATGTAGCCATTAATGTAGGTTATGTCAGTCAACTGCATGTATTAAGCACCTACTCTATGCCAGACATTGTGGAAGTAACATCCAAGTGTTTCTATGATTTTAACTTATTTTTATAATTCTTCTGAAGGAGAGGCTTTCTATAGTAAACCCTGTATAACACTATAACAGCTTATTGGCTGTTGGGTTCTTTATTTCATGGCTAAGGATTTGTTCCAATTATCTAAGAGGAATTAAGTTTATCTAGACTTAACTCCTATTGGAAGTGCCTGGAAACTGGCTACTCAAATGGAATATGCGTGGTCAGGCTGACATCTGGTGGTCTTTGTTCTTTAGAAGTATAAAAAAGACATTGGTCCAGGGTACAGATATTCCAGTGGCTAGAAAATATAAAACTTGGTCATATAATTGACCACAGAATTTATAAATTGGTGCCAGAGAATCTGAATAGAAGGGAAAGGGCAGAGCAAGAGCAAGGATAAGGGAAAGGCATGAAAAAGTTCTCATAAAGCCAACAAGCTAAGCAGTTATCATGGGGAACATGTCTAATTGTGGTCAATAGTCATAGAGATTAAAAAGGATAGCAAGAACAGTGGATCAGATTGAATCACAAAGTATCCTTCCATAAAAGTGGTATTCAATCTTTTTTTTAATATCTAAAGAGTTTGTAGACCTTCATGTCATGTTTATGTAATCAATATTGATTAAAATGTTAAGGATAAACATCTATAAATTAGATATAATATCTTTAAAAAGATATCTTATTAATCACAATAATATCTAGATTCCTATACATGTTGAAACATAAGTTATCTAATCTACTGATTTGTTTATTTCTTTTCCTAAATTTTTTAATGAGATCGATCCCTTGAAATATTCTAGGAACCCCCTAGGAATCCAAGGCCACAAGTTGGAAATCACTGTTTTGCTTCAGGAAGGCAAATTTTGAATTGCCTCAGGAAATTATAGCATTGAAGTTGCTCCATCTTCAGAGGCACCTAACTCTGCTCCACTAATGGGTTTGTCCGTATCAATACAATACACTATTCACTTCAAGGGTCTTCTGAGACCGTCTAAGTAGGTAGTATTCCATTTCTGGAGTGGATAGAGCTCTCTTTGTAACCTAAGAGTACAGGATACCACAAAAGACATCCTCATTGTCTCATCTGTTTCTTCAGGAATACAGCTAGAGAGCCATTAACAGAATGTTCAGAACAAGGTCCTGACTGTTACACGGGAGTGGGTAGTGTTGGACTTCAAACCAAGATCAATACAAAGGGTTTTTGTTTGTTATTTCTATTTTTGTTTGTTGGGGATGATAGGTAAGAAAAAGAACATTAACATCTGGGGAGATAAGGAAATAACTTTTATGCTGTTGTTGTTTTTGTCCTTTGCTCTTGAACAGGACCATAATATTAAAGAGATGATGTCATGGCATTCAAGAGAATTGGATTTGAATGGGGGTGGGTTGGGCAAGGTCACCTGCCTCACTTTCCCCTCCAGAACCATCTGGGTCCAGTGGCAAGATATTTCAGGGGTCCTCAAACTTTTTAAATAGGTGGCCAGTTCACTGTCCCTCAGACTGTGGGAGGACCGAACTGTAGTAAAAACAAAAACTTTGTTTTGTGGGCCTTTAAATAAAGAAACTTCACAGCCTTGGGTGAGGGGGATAATCGTCCTCAGCTGCCGCATCTGGTCCATGGGCTGTAGTTTGAGGACCCCTGATATAGATCAAGACATTCTCTTTATAGGTAGCATCTTTTGCACTAACTATTGAAGGTAGTTATGGGTTTAAGAACACATCTAATGAATTTTGTTTTATTTCTGTTGTGTTTAAGATGTCTCTAGTATATCTAGCAAGAGATGCCCAATTAGCACTTGCTGATGTTGTATTGAAGGACCCCGTGGGTAAGATATGTAGATTTTGAAACCATTTGGAGAAAGCTTCTTCTGACTAGAAGTATTCAAGCAGAGTCTGGTTGACCATTTGTCAGAGTTTTGTACACCTATCTACCTCATATGTTTGTTTTGATAAGTGTATTGTAAACCTTGAAGTCTTATAAAATGGGAGGGGTTTGTGTTTGTTTTCTCTTTATTACATTATATGAAAGACTGAATTAAGTAATCTTTAAAATCTGATTCCAGTTCTATGGTTCCATTATAAATCATCATATTCTAACACAATTTTAACAAAATTTTGGTCAATATGATTCCATAGAATTCACTCTAAGACACAGAAGATAAACTCTTCCAGAGCTGCTTCTGGCTCTCTCAATTCCTAATTCACTTCTAAATCTCCTGTCTTATTTGTGAGAGGAAAGGCACTTGATTGGGAGTTTCAGGGAAAAGGAGCAGCAATGAAAACATTATCCTGCTGGTAACTCTTCCCAATTGTCTCTTTGAGTTAGTCAAAAAGAAGAAAGAAAAGGACACAGCTAAGCATCTTCATACTACATGTATAAATTCCTGCTTGACTTTTTTTCCCCTTCAGAGAAAGTATCTTTTTATTTCACTCTTCACTTTTCTCCTCTCATTGCTATTTATTTCATTCCCCTAAGATCTTTAGGCGACATTAATCTAGCCTGTCCCTCTTTTTTGACAGATAAAAAAAAAAAACAAACAAGCCCAGCTCCTCAGAGATTAAGAAAGGTGTCCAGATGTATACTTATATTGTATTTAATTTATACTTTAACATATTTAACATATATTGGTCAACCTGCCATCTGGGGGAGGGGGTGGGGGGAAGGAGGGGAAAAATTGGGACAAAAGGTTTGGCGATTGTCAATGCTGTAAAATTACCCATGCATATAACTTATAAATAAAAAGCTATAATATAATTTTAAAAAAGAAAGATGTCCAGGATTACATAGCTAGTCAGAAACCATTCTGATACTGGATGAACTCTTTTCTCAGTACTCCTCCTATTGCTCTTTCCACCATTCAAGTCTGTATAATTTTTTCTATGGAGTTAAATAAGTGTTTTTTAATATATAGAATATGTTCCCTGTGGGGAGGGAAAACTATGGAGTTATTGTAATGAATCCATATGCTTATCCAGCCTTGTCATTTTGATCTTTATTTAGTTCCAACAAAATATGCAGTGTGAGTCTGTAAAGTAAATAAGCAAACATTCATTCTGTAGGCTGAATCAATAATGTATTCATATATGTATCACTAGGATTCACATGTAGATAGATGGTGTTGTGATTAGCAAAATATAAGCTCATTTAAACACATTCTTAAAAAGCATGGGGATTTTTTGTCATTGAGTGTTTTCTCAGTCAATTTTGGGTCCTGCAAAATTTTCCCATGTTAAAAAGGATTCCCTGTACTCACAATGGTTGGAAACAATTGAGCTGGCTATAGTTGTACCATGCTTGTTAACTTCATTACCAAGCTCTCAGCTAAATTTCCCTAGCAACACATAGCAACTTGCAACTTTTGCACAATGCCTGGGTAGAAGAATTCTTTAGAAACTGTTTCCTAAAAGAGCATGTATCCCCATACACAGGGAAGAACATTTTGAACAAAAATAGGAACAAAGATTTGAACAGAGATTTAAACTTGTTTCCTGACATATACACAATTATACTTCATATTGTCCCACCCACCAGCATGCTATAGTGACAGGAACTATTAGTGTGCTACTGAGCACTTGCCTTTATTATTCATAAAATGGTTATAACATTGTATAACATAGGAATCAATGTTATGAGATATTCATCTATGCATAAATGGTTCTAATTCACTAAGATCTCTGGATCTATTTTTTTTTAGTGTGTGTGTGTGTGTGTGTGTGTGTGTGTGTGTGTGTATATATACTGTTGAATATTTTTGGAATTTATTTTTCTTTCTTGGATGAAAGTATTTGTTTGATATGAGAATCAAATTTGCTTTCCACTTAATCCTCCTTCTCCAGGATATGGGGGATGACCTTGTATTCTTGAAGGCTATGATATAGATTCCAAGTTCTAGGAGAACTGTCCAAGCTGGAAAGCCTTTGAGTTTGAACCAGTCAGTGGAATCTATTTCCTTTTCAGGACAAGCCTAAGTAAATTTGGTGGTGTTCATTGTTCATTGTTAGTAGATTGGCTACCTGAAAAATTTTTTTTAAATGTATTTTATGCACTTTTTGTCTGCAACAGCTCATGTGATGGTAAATATAGAAGAGGTACAAGCTATGATGGTGGATAGAGAATCATGCTGATGAAATAAATGAAAATTTTAAAGTATAAAAGCAAGTAAACTGATCTATCTGTTCCTGTAGAATATAGAACTCCACCACCAAGGGAACCTCTTCCACCTGTAATCAAGGTGGAGCAACCTCTCCATCAAAGGGTAAAAATACCAGAAAAAGAGTTTGGCAGCTAGGGTATGATTATAAAATTCCTTTAATAATCATCTGGGTTACTTACATATGGGCTTTTGGAAGTATCACCAAACAATTCATTAGATCTCTAATACCCACTATGCACTCCAGGGCAGCAGCCAGACTAGTCAGTAGATCCTCATAAAGATCTCCAAAAATTCCTGTGGTAATTATAGAAATCAGACAAAGGGAGAAGGAACTATAGAGAGTCATGCATTTTGGCTAATATTTTTATTTATTGTTTGAAAATCGGGCCTGGTTTCAGAACCCAGGTGCAAGATCAGTGCAGGTAGTTAGATATTCAGATACTCAAAACTGTGGGCTACTTGGTTTGAGTAAGTTTCCAAATATACATAAGATTATTTGCTGGATACTGTGTCCTTGTATTGGCTTTTACCCTTTTGCTATGGTTTTCATCCCCTTTAATATGCTTTTTATAGTCCATGACAACCCCACATTCTTTCCTAAAGTCCTTATTACATAAAGCTTTCACCACTCAGGACCCACTGTTCCAAAGGCCTTAGAAATTTTAAGTTGGACTACTACTAATTTTTATGAAAGCGAGGACTTAGATAAACACTTTTTATTCAAATCTATGATGACCTAGATTTTATAACAGATTGTGTAATTTTCATGTCTGCCTATTGTTCATTCAGAAGAGATAGATACCTTTCTACTAGTAATTGGTCAGCAAGTGTTTCTTAAGTTCTTTCTATCAATGCTGAGAACACAAATAAAAGCAAAAAGAAAAGGAGTCTGTATACTCCCATAACACATAAAAAAGGAAAGGGAACTGGGAAGAAAAAGGAAAAGAAGAATAAAACGCTCAAAGAAGGAGTCTGGATTGTAGCCTGATGAGAAATAAAGACATAGAAGGCTTAGGCAACCTCCTTTTAAGAAAGTCCTAGAAGAAACCAACCAATTGGAACACAGGAACAAAGGCTACTTTTCAGTGGAACTTCCAAGGCTGAAATTATGTTCCATGTGGAAGTTTTTTGAAACATGATGAAGGAGTCTGAGTTCAGCCTTCCTCAACTATGTCAGAAATATTGCCATCTTTAAAGTGTACCATTTAATTTTGCCTATTCAAACATACAACTTAGCAAGAATTTGGAAATCCTGAAATAAATATTCAACTCAAATATGGAACCTTGAAGTTTTATGCATTGTCCCGATTTAATAGTGACATGGTTAAGTGGGAAAAGGATGAGCTTAGAAGTATCAGATGTTTAAGAACCTAAAATATAATTGACCCTGATAACATATTATGATCTACAGAAACGGATTATTTCATATCTTTATCATAGTCTTTTCATATTGCAGATTTAATTTAAATAAATATTGTATGTGTGTTTAAAGGGCAAGACATTTTTTGTGTTGGAGCATTCCACTGTTATTCATAAAATATTAACCACCAATTATTGCCCTTACCCTTGCCAAACAACAGACATTTCTAACCAGGATAGCATCCAAATTTAAGTGTAAGGACCACATATCACCAGATGTGTTGTTGACTTTCTTGGGAAATAAAATCTTATTTCAACAGCTGGGTTAACAGAGCCACTCTGTTATAGTATCTGGGCCCAAAAATAAAACAGCTATAGACTGGACTAGTTCTCCTTTTTTATTGTCATTCTGTATATAGGGATAATATGAAATGCAACGTTCAAAGAGTTACAATACCTGGCAGTCTCAGTAGTTCGTGTGTACCTATAACCATATTAAACATCACTGTGAGGGGAAAAGAAATAGAAAGACCCTGTAGGTTATAGAAATAGTCTCTCTTCCTTCCCCAGCCTACCAGGGATAAACTAGTATAACATAATTCTTGCTGGGAATGGAGTTCCTATAAAATACTGATTAGCTGTGTGACACTGGGCAAATCATCTAACTTCCCTACACTTCAGTTTTCTCATCTATAGATTGGGAATAATAATAGTAACTACCTTTCAGGATTATTATAAGGAGCAAATGAAATAATATGCAAAACTCTTTTCATAACTTTAAGTACTATATGAATGCTAGCATAAAAAAATGACTTAAGCAAAGGAGCCATAAGGCAAGAAAAAAACTTCTTGCATGGAGATACTGTTATATGATCATCTACTATACCTTGTTTCAGGTTTCTTACATTATAAGTCTTACAACTCTGACACCAGTCTTTACCCTGTTTGCTGAAGAATGTCATTGTGAATTAGAAAAATCAACCTTTTAACTCTATCTTTTATAATTTGATATCAGGATAAGAATTCTTATATTCATAGATTAATATATATTATGAATATCATATATTCAGTATAGGATATATATTGAAAAGAACCATAAACATTATTTGGTTCAACCTTATGTGACCCATGAATTCCCCTAGAATACTCCTGATGAGTGATGTTATGGCCTGAATAAAATTATAGCCCCCCTCTCCCTTTTTTTCCTTGCCGTTGGGACTGGGAGAATTCAGTCAGAAAAAACCTTGAAGCTCTGGCCACTTTGCATTCCATTGTATCATAAAGTCTCCATCCTTGCTAGTATAATTTCCCCTCCATTTGAGTATTGTTTCTTGTTGCTGTCTCCTGCTCTTGACCTTCTTATCTTGACCCCTATCCTATCAGGACTAAGTTATGATCCTTTCCTGGAATTATATCTTGTCCACTCACCCAGTGTCTTCAATCTGCCTTTGTTTCCCCTATAAGATTGTATACTCAGGTTATTCTGTTCACAAATCCTAGTTAGATATAAAAGTTCCCTGCTTCAGTGGCTCAGGGTTGAATAATTTTTGAACACGAGTTCCATTTGACAGGCTATCACAAACTCTGCACAACTAAAAGATTAAAAAAACTAATCTCTGTTTTGCCTCAGTTTCTATAGCATTACAGTGATAATACAGCCATTATTTGGAGGATGCCAGTAATAGATAATTCTCTGACACCTCCATTATCAGATAGCCTTAATTGTTAGGAGAGACTTCTATGTTTTAAGCAAAAGCTTATTATCTTGTAACTCTCTTTCTCCTTGTAGATTTGGTCTTAGTACTGTCCTCTGGGAGAAGAAAACAATTCACCTTTCAAAAGTTTATGGTGAGGGGCAGCTAGGTGGCCAAGTAGATAGAGCACCAGCCCCAAAGTCAGGAGGATCTGAGTTCAAATCTGGGCTTAGATACTTTACACTTGCTAGATGTGTGACCCTGGAAAAGTTGCTGAACCCCAAATGCCTCAGCAAAAAAAAAAAAGTATATGGTGAGCATTTGTTGATGTAATCAAATTTTAAAATAAAAAATAGAATGAGTGGATATGATGTATGAGTTCATGCCCATTTCCTAAGGAAATGTAAATAATTTCCACTGGAAAGCAACAAAAAGATCCTAAAAACTACCTCATTCAGAAAACACTTCCTCTCTTTGAAAGATAATAAGCCACGGGTCATAATAGCTTAAAGTATAAAGTCATTTTAAAGATATTTGAGGGGGAAATATTGAAACATTTTAAGCAGGATTATCTGAAAATAGAGAGAAGCAATGGTGGGAAATAACAGGTGTAAAGAAAACTTGGCAGCAAAACCAAATGAGCATAGATTTCTTTGGAAATTTAAGGAAAAACAAAACTAGAAGGAAGACAGCAAACGGTGAAAAGGATAAGGGGGAAAAGGCTATAAATATTTTTGTAACAAACTCTTTTCACCATCAATGACAGTGTAGTTACCATGTTTGAACCCTGACATCAGTCTCTGAGGTGATATATGAATGAGGAGAAACACTAAAGAAAACAAAAATAGAAAGAAGAACTTCTGAAGTAGAAAAAGCAATGGAAGTCATGCTGGAGGCAATAAAATTTTAAAGGCATTTAGAGATTGATTCTGAAAGAATAGAAGATAATAAACTTGGTAAAAAAAAATCATAGACATTTTTGTTACCTAAAAAGAAAGAAAAAGGAAAAGATTGAAAGAGTATGAATAGCCACCTTATTATATTGTTATTTCCCCATCTCTCCACAAATGTTATGAACATAATCTAAATAAATATTAAGAAAACCTCTGATGGACTCATGGGAAGAAAATGAAAAGCATTTTAAAAGAATAATCAATTTCAGGGAAGATAATAGCAATATAGAGAACCAACCTTGGAGGCAGGAAAATCAAGGTACAGGTCCTATCTCTTAAACCTACTGCTACTTAAACATACTAACCCTGGGCAATTTTCTCAGTCTCTTTATGCCCCAGGCAACTCTCTAAAACTTTAAGTAATATAGCCATTGCTGATCTACATTTGATAGAGGGATTTCCTCCCTGGAATTTCACAAAAGCGATGAAAATCAGAGGTGTGGGAGAGACCTACAGCAGGCCACATTGTTATAGTGACACAGCTGACTGAAATGTATAGAAAATATACACTCCCATTTTTAAAAATATAGCAAAGCATTTGATTCAATAGAACAAAATCATATCATCTACCAAGATGTCTCTCATTGAGATTCCTTGGAAATATGCAAAACCAGAGATAATTCTGTCCTAGGACCCTTTATCAAAAAGGGACAAAATAGGCTGATTATGCTCATCAAAGGTGTTTGCCATCATTATGGAGGATTTATAGCAGAGAATCTCTATGAAAGAACTTATTTTAGATAAGGTCTGTTCTTGACACTATGCTGATGGCTTCAAGTCCTAGAATATCACACAGAATGCAATGCAATAGGAAGGAACATGGTAGGAGTGAGTAGGCTGCAACTCATTACCAACTAATAATTATATGAAAGCAATATGGCACAGCATTAAAAGCTTTGTGTTGAGAGTTAAAGAACTTGGTTTTGCTCCTGGCTTTACTACCTGCCACCTTTATGATACCGGGAAAGTCATTTAACCATTTAAAGTTCTCGTTTCCTCTTATTCAAAATAAAGAAGTTGGACTGTGGCATCCTCTGTCTATTCCAGCTCTAAGTGTCCCCATGTAACTAAGTTGAATATAGGGCATTATCATGGAAATATGCATTTGGAGAAGAAGGCAGGCTAGTCCCATGGAGAGGCTCCATGTTCCATTGTTATCTGTCATGGAAGGAGGAGGGTGATCTCCGACATATTAATTTAATCCCTCCCCCAAAGAGAATTTGAAGAAGACAAAAATAGTCACCCAGTATGCGAAAACCTTGATGAGCTAGGATCTAATCCACAGTGAAAAACCACAGACACTTCAAAGTATTGAAATGATAAAACTAAAATAAAAATGAAAATTATTATTTTCATCTGGACTTGAGAATCATTTAGTGGAAGAATTTTGGATCTGGATGCTTTCTTCAGTATTAGAAATGGAATATAAAGGTCATAAAGTCAATTGTTGCTGAGTTAAATATGAGAGAGGCTGGACCCCAGGGGTTTGGCATCCAGAGGCACCAGATTTACATGCATAGAAGAATAAATGTTAAAATTTCAAAATTAACCTAACTATATAAAAATTATACATGATTATGTAATAATGTAGTTATATTGAGACTCACCAAATGTAGCTGCATACTTTAAGTTTGGGGAATACAGCCAGTGTCTTGCACTTAATGGGAGGAGGGATGAGCATTGAAAGATAGTTCTTGAATTGAATTCAGAAAAGATAACTGATACCTTATGAGGATATCTCTTTCTCTATTTTTTTTTCTCTTTCAATATTATGTAAACCTTTAGAAGCATTTTGGAATTAATTATCCCTTTGTACAGGATGGGAGTAAGTATGTTTAGGCAAAAAGAAATGTTTTATATTGTATTATGGTGCCCAGCCCTTTATTTGATTTTAATTTCTAGTCATTAGACTAGACACTGGTGCTTACATAATGTAGCTAGCTAGAGGATATTTGTAAGAAGCATCTATATGGTTGCCAATACTTTGCCTGAAGCTGGCTCTGTGTGAGTTTTCCATTTTAGTTATTAATGCTGGTTAATAATAAAGTGATGAATTTTTCTTTTTTTTTTTTTAAAGCTCTTTATAAATTGTTAGTAGAAGGCAATGCCCTTTAAATCTATAACTGGAATTTCAGCACTGGGTTAAGGAGTGCTATTGATTTTCCATAGAGCAATAATAGCATAGCCATAAAAGTTATGTGTAATAACAAATATGTAGACCACCTGGTGAATAGTTGCAGCATAGTTTTTTTAAGTGTATTTTTTAAACCCCAGTAGCTTTTTTACTGTGTCCATCATCTGTTAGAATTGAAAAACATAGCAATGATAGCTTTTCAAACAGTTAAAAATCTTACACTGAATATTGTCAATACCATAGTGAGATTTAGAAGTGTGCTTGCCTTCGTTCGCTACATGCTTTATTGACTGCTATGTCAAGTAAAACTAAAAACAACCCATCAGTCTGGAACATTGAAGATCCCATTGAGGGATATGGATGGGTGTGAAATTATGAAGGGTATATGTAACCTAATGGCATGTTGGAACTATGAGTAGTAATTGTTGGAACTAGTCGTAGTTAGGAAAACAAACAATTTGGGAAGCTGACATAGATAGCCTGGGTATGAAAAATGGGACTTTTAACCAAGGAAAAGCTTGCATAGAGAAAATAAAAGATATTAACATGAAATTTAATATATTGATTGAATCATGAGTTGTTAATTGATAATAATGTATTAGTTGATAATAATCTATTAAGTGCTTACAGTGGGTCAGATATTGTAGATTCAAAGATAAAAATGAAACAATCCCTACCCTCAAGGACCCTACATTTGCTGGGAGGTGTTTGGAAATGCAGCCCAAGGTGATAGAGACAGACTTTCTGAATAGCCAGTTATCTGGTAGAATTTGTCTCCAAAGAACATGGACTTTTGTTTTTCTCTTTGAATATTCAGCACCAGACACATAGTACATAGCATATAGTGTATTGAACATAGTAGGTCCTTGTTAACTATTTGTTTAATTGTATTAACTTTAACTCCAGTAACTTTTTAAGCTACTTCACAGCTAGATAAATAGATACATAGATAAGATACATACATACATAGATGGATGATAGATTGATAGATAGACTCAATAGAAAACTTACTGTGAGATGTTAATTTATAGCAACAATGATGATGTCAGCAATAATGATGCTGATGAAACCTAGACATTGTGAGATGCTCTTAAGTATCTTACATTGCTGTTTATTTAGAGGAACTAGCCTGAGTTTAACTTTCTGTGTTTGCAATTTCTGGAGCTGTCCAGCATTGTCAAAAACTCTTAAAACAACTATTGCTGTCACTTAAGCCTGCTTCTAATTCATTTGTTCAAAAAACAATGCAAAAATAACTAAAAAAAAATTTTTTTTTGTGAATTATCAGAAAGTACTACAAAAGATCTCCCATATCTTCAAAGCCCTTTTAGAAGGTACAGTTCTTCCATCTTGTAACCTACTTGCTTTGGTTAATTATTCATCTTTCCATCTATTTCCACCCACTACCCTCACATTGTAGCCAACTCTTGGGGTGAGAGATAGGGAGGGGGATTTCTGCCATTTCTGTGAGGCAAATACTGCTGGCAGAAAGTATAGGTTCTTTTTCATTTCTACTCTAGCTCTTGAAATATCTTTGCTGTCTCCTAACCTTGACTTTCCCTTCCTAGATTTAGAAATCTGTAGGATATTACTTCCCCCCTTTTTCTCTACTATTTACCCAGTTCCTGAAATACCTGAAAAAAATATAAATTCATTATATGTATTTCTAACATATAACCCTTCAGACACTGCCTATGTTTTCTCCAAAGTTCTGTTCCCTTTGTTCCTTTCATTCTTCTGATTTCCTTGTCCTCAATTAAATGCCTTCTGATCTCCTATTTAACCAGTCTATGATCTGAGACTTTAGGGAGCAAGAACCAATAGGAAATTTTAAAATTCAGATCCTGAATCCAGGAGCCAGAAGGGTTTCTTGTGCATACAACAAAACAAGGTAGCTACTGTCTTCAGAAGTTTTCCTATTTTACCTCAGCCTTTGTTCTCTTACTGATGGTTTGATTTTTAAAGAGTTTAACATATTTTGAACAATACTAAACTTGAAGAGAATACATTTGGAATATTAAATAGTAGTCCATAAGGACAAGCAATCAGGAATCAGGAAGCATACAAGCAATAGAAATTAAAGTGGGAAACTGAACCAGTAAAACATGCTATGGGGGGGAAAAAGGTGTTAGATTTGAAATAAGGGAACCCAAGTTTCAATTACATCTTTGGCATTTACTTCCTATGACCCTGAACATGTTATTTAATTTCTGGGTCTCAGTTTTGTCATCTGAAAAATTAGAAGTTAGAGCTACCAGTCTCCAAGATCCCTTCTAACTTTAATCATATTATTCATAGAGATTCATAGAATCTCAGAGTTAAGAGACCTCAGAGGCCCTCAAGTTCAACCTGCACCTGAATAAAAATTAAATCTATGTACAAGTGGTCATTCAGAATTTTCTTTTTAACATCACATTACTTATATTTACAAAAGGCCTTTGAGATTTGTAAAGGACTTTATGAGGTAACATGTAAAGATGTTTGAAAACCTTCAAGCATTATCTTAATGCTAGCTATTATTATCATTACTTTATTTTTTTTTGATCTGGGTGTCAACCCTGCGATATATATACTATTGTTTCATCCATTTTACAAAGGAAAATGATGCTCAGAAAGTCTAAGTGATTAGAGTACAACTCTAAGTACAGTGTGAAATACCATCTTTCTGAAGATACCCAACATATCTTGAGGTAGATCATTGAATTTTTGGATAATCAAATACATTTTATGAAATACCTAATATTTGAGTGACACAAAAAGAAAGGAAGTCTTACTTCATCTGAAAGGTAAATTTGGTTTTTATTGAGGTAGAAAGGCAAAGAGGTTAGGAAAAAATATCCTGAATAATAGATGCATAATAAACTATTAGGCAACCAAGTGTGCAAATCTATGTGTCCTACAATTCTGACTTGATGAGTCAATTTTTAATTCTTTGTATTTTATATATCTACATTTTTTAAAATCTTTTTTTTTCTCTTCCAAGTTCAATCTCAGGACAAGATTTCTAGTGCTTAGCCTTTCTCATAATCACTATAAGTTTCTTGTATCTAGCTTTTCTACTTTCAATTTCCTTCTCAATTTCATTTTAATTATGTGTGTTCAAATCATATCTATTTCCTTTAATCCTAACCCCATTATACATAAATATATGACATATGTCTGATTATATATCATATAATAATATAACCATCATTATATGATGAAAATATTAATAGTTTTCTTTCAGAGTTAGGAATTCATTTTGCAACTAGAGTTTACTATGTAACAGATAGAGAACATCATAGTGGCAAACCTAGCCAACCCCAGTATGGAATACTATTTGTTCCCAGGACTGAGAAAAAGGAAGAAAGTGACAATATTTCCTTACCCTCAAGTGTGAATACACAGCTTTATTTCTAGCTTTTCTTCACACCCAAAATTCCAGGATTCCCAGATACTTAAGAATTGTTTTAAAAAAAAAACACCAAGATTTCATTCAACTAATTTTGTAAGGAATAATTAAACAAAAGAAAAACTCTAGACGTATTAACCATTAAAAATTCTACTAGTATCCTTTGTTTTTGAAAGATAGCACTACTTATGAACACAGCATTGTCCTATTTTTACATAATGTCATTGGTAATGCCAGTTTTAGAAAATGAAGATGTCTGGCTTAGGGGTAAAAAATGATTTGAATGATGTTTCAAAGCCTTTTATTCAATTTTAATTGAGTTTTCATATCTTCTAATTCATTAATAAAGAGAAAAAAGGAGAAACTGTCATCTTTTCCTCCAATCATTATTACTATAGAATAGAATGTTTTTTCAATAAAATGATTAGGGTTAATTGACAATTTCCATTTTTATGAAAAAAAAAATCCATGTTTGTTCAGTCATTTTAGTCATCCCCCATTGCACAAAAGTGGGGATTTACCAAGCACAAGGTATGGATTCTATTTGCTGCCCATAATCATTTGGGAGAAGGTGGGAGCCAAAGCAGTTGAAAGTGAGATATCCCAGCCTTCCAACACATAGGCACAAATATGTTAAATATCCAAAACTCCAGAAAAAATATGTGGACTCATCTTTCTCCAGAATACCATCATCCAGTTCCCCTTCCTAAAATGTTAAAATCATTAAGTAGTCCAAATGGCAAATAATGTCTGCCCCTCTCTACTGCCCTTTAAGGTAGCATGACAGTAAGCATCATAATTCAAATGCTATGTGAAACAGCCATGTCACAGGGCATTGGAGGAATAATGGTGATGTTAGAGAATCTGTTATTTAAATTTTTTTTTGTTTCTATTTCTTACCCGATTTCATGCTGCTCTTTTCCTGTCATCTAGTTCTTTTCCCCTCCTCCTCCCATCTATTGTTTGGGGAATTTTGTGCCTGACAGTTCTTTTCTACTTCTGAGTTAGTTCTTTTTTCTTGCCTTGTTTCTGCCTTAGTGGGCTTTTGTGTGTGTGCATGTGCATCTCTTCTGTTCTCTGCCTCATTCTCCTTTTCTGTCATTCGCCTGCTTTCCTTTCTCCTTCTGTCTTATTGTCTCAGTGTAAAGCAGAAATACAAATTACTTCTTGTCTGTACTGTTATGCCTTTGACATTTCCCCTTAGGTTGTTCAGAGACTCTATCATGTGAACTGCTTACATGGGATTGCAGAGTCCTTAAATACATGTCAAAGACCCTGCTGGAGATATTATAATAATAATAAAAGACTGTTCCCTGAAGAAATAAATGACTCAGTTCTGCCATTTGTCCCACACCTCCTAGAATTTGGTTTTCTTCAACAAACCTTGACATATGTAAAAAAACAAAATTGTTTCCAGACTGAATCTAGAAGGAACTATAGGAGACGATTCCATTCTCCTCTGTGGATTAAACCCTTTTTATTATCCATCATCATCATTATTATTATTATTATCTATTTCTGTGAATATTCTATCGTATCTATTATCTGTGAAACGAATTAGCCAGTTGGTAAAAAGTCTTAACTTCTTACTAGAGTTGCCATTGGTACTATGTCCCTTCGTTGCTGACACAGCCTTCGCATTATGGATCATCAAATTCCATTCCTTCTTTGTGAACACCTTAACAACTTCATTTTCCTCTTTTCCATTCACTCCATCCTGACATTCTTATATCCTATTCCATTATTCTTTCTGATTTGAAGCTCTGACCTTCCATTCAAAAGTGTAACAATTAAAGAATTTTTGTAATGAATTTACCTGCTTTAAATTAGAAAATTAATCATAATTGGCTTATTCTTTGCTACAGACCATGCTGAATTCTTCTTTCCACTTCTGTTTATGACCTTAAAAGATCATTCTCTTGTCAAGGCAACTGCTTCTGTGGCAACACGGAAGTAGTTGAATTTTGGGAAATGTAGAATTAGAAAGCTTGGAAAGAACCTGTGAGGATAGTCCTATACTTTTTTAGTTGAAGAAACTGAGGCATATGACATAAATAGTGGCAATAGCTCTCATAATTACATCGCTCCAGAAGCATTACAAAACACTTTCCTTCTAATTGTATAAATACATATGCCTATATTGGATTTATATATATTTTTACCATGTTTAACATATATTGGATTACTTGCCATCTAGGAGAAGGGAGTAGGGGGAGAAATTGGAACACAAGATTTTGCAAATTTATCCTTGCATATGTTTTGAAAATAAAAAGCTTCAATTAAAAAAAAACAACACTTTCCTTATAACCACTCAATGATATAGACTATATAAGTAATTTCATTCCTGTTTCACAAATTAGGAAGCAAAAAAGCCCTCAAGATGGGGTGACTGGCTCAGAGTCATATAGCTAGTTTGTTTCAGAGGATAGATTTAAATTCAGATCTCTTCTGGATGCTAGTGCTTTATCCTATACTATTTTGCCCTAAATGTAAGACCCAGTGAATGAAAGACATTTGACAGGATGCAGAGTCTCTTGATCTTTTAAACTAACCCGTCTTTTTATCCACTGGGTTAAACATATTGATTTCTATGTAATTCCAATCTATTCTATAAGAATTTATTGATCACCAGACATTGTGATATGGACATAAGCAAACAGTCTTTGCCCTTGAAGAATTTGCACTTTACAGGAGTGGAATTATTTAAGTATAAACATATTTTGATTACTATACATAAAGTCAGGAAGATCTGTGTGCAAATTTTACTTAAGACAATTCCTAGCTCTGTGACTCCTGGACAAGTCATTTAAGGGGAAATGAGCTTTTAAAAAAAAAATTAGTTCCAAATTCCCTCCTTTCCATTATTCCTGCCTTTCCCCCTCTGACACAGCTAGGAATTTAATATAGATTCTACACGTGCAATCATGCAAAATATTTTCACAAAGGATCATATTGTGAAATAAACCCAGAATAAAAAAAAGAAAACACAAACATACACAAAAAAGTGAAAAATAGTAGGCTTTAAACTGCACTTAGACTCCATCCATTCTTTCTCTGAAGATGGATAGTGAAATAAATATTTATATAATGCCGACTCTATAGCAGATACTGCCCTAAGTGCCTCATCTCACAGTCCTATAGGGTAGATGTTGTTGTCAACCCTTATCAAATGACCAAAGAACCACAATGGCTTACCAAGTTCTATTGACTCTAAAAACAAAACAAAAACAGAAAGCTCTCACATGTTATCAAAACAAGAGTTAATTCTAATAATAGAACAAAATAGAATAAAATAAAGAGATAACAGTGATCATAAGCAAAAAAGCTTTCTTTATCCCATTGGAGGAGGGAAACTAGTCACATATATCAATCCCTTGGTAGAGATCTCAACACTTATACCAATGGCTCTGCAATGAGCTATAACCCTGACAAGGGAAGGGTAAAGACAACAATGAGACAAGTTAGACTCATGGCAGGACTTCATGACTAGAGCACAGGTGCTACAGGTGCTTGTCCAAGCTCAACAGCCACCTGCTGCTGGTGTGAAACAGTTCTGAGATTTTGCTGTGGCTGAGTCATCCAGGGGATGAGCACAGAGGATTATTGTTATGTCAAGGATGTCAACCACTAGTACCACTACTACCTCCACCGCTACTCCTGTAGTAGTACCATCTCTGCTACTACCAATATTACCTCTACCACTGTACTATTACTACTAGCATTGCCACTTTAATTATAAATACAAATTATTTGGAGGCTAGAGAGCATGATGGGGTTTTTTATCATTAAAGAATTAAAGGATGGCCACTGTAGTTGGAGTTTTGAAAGACGCTAAGGATTCTAATAAAAACCAAAATACAAACATAAAGGCTTGGATCTGGTAAAAGTATTAGCAGTGTCTAATTTTTCTAACTCTGCCTTTTCAGTTTCTTGCATTACCTGATTGGTTTTATTTTTCTTCCTGTTCAGCTTGTATTTTTTTAATCATGTTTGATTTTCTATTTCTTTCATTCTAATGATCTGTATTTTTTTCTTTCTTTCTCCTGATTTCTCTACTTCTGCTTTATTCCTCTAGGGTTTAGAATGTCAGAATTGTTCTATTGCCTCAGATCCTCCCTTTCTCTTTCATGTTTTTGCCAATGCCCTATAATACCTCTATGAGTTAAATATACAAGTTTAGTCTTTATTACAAAAGATAAAAGAATTGAAAGAATGCATTTTGATTGCCTAGTCATCCGAGATTATCAGTGAGGTGGTTGAGTTATAAACTGGGATTTCAAATCATACTTCAAATAGATTGACTGCAACCATAGGTGAATCACTGTTTAAATCTGCCTCAATTTTCCTCTCTGTAAAATGGAAAAGCAAAAGGAACAAGCATTTAGTAAACATTTACTGAATGACAGAATGAACACTGTGCTAAGTATTTTACTAATATTATTTTATTTTATTTCACCATCTGAGATGGGAGGTATTATTATCTCCACTTGACAATTAAGGGAAATGGAGAAGACAGAGATTAAATGACTTGCCCAGAATGGCCCAGCTAGTTAGTGTCTGAAGACATATTTGAAATTGGGTTTTCTCTACTTCAAGTCTGATGTTCTATCTGTTGTGCTACCTGGCTGTCTCACAGGAATAACAATAACATCTAACTAACAGAGTTATGAAAATCAAATATGTAAAATGCTTTGCAAACCTTTAAGTGTTACATAACTGTTAGCTAATGTTATTATATTTAGCTATTTTTTAGTAAAGAATTGTTAAGCACCTACCATGTACAATGAACTATGCAAGAGGATGATGATAGTTCCACAAATATTATGGAATCTCATTAATGACGGTACTCTGTCCAGTGGTACATATAATAACCTATTCATGTCTCCTTACTTGTGAGATTGTGAGATTTTTGTCCATATCCTACCATGAATGTATGTCACATCTATCTACCTAGTGTAATTGAAGCACTCTTTCAGATCTCTTAACAATGTGTGGATTCAATCAAATCTGCAAATAAATTAATATTTTTTATATTTTTTAATATTTTAATTTTTATTTTGATGTAGCCTTATGATACTAATGTACAAAATTATCATTCAATTTGTTTTTTGTTTTTCAATCTTTTTTCCCTTTCTCTTTGATATCCATTTCATACCTCTCCTAGACTTTTCCTCTTTTGACATAACTTGGTTATACATCTCCTCTCCCCTCCTCTTAAACACTCAACTTTCCCACCTTGATTGTCATATTATTTTTCATTGATTTTTATTATCATACCAGATCATTCTATCCCCTTTCTAGACCCCAACCTTTTATTCTCTCTGGCTTGGTTAGCATTTCATCAACACTTATAAAGTATTTATCATTTATCATATGAATCTCTAATATATATAAAATTGCTATTTTCCTCATTCCTTTAATACTTCCATTTAAAAAGGGGAGAGTGAGGAGAGGACTTTGTGACTGTTAGGAGTTCATGTGGGAACCTGGAAGAATGCAGTTAACCTTCCTGTTTTTATCTCATTACTCTATCTGACCCCAGCTATTTCACTGATAAGACTTTATACCTAGTATCCCCATCATTATCCATGTTGAACTCTAAAATGACATAGCCACTTAATTCCCTAATCCTTATCATTTTAGTTCCATTAATCAATTCCTTCATGCAATACTGACTCTCATCACATATATTATACTTCTCATAGTTAAAATTATCTGGTGAAAGAAATAGTATTTCAGAGGTTTGCCAAAAAAATTCCAGATGGGAGTCATTGAGGGGTTGGACATAATTGAAACAAGTGAATAACAATTAAAATGATTAGACTTATATAGAATAATCTTTTGATAATTCTTTGTTGAATTAAATCTGGAAGGTAAGTCAAGAATTTATCAGATGATCAGCAGTGAAAGATCCTCAACCGATATATTTCTGGTCACAGACTTGAATCACTACCATCACTTATTTTCATGCCAGTTTTATTATGTGTTTCAGGAACTTATCATTCATTTCCCCCTTTTGACAAGGAGGTCTATATTATGTTTCCACTATGATATTCTTTTTATTGTTCCTCAGATTCTTTGTGTCATGCTTTCTTCAAGTTAGCTGAATAGATCAATACTGATATATCTTCTTTTTTATAGAGCATTGATTTATTATCTTTTCTAAAATATCTTGTCTTTTCATTGTTATATTCCAGTTATAAGTTACAACTTAACTTTATCTTGCTAATACCTGAAGCTATAATTGTCCCCTTATATCAAAGATCTCTAGTAAACACTGTAATTTCTTGAAATTCTCTCTTCCCTTAGCTTTTCTGGCACTTACTTCTCTTGGTCATCCTCCTCCCTTCTGCCAATTACTTCTTACTCCCTTATGCTGGACCATTATCCATCTCTAACCTCTTAGCATCAGTATAACCCCCAAGGCTCTGTGTTGGCTTCTCTTAGTAATTGTCTATATCTTTTCTTGTAGATTAGATTATTTCATATGAGTTCACATATCATCCTTATAGAGATGTCTTTCAAATCTACTTATGTAGACGTAATCTCTTTCTAAAATCTCCGGCTATAACTTGTCAGGTGCCCACAGGAGACATCCACCTGGATATAGGCATCTCAAACTCAAAACATAAGCCATGATTTTCCTTCATAAACCTGACCTGTCCCTCTTCCAGATCTCCCTATTTCTTTTAAAACAATCATCATTCTATTCATCCAGATTTCTACCTTTAGGGTCATTCCTATCTACCTCTTACACTCTTCCAGTGAATTACCCAGTCCATTCTGCCTTCATGTTTATGCCTTGGTTTCTGCTCATAGTCATTACCTCTTACCTGTACTACTACAATCGCCTCCTAACAAGTCTCCATCATCTCCCCTTTCCCATATGTCCCCCACAGTTTTTAAAATAATCCTTTAAGCTACAGATCTGACCATGTAATTCCCTCTATCAAAAACTTGCAATGAGCCAAGAGTAAGAGCTGTCATCCCATGTTACTCATGGTGACATGTCTCTGGAGCTTGGAAGTTCTGAACTTAAGTGGACTAAGCTAATTGAGCATCTTCATGAAGTTCAACATTCATCCAATGAGCTTTCAGAAAAGGGAGGCCAACAAGTCACTTAAAGAGAGGGAGGCAAGCTGATCCAGAGAGAAAACTAAGCACTTCTCAGAGTGGAATCATTCTGAGTTGGAATCTTGCACTTCCAGCCTGGGTGACATAGGGAGGCTCAGTCTTAAAAAAAAGAAATAAACAAAATCCTTTAGCTATTTATTTTGGTATAATTGATTTTCCCATCTACCTTTCCATGCTTATTTCATACTACTTTTTTTTTATCAGCAAAATATTCCCATTGTCCTGAATGACAAGCTCTTCCCCAGATAAAACATATTTCCTGCTGCTGTATTTTCTTATGACATGTGTGTATGATGCTCTCCAAGCATCGATGCCAGTTTCTGTGTGCTTTCTCTCCCTCTCCCCACAATTTCCCCTTATATTGTATTTATTTATGCACATATCATATTGGCCTAGTAGATTGCTCTTTGAAGGCAGAGATGCTTGTTTGCATCCTCAACATCTACCATAGATCTGTGTGTATGTGTATGTGTATTTTTTTTTCTTTTCTTTCTTTTTTTTTTTTTTTTTTTTTCCTGAGGCAATTGGGGTCACACAGTTGGGAAGTATTAAGTATCTGAGGTCAAATTTGAACCCAGGTCCTCCTGACTTCTGGGCTGGTGCTCTATTACATTAACTAGCTGCCCTGATCTTTGTATATATTAAATGCTTATTAAATGAAATTCAGTTGAAGTATTATTTCTGATCTTCTTTGCAATTGCCTTTTTTTTCTTTCCCTACAATCTACTGGGCAACTCAATCTAATTTTTACTTTCCTTCTTTCTTTTTTTCTGATATCTGTTCATCCTTATGGTATCTGCGTCAATAATTGTATTTCTTTCAGGGACAGCATGGTATAGTAGAGTGCAAACAGCAGAAAGATCTGTGTTAAAATCCTTCCTGAAATACTAACTTTATATTCTGGGTAAATTACTTTAAATATTCTGGATAAGTAACTTATCTGTCTTGGCCCTCATTTCCTTATCTACCCTACTTTAAAATCTTTTGATTTGTACTGAGATAGACCTCTCCTTTCCTATCTTCAATACTTGCTTTTGTATTCATGATCAAATGAGATCAGTTATTAGAGCAAGAAACTACTCATCTACCTTCCCATTAAAATTTTCTCCACACTTCAGAGTATCTTCTTTCTCCTTCTCTGCCCTCCTCACAAGTGATAAAAGACCTTCTCCTGGAACTTTTCATAGCACATCTTACTTCTCCTTTGCATCTACTATTTTCAAATTTGCATTATTTTTATGGCCATGAATATCTACTAGATTCTAAAGTCCTTGTGGTTAGAAACTATTTTAATCATTTACTTTTTTAGACTATACAAATCACTTTTTTTCCATTTAAGAGATACAGGATAACCATTTGTGGAATTCACTTGGGTTGGCTTCTAATTGGATTACCAATATATCAAATTCAAGATAGTAGTGATAAATCCTAACCCATAAATAGTCTCTGTAAGCCCTGTTGCTTAGTTTTGATACTCTTATGGGTGAATCTCTACCTAATTCCAGAGAAAGCAAAAAGAGGCATGACAGTTTACAGATAAACATATCTTCATTCTCTGTCTGGAAGAAACAAAAACTTACAAACTTTGAAAATAATTTCATCTCTAGATGTGTTTTTATTTTGCAAAATACTCTAGAAAGAGGAAAAAAATATATAATATTTATAACATTTACACCAAGCCAAAAAGAAAGAATGAGCAGCTAACTATTTGGATGCTTTGTGAATTCCAATAACACTCCTAAATGCTTAAAGAAGATGTTCTGTATTAAACAAACAAACAAAACAAACAACAATAACAAAAAACACATGGAGAACTTAAACTGTGATTTTGAATTACAGTTTAACAACATTTAATCCCTTGTTTTTGCTTTGTATTTTAATTGAATTACTTAAAACATGAAACAAAAGAAAGGACTGAAGATAGCACAGTAATGTTAAGGGAATTACCAGAGTACTAAGAATTATTAAAGAGGACATTATGTTTTTGAAAAGGGCATTTAATTGTTTCTGTTTGTTCATGGAAAACATTTTCTTAGAAGGGATTATTTTCTCATAAAGCTTAATTGTAACAATGCCTTCTTAACACCTATGCATATACAATCCATGCAAATGCTAGTTAAAGCCTAATTAGTTGGGGGGGAAAGTAATTTATTTACTTATTAACTATACAATAACCAACCTACATTTAAGAGTATAGTTAATAAACAGTGAGAGATAAGGTGTTGTATATAGTCTAACAAACCCAGGAAATGGAGTCAGGGTAGATCTATTCATGGGTTAGGACCCAATTCCAACACAGGGACTTCTATAGGTACCATTTGACTTTTCAGTCTTAGATCAGCTCATCTGTAAATTAGACATAATATTAATCACACTACAAAGTGTGCCTAAAGTGTGCAGTGAAAAGGTAAATTAGTGCCAAATTTAAAAGGACCATGAAAGCCAGGCTAAGAAGTCTGGTCTTCGTTCCTAAGAAACTGCAATTCTATCCAGGTAGCCACTGAATAAAAGTTGGAGATATGACAGATATTGCTATCTGTAATATCCCAGCATTGTAATGAAGATCAAATGACATAAGGTATTTAAAAGTTTTCAAATCATAGAATCACAGACTACTCATTGTGGAATATCTGATCATTCTTGACTTATCTTCTTGATGTAATTCAACAAATTTATGAAGCAACTACTCTGTATAGAGGCTGATATATTAAAACATTGTTCTCGAATTTTTACAAATTCAACTGGGTGATTATGAGCACAAGTTTAGTCCAATAATATTCCAGAATGGTTTGTAATGTGGGAGAAACTGAGGCAAGATAGATATTAGAGAGTTTTTAATATTTTATTTGGATTTCTGAGAGGGAGAGATTTTTCTGGGACCAAAGGATCCATTTTGGTCTCAGGGCTGATGTTTCAAAGCATTCAGCAGCAGCAGCAGCTTCAGCAGCAGCAAGGAATGTGAGTTTCCAATGAAATATCTATGTTTCCATAGATCAGGGTAGAAAGAGGGAGAGTACAAACTCTGGTGAGCACGGCAATTTCCAGAAAGGGACCATCAATCCGGTTCTGACAGGGTGGGGAGTGAGGACCATAAATTCTTGATAACTTAGGAGGACTTAGGAGCCAGGATCTCTGAATTCCCCCTTATTTGGATTGTACAATTATAGTTTATGTCTCTTTTGGAATGCCAGAGTGACCAGATCTACACAGCCCTAATTATCTTAGTCCTAATGAACAGAAAAGGGGGCTGCAATCAGGAGAAATGAGGCAGAACAATTCAAGGAACTGAGGCAGAACAATTTAGGGAAACTGAGGCAGGACAATTAGGGAACTGTGGTATAATAATTTATTTGTTGAATTTTCAAGGAAATTTTCAGGTTTATATTTTAGTTTGGAAATTAATCATCTACTAGTTTTTGAAGAATAATGAGTTTCTAGTGTATAATTCTAGCCACCTGATCATTTCTTTCTATGTATTGGTAAGACTAAAAAAGCTGTAGTTTCTACCATATTCTTGCATAATCTGAACCAGTCATTAAATTGAAGCTATTCAAGGGTAAGCCTTCTATAATTTTGAGCAGCAGCAACCTCATCCTCTTTAGCTATCTCAAATCTCTCCATTTCCATAAACAAATTCCCATGACTCAGCCTTTGTTTGATGTTTCTATCTCAACACATTTTCTAATTAAATTCACAAAAATATTTTATGAGGGCCTTATCATCATCATCATCATCATCATTTATTTTTATAGTAAAAACCAATCTAGCCAACTCTTAGAAATTAACCTGGAGAATATATAATCTGAAGAAGAGATTTAGTATAGGACAGCTGTTTTCAAACATCTGTTTTCAAGTATTTCTAGAACTGTATAAAAGGGAGAGGGGAGGAGGAGGAAGAGGAATCAAATTTGTCTTGCTTGGTGCCAGAGAACAATATTAGGGACAATGGGTAAGAAGTTGAAAAGGCAAACTTTGACTTATTGGAAGGAAAAAGAAAATTCTAGTTAACTAAACTATCTAAAAGTAGAATAGAATACCTCAATGAGAAAGTGACCTTAGATCAGATGGGAGCCAAACACACTCATTTTATAGGTGCAAAAAACTGAGGTCCTAAGAATTTGAGTGACTTTCTCAAGGTCAAACAGCTGGTAAATGACAGAAACAATTGACCAACCAATCAGTCCATCAGTGAGCATTTATTAAACACTCATTGTGCTCTGGAGTGATCAGAAATACCAAGTCCCTTTTCTCAAAGAGCTTATATTCTAATGGTTCAAACATTAGTTTTTTATTATTATTATTTTGATTTTATTTGATTTTAAATCAAAGAGTCTTTCCCACCAAAGGACACACTAAATCTGGAGATCTTCAAACACATTTTATATGACAACTTTTGGGGGATAAAATGGAGGGGATTATTTTTTTCAAATACTTTGTGAGCCCTCTTTAATTTTAAAGATTCTATCATTCAATAATCTTTGAAAAAATAAAAGGAAAAATAATAAAAGAATTTAAATGTAGTATCAATCCAACTAAGATACCAGCCCACTAGAAAGTAGGAGGTAGTTTTTTTTTTAGTGTTTTTTAATAGAAGTCATGAAAATACTTTTCTTTTTCTTTGAAAAACCATTAGCCATCAGTTACTGTCTTCTATGAGTCTAAACATACATATATACATACATATATATTTTTTTCATGCAAAAGGTCTTGAAAATGATAGCAAATAAGATTTGTATGCCTGTGTTTTTTGTTTGTCTTAACAAATAATAGGTAGATATGGTGTTTTATATTCCAAACTCCAGGTGGTTGAATGTCCTTTTGAATGAATGAACTCCCTTAGTTCAGATTCCTTGTTGATCTTTGGCTGAAATATATTATATGGCTGTGAACAAGAAGAACTTATTGTTTTGGGGGGAGGCTCATTTTGTAGGAAAAAAAATGTTCAGTAAGTAGTGTGTCCATTATCTTAAAACCATTTACTTATTTCAGAACTCCTATTTATGCCAACATGTAAATAGTGTTCTTAATGTGCTAAAAACTATGATTTAAAGTATTTCATCAGTGGTAAATGATGCCACATTATTCCACATTTAAAGAAACACCATTCTTCCTTTTTGTTCATTTGTTTATTCTTATAATTTTGTTAGTGCAGAGAATTCTCAATAAAGAAATTCCCTCTACCAATGCTTATCTGCTGGATATGTTAGTCTTAAACATTGCCTGGGGCATTGCCCTTTGTTACACAGTCAATATGAATCAGAGGTAACACTTGAATCCAGTTCTTCCTGACTCCTAAGCTACATCTACTATACCATGCTGCTTACCCTAAGAAAATGTATTTGAAATTTCTCCTGAAATAGCCATGACATTAAAAGAAATATAATTGTAATTCAGGATGAAACTATCTAAAAGCCTGGAAATTTGAGTCAATATCCATCAAAGGAATAAATGCAAGTTTAATGACTAAGAAAGATGATTATTTCTCTCCTGTATTAATAACTAATTACTAAATCAAGAAGGTTTTTCCTTTTTCTACTTACTTATCCAGAAAGCAATCAGTGTGGGAAATCTTTCTCAAAGACTTATCCAATAAAAGAAATTCTAAGTTTGGGCTAATGCAAAGATTACTGATCATTGTTTACTCAGACAAATCTGAGAAAATATGGATTCTCCCTTTTGGGGACAGGTGATATGGAAATAGTGTCTCTTTGACCAAACTTGGGTAATCCAAGTCACATATCTCAAGACCCTCACTGGAATATAATCCAGTTCTTCATTGTAATATTCATTTTCTTATTAATTATTAACAAATAAGAGCTGATTGCCATTCTCAGGAATGTCTTCTCTTCTGAGAGCACATAAACTGTGAGCCTATCATCCTGAGAAATCTTAGACATAACCTCTTTTTATTGATAAGTATGCTAGCATTACTAATAAAATGACTGGATTACCAGAAACTATGTCTATCAAACTTTTTAAATGTCATATGACTAGTTAAAAATAAGGGGGTAGAAAGGCTCTGGAATATAATCACTACAGACTTTTTCTCTCCCTTTCAATATTTCAGTTTTTGTCTTAATTTTCAAAAAAAAAAATTATTATTTACTAACTTTTTTTTTGATTTTTGGATTTCGAGGGCAAATTCTCCCCCTCTCTCCTATACTTCAATTACCCATTGAGAAGGCAAACAAAAATGATATAGATTATATATGTGAAATCATGTAAAACATGTTTTCATATTAGCAATTTTAAGGAGAGAGAACCAAGTAAATATAAATAAAGCAAGAACATTATTCTTCAGTTTGCATTCAGAGTATCTCAGCCCTCTCTTTCTAGAGGTAGATAGCATTTTTTCATCATGAGTCCTTTGGAACTGTCTTGTTGATCACAATTGATCATCTTTACCTTACTCCAGAATTTGAGTTGAGGTATTATTTTAAAGTTATTTGGAGGGGGATTTTAGAAGTGTTAAGCTGGGTTATTGCATGCACTCCACCATTTTGGCTCCTTCTCCCGCCCACCCCCTCCCCAGTTTTTTGTCTTTAAAATCCCAGTTCCAGACTTTAATTTGCCACTGCTTCTGTGGAAATTTATGATTTTTTTACTTGTTATTTTCTGTCTATTTATTAGAGCAAAGGGACTCTGTGCTTTTGTACCTGCAGTGCCCATATATTAAAGGAGTTGTATACTTTCCTTTAAAATTTCTCATGGAAGACATAAAGCTAATCAAACCTTTCTCCCCTCTAGCTGGTAACCTCTGCATGAACTAAAGGGTTGAAATATTGTTTAATCATGCCATATACTACTTTTAACAGTTATGAGGAACATTATTTTGCTGCAATATAGACAAAAAAATCAAATGTTTTTACTTTATGTGCAAAGAAATGCATTAAAATATTTATTTATTATTTTAAACAGTGGGATTTCACTAGAAACTACATCTTCTGTATTTGAAATCTTGCTTATGGTAAAGAAATGAGAGAGTGGATGTAATTTCAGAGACTTTTAGACCTGTGCACTGACTTGTGACTCAGAAAGAAACAACTTGCTAATTTCAGCTGGCAATCCTTACTTGATTCCTTCAGTCCATATTCAACTATTATTAACCTTTGTTTGTGACAACTGAAGAGAATAATGGTTGAATTTGGGGCCTTTAATGTCACATTGAAATCAATAGCTGTAAATGGTAGTTGCCAGAGTTCTAACTGATCTGTCACATTCAAACAAAAGAAGGCTTTTCCCAGTTCATGGAAGATAGCTGAGACAATTAAATGCACACATACAGAAGCCCTTAAGACCTTTCTCAGATTGAGGAAATGTGCTGATTAACAATATGTTTTCAAATAGATCTCTTTGTCTCTCTTTCTCTTTCTTGCCCCCCTCCCCATCCCCTTTCTCTCTCTCTCTCAAATCTTTTAAAAAGAAAATGAAATGAAATGGAAAAATCATGTAAAGGAAATGTGATCAGACCCCACCCATTGCTCAAATACAGGAGTCTACCATCAAAATAAATTGATTCATCCTCAGGATGGGTAAAGGGGATGGAGGGTGGGAAACCAATAAAGTCTTTACTTGAACTAAAAAGGGCAGTGATTTAAATAAAGATAACTCAGAACCTTTAGAGTCAGAGCCTAGCCTGCCACTGACAATCCCCTTATCAGCACTTCAACTCCTCACACAAATCTATATTTTAGAGTTCTACGTATTGGTCAATATAAAACTTTCATATTCTTTTTTAACCTCATCTTCAACTTGTTTATCTTTTCAGGTATTAAAAAGTAGATTTTTTTTTAAGCCAAACAGATTTTATCTGCAAAGGACTAAAACTGGTACTCATACACATTACTTTGATAAATATCATTTCTAACCCTGATTCTAGAATCATTTCATATCAGCCAATATATTGATGTTACTATGCTTAGAGTATAAGCCTTGATGTTTGGCATTGTTGTGCTGACTTAGGTAATAAAAGTGCTTTAATACTGTTCCCCAGTCAGTTCACTGACCCTCCCTTTCCCCTAAATCAGGTGGTTATAGATATACTGGATTAATGTATACTATGAAAAGGTTTATCTCCTGAAATCTCATTATAAATATTTTCTGAAGAATTAAATGAGCTCTTCTGGGAAGTTAGAACTAAAAAAGATTGAGGCTGTAGGTAATTTAAAGGGGATTCCTATTAAACTTACCTTAAAGTCCTGTTGTCCTCTTAGCATTAAATTGTTACTTCAGAATCCCCATTCTAATACATCATATAGATGTATTATATCATATAGAACCAAAGATTTTAAGATTTAAAAGAGATCTTAAAGCCCTGCTTGTCTAAACCCCTAATTTTACAGATGAGGAAAATGAAGTATAGAATTCAATGACTTACCTAGGTATATACTAATGTTTGGTGGAGATTTGGCTCCAAATCTTCTTGGCTTCAAATCTGACAGTCTCTCCATTAGATTAGCTATCCATTTAAATGGGTCTGTGAGCCTAATTGTATTGATACTTTCTCCAGCAATGCAGATTTCACCCCATCTATGTCAATCTATCGTACATGATTCTTGTTAATGTTTACCCATAATTCAATACTACAAAGTACACTTAATATGCTAGGGACTTTCCTAATATTATGGGGATAGAGCTGCCAGCAAGCAGTTTGTTGACCCTCATTTTTAGATGTTATCCACTCATTTTTTTCTAGTCATAATTCTAAAACAATCTTCCATACCATTGTTCCTATAAAATTTTCATTTTTAACAGACTGTTACCTACTCAGCAAATCTGTTGATCTCTCTGTTGTCCTTTGGGTGATCCTCAATTTCAACTCTTTGGAGACTATAATATTAAAACTATAATAATAACGCCTTCACAATATGGCTCAGTAAAATTATAAGACTCCTAAACAAACACTATTGACTCAAGGGGAACAGTGTTTATTTCAGCATTATCACAGTCTGATGAATGCCTCTTTCTTGAATGTATCCTTCTTTTATATAATGTGGATTTTAGAAGGCAGTCAGATTGAGTTATCTATGCCCAAAGACACTGCCTGACTGAACTGGGACCTTGCTTTGATCTCCCCATAGTTGAAATGACAATTTCATTTCCATTTGGTGAGGAAAACAAAGTACTAGATAACAAAACCAATTGATAAAACTTTTCCATTATGAGTTAATGTTTTGAAATAGAAGAATAAGATTACCTTTTAAACCAGAAATTGGCACAGAAAATAAAAATAGATAAGTCAAATTCATTTTAAAATGCTGTTTCTGAGAAGTAAAACTTTGAGTTTTAATAGTTTAAGTAAAACCCAAGTTAAAAACTTTGTAGAGTCTGAAAAATGCCATGTATTTTGTAGTCTACATTGCCTAAGAAGACCTTGTTCTTAAAAACATGCTTGTTCTGAAGGGAAAAAAAACACAGAAATTTTCAGAAAATTCTTTGTTAAGTTTTGCAAATAAGAATAAATTGTGAGGACATCTCAAGTGGCTTGGTATAAATTCAATCCAGTTGTAAAGTAGATATTTGTATAGATTTTAGTGCAGTGTTGATGAAAGAAGACACCACTCTTCATCTGAAGTATACATAATGATGAATAGAAACATATATATATATATATATATATATATATATATATGTATTTGCCGGAAACATTTTTTATTACAGCTTTTTATTTACAAGATATATGCATAGGTAATTTTTCAGCATTGACAGTTGCAAATCCTTTTGTTCCAGCTTTTCCCCTCCTTCCCCTCACCCCTTCCCCCAGATGGCAGGTTGACCAATACATATTAAATATGTTAAAGTATAAGTTAAATACAATATATGTATATATGTCCAAACAGTTATTTTGCTGTACAAAAAGAGTTGGACTTTGAAATAGTGTACAATTATCCTGTAAAGGAAATCAAAAATGTAGGTGGACACAAATAGAGGGATTAGGAATTCTATGTAGTGGTTCATAGTCATCTCCCAGAGTTCTTTCACTGGGTGTTTGCTGGAAACATTTAAACTTTTAAAAATTTCATTCTATATCTTGAATCTATTACCTAATTCTATGAAACTGGGCATCATACTTCCTGACTAATCCTCTAGAATAGGCTTTGGTCATTGTGGTTATCAGAATTTTTATGTCATAGAAATATATATTTTAAAATATTATCTAATATATAATTTTGTGTGCTTTGTTACCAGATATCCCTAGTATAAAAATTCATATGTGTGTTACATGTGCATATAATACAAATAAAGAACAACTTCTGGATTGTTCATAAGCACAACTCCTTATGTGTAGCTAGGGCTTTCTTTTGCAAAATCTAACAAGAAAATTTAATGCATGTAAAACATCTATTAACTTTGTTTTCCTTTTCACTTGTTTTGACTTACTAACATTAGCAGAAAAGATAAGGGTGATTGCATTTAGCTTACCAATAAGTAAAACACTCATTTGAATGAAGATTTCACTTTGGAGAAATATACAAATTGATATTTTTGTACTTTTAATCAATGTGTGATTTATTTTTGCATTTTTCATCAAAAATTCCTGTTCCAAATGGCATGCCAAACATTGGGTATAGTCATTAAATTAAACCATAAGTTTTAAGCTTATCCATTCCGTGAATCTTGCCCTATCAATTTGTTAGAACTTAAATGGGTTTTAGACTACAAAAGAATTTTTATGCTTTTTTTTTTTGCTGATGATTGAATATCTTAAAATTATCATATTTATGTAAATAACAAAATAATTTTAAATATAAAACAGTACTTTGTATTTAAGTATCACTGTTTAAGAGATTGTGTTTTTTGTTTTGTTTTGTTTTAATTTTGAGAATTAAAACGAACAAAATTGATTTATAGACACTTCTACCAAAATGTACTTCTGCAACATTCAAATCATTCAAAATCCTCACTATGAGAAATAAATACTAGGTGTTTAGCATTTATTAAGTACTTATTATGTTGGCAATACAAAAAAATGGTAGAGGAGGAGAGAAAGTACACAGGGACATGAGGGAGAATTGGAGAAGAAGGTGATATCCAAAGAAGCACAATCTGCTAGGAAATGAAGAGCTAGCTGATCTGGGCACCCTTCTTAAATGGACGTTCTAAGTGGAGTCCTTTAGTTCCTCTTTCACCTTGCTTCAATTATCCATCTTAGGAAAATAGTCAGACCTCAGGCCTATGAGTACCCAAATAACCAGTTTCTGGTCACAAGAGCTCATCGGGAAGTAGGAACACAGACTTCAGAGCCAACCAGTAAACAAATAAATGATCCACAAGCATGTTATCTTCTTGCTGTCTGTTGTCTCCCACCCAAAAGCTGAGGGGTCCAAGGAACTAACACTGAATAGAGTTTCAATGAGACCCTTGAGACTTGACAAATAGATAGTTACTGGCAGAGAAGTCAAATTTAATCTCTGATTCGCTACAAAATAAAGGTTGATATCTCCTCAAACACATGGTTTAGCTTTCTTGGCTTTCTTCAACTGGACTAATCTAGGGAGTTGTGCTTGACCTTAGGCTATTTAACAGAAATATAAATGGCTTATGAAGTGAATTTCTTAAGGTTATCTGTGAGACTTCAATCTTAGTCCCTTTTACATTTCATTTTATTTGCAATGACTTAAATAAAGGAAGAGATTGCATGCTCATCACATTTGTGGATAATAGAAACCTGAAAAGGACAGATAATATATTAAAAAGTCAAAATCCATAAAGATATCAAAGGCCAGAATATTGGGCTGAATCTTTAAAAAGATTAATTGTAATAAGAAATAAAGATAAAGTCTCACAGATTGATTCACAAATTGACTTAAGTATAAGATGGGTGGTTCATGGCTAAATAGTGATTCATCCTGAGAATGATCTGGGGGTTTTAGTGGACTACAAGTTCAAGGAGAATAGACAATTTATATGGAAACCAAAAATAAAGGAAAAAAAAGCTTAATGAGATAGGCACAGCAATAAGAATATAAAGATGACATATGATACATGTCTTGTTCTCAAGAAAGTATATTACAAATTAAAATATAAGGATGAAAGAGAAATTCAGAGTGCTATTAGAGATATGGGGAGGTAAGGGTTTACTAGAGTTGAAAAGGCTTTGGAAAGGCATATAATAGGTACCATAGAAATGCTTATTCCATTCCCTTACTTTCACTCCCTCACCCTCCATGAAAGTGGTACTTGAATAAGACTTTAAAAGAAAGAAAATATTTCATTATGAGGGTGAGATTGGGATCATTTTAGTCATGAAGGCCAAAATAAACATACAATGAAGAAAGTAGAACAAAAAATGGTGGCAGGGAGGGGGTAGAGAGTATTCCCATTTGACTTTATAAATAATAGATACTTTGAGAGGTGAGTGTCATGACTTCAACAAGGCTTTTAGGAAGTTATATTTCCTTAAGGGGAAAAAAAAAAGATAAGGAAATGACTGTAGATGTGCTCATGGGGTAGTATTCTATATTGAAAAGCATAGGGAACATGATGATCATTTAGGTGAAGATCTATGGAGATGGAAGCAGAAACAATATTGTCAATTGACAATGCTCACTATCTATAGACAACCTAGAAGAGAAACAGACACAAAGAGACAGAAATAGAGACAGAGACAGAGAGAATGACAAAGAGACACAGAGAGAAATAGATGAATTCAGGAAATGGATCATAAAGCTAGCGCAGAGGAGGGACAATAGAGTGGTGATCAGATACCTCTATTATCAGAACATTTGCTGGAGATCTTTTCTAGAAACAGAATCTAATGATTTATTGTCTTGCCTAAAAGATAGTTTTATCCATTAAAAGACAAAGGAACTGATGAGGGGATATATTATTCTGGATGTGATCCTCACCAAAGGAAGTTCATTTCTGGGGTAGAAGTAATGTGATTTTTTGGAGGGGAGGAGGAAATGGGGGTGGAGAATAAGAAGTGACTATCTTAGAATTTGTGATAGAGGAGATAAAAGCTGGCAACAATTTGAAATACTGATAAAGTTTTAGAAAAGTGGATTTTAAAGGTTTCTGGAAAATGACAGGGAGAATCTCATGATCTCAAATTCCACAGGGAATGTCAGTGGGTGGAGAGGGGATGTTAATGAAAAGCTCTCAAGAATTAAATTTATAAGATATAAAGAAAGAATTCTAAATAGAGAAGGAAAGGGAGAATTGTCTAAAGAGCTAACTAATGTATATTAAAGACATGTAAGTGAAGGCAAGTAACGGAGAAAACATGGCATATTCCTCAAAGAATAAACTAAGAGGGGCAGCTAGTTGGTATAGGGGAGAGAACATCAGCCCTGAAGTCAGGAGGACCTGACTTAAATCTGGCCTCAGACACTTAACACTTTCTGGCTGTGTGACCCTGGGCAAGTCACTTAACCCCAATTGCCCCACTAAAAATAATAATAAAATAAAATAAAATAAAATAAAAATAAATAAGCTGAGAGTGGCAAGGAAAAGAATGACCAGCAAAAAGTGGGCTTAATTTTTTAAACTATAATAGCAAAAATGGGTGGATCAAAGAAAGAGAAGAATTTATATTTGGAGTAGAAATAATGATAACAAATGTCAGAAAGGTGGAAGAATTAATACCTTCTTTTGCTTTTGTTTTCTTGACCAAGAACAAATTTTTAATTTGGAAAAGAGCAGAGCAAAAGTGACTGCCATAGAATCTAGTGGTTTCCTTGTACCAATATTAAAAAAAAAAGTTTTTTCATTTATGCTATAGATATTTTACATATACTAATTTAATATGTGTGTGTGTTTTCTCCTCCATTAGAATCAATAAAATGTAAATTCCTTCGGGGAAGGTAGTTTCCTTTTCTCTTTTTTTAGACTTGAGTGTCCATCATATGATCTGACCCTTGGTAGATGTTTAATGAATACTTTTTGAATGATAGATTGATGGGTGATGAGCCTGTCTATACCTTGATAGTTTGGTTTGCTGTTATTGTGATCAAATTTAAGATCTTTTTAGCATATGTAGAACCTGCTTATATTCCACTTTGAGAATCTTCATGGGATCTTGAAACAGTGAGAAAGTATTTCTGTGTGTCTAAAATCACAGGCTATGCAATTGCAGTAGTGAACAAACCTTAGTAATTTTCAAACCAATCTATCCCCTACTGCTAGAATCTTCTCACAGGTAATCTACTATGCCAAGGTTTGCTTCAATACCTCCTGTAAGGTACTCCTAGGAAAAGGAAGTTAAATTATATTGACTTCTTTATTTATGACTGTAGAATCTACTTTAATAATGATTCAAAGAGACTTCAAATCTTTTATATTTCTCCTACTGACCAGCAATATTCTAATAGTAGTGATGGACAGAAACAAATTAAATGATGTTAGTTCAAAACATAAAAATCTGAATTTCTAATCCTGCCTAAATTTTAATAGTAATATAAATATTTTGAATGTGTTTATGGGTCTTTTCATTTTCATTAATATTGATCATTTGGTTAACTGTATCTCCCTGTCACATAAACAACAGCTGGGATGAAATGGGTAGCTGCCATATGTCTAAATCCATATTTCCCTGAATGTTAGACCTAACTCATGGGATTTTTAACAAGAGTTCAGCTTTACCATTAATGTTCCTTTCTTCCTTTCTTTCTACTTTGACAATTGATTTTGGCCTGTTTATATATTTCCTAAAAAAATAATTTTCTTAAAAAGAAGATAGATTTCTTAAAAAATAAGAGTGTTATTTGAACATGAAAAGGTATTTGTCACTTACCTTGGGAAACATTTGTTCTCATTTAACAAGCCTTAAACAAATTGTTAGCTTTAATTAAATTTGAAATAAGACAAACACATGAATTAAAAAGCCCCTTGATATGCAAAAATGATGCAATATGATTAGCTTTGAATTCACAAATGTTGTCTCTTTCCCTATTATGATTGATTACAACTCTAATTACAGTAAAAATTTCAGTTAGAATTAAACAAATTTAATTGTATAGATACAATTTTGTAACTCTCACATGTGAAACGAGATTATTTGGCGTTGCCATATTAAACAATAGAAGACAAATTAGGTGATATGGAATATCATGTCATCTGACCATTACCTGGCTGTAATGACTTTTACAATTGTAGATGATGATAGATTTTTACTCCTTATATTAATTATTCAGTGGGCCTTTACAAACCATCTATATGGTATTGACCATAGCCTCCAATTGAACAGACATCAAACTGGCAATGCACCTATATAAAGGTATATATTCTCTGTCTATGTCTTTTAGTATCCCATCCTTTGTGATTCCTTAACAGTTTTTCTCATATATATTTCATAGAGGATCTACTCAACTTTTTGAAGGCTTTCTTAGCATCCTTTTAAACATTCCATGGATATCAATGAATTATTCAGACTACCCATCTGTTATCCCTCAATCTTGCTAACAGGCTAGCCCACCTATTCTTCTGATCATACTTTTTTTGGATGGCATCTCTTCATCCAGTTTTTGTGTTCAAATAATTGTTGCTAGTAATGTATAGACTATTCATGCCTACTGTACATCTCTCAACTGCCATTTGCATCAACTGAAATTGGGCTCTGCAGATAAGTAGTTTTTTAGCAAAGAATGGACAACCACTCATTGGTTTTATTGCACTGATTCTTTTTCTTGGAATCTTGGATTCTGTGGCTATTTGCAGTTTTCATTGCCTAAAAATTTAGGGCTAAATATTGATACCACTTTTGTTATGACTATAGAAGACACTCTCCTGGGTGTACAGGGCTCAGGGCAAATTATAGCATGTGTCACCTCCTACCTGCCAACATTTTTATACAAATGCATTGAGATTAATATGAACCTTAAGAGAAAAAAAAGTTATTGAAGAGAAACATGCAGCCTGGGGATGTATGGAATGTTTCCCAAGGCAGAAGGCCCAAGGCAATCTCCCTTATTATATTGGAAGGACAGCTTTGCCTTGCAGAATGATCCAGAGAAACTATGGAGTTAGGTACTCCAATTATATATTTTGTTTTCTTATTATTGAGAGATGACAACAGGATGGTATAGTTCAACTAATATGAGGTTTAGAATCAGAAGCACTGGGTTCTAGCTCTGATCCTATCACTTGAGTAAGTTGCAGAACAATCAAAACTGTCTCCTTATTTATAAAATGGAAATTTCTTTGCAAAAACACTGAAATGGCCAGCCAGTTCCTTCTCCAGATCATTTTATAGATAAGGAAATGGAGGCAAACAAGGTTAAATGACTTTCCCAACGATCAGAGACAATAATTATCTAAGGCTAGATTTGAATTTAGGAAGATAAATTTTTCTGACTCCAGGTCTAGTACTCTATTTACTGCACCACCTGCCTGCCCCATAACATGTATGAGGCTGCCAACCTAGCTTATATAATTGTTAATAAATTTGCTATGTGAAGCAAATCAAAACAAAATGATGTAGTAGATAGACTACTGGATTTTTAATGAGATACAAATTCAAATATGACCTGGGACACTTAATAGTTCTGTGACCCTGGTCAAGTCACTTAATTTCATTTCTTCATCTGTGAAATGAGTGAAAGGGCTTATTTTCTTCAGATCAGACACTCCTCTTTCCCCCACTGCCATTTTCCAAATACCCTGGGATTATTCGACCACCAGGACAAATCCCTGTAGACAATGATAACCTTCATGAACTCATTCCCAACAATGAAAATATTTTTACCCCTTCATACCCAACCCCATCCAATTGATTTTGAATCCCCATTCACTGACGTCTCCTCCCCACAACACACACTGCTTGCTCCCTTATTTCGATCCTCCTCGATTAAATTACTTCAACATATTCTAAAGCTGCACAACCCTTCCACTTTATTCTCTGTGATGCCTATAATAAAAAATTAGATCAAATCTATTCCTTTCTCACTTATTCTGTCTTCTGGCAGTCAAATGATACAACTTTCCTGGTTACCCTTTTCAGAACTAGTAGTATGTTCACTGGGCAATAATGAAAGAGTTGGAATTTTCTTGTTCTTATTGCTGCTTTCTGTTCCTCTCTACCATCATCACTTAGTAACCCCTCTCCTTTAAGATTTATGTAATTTATATTTATTTATCAATACAAATTCTAGTGCCTATTGTCTATCAATAATCACTCTGCTCTCTTCTTCAATGAATTGCCACTCCATCACAGTTGTACATAGAAATTAGCATACTTGATCTCAACATCACATTCACATTTAAAAACTCTGAAATTCCTCTCTCTGATCATGTTCTCATCCCAACTCTTTTTCTCCCTTTCAACTTCAAACTATTCTTCATCTTCACCTCAACCTACATTGTATCTACTTTTCAATTTTTTCCCAAGCCATCATCCCTGCATTGGTAACACTCTTTGCTTCCCTCGATGTTATGACCAACAAGTTTAATTCTACACTTTCCTCTTCAAGTCCCTTATCCCTTTATCCTTTCAAAAACCACTCCCAGCAAACCACCTGTTTTAGATTGCTCACTGTTTTCCTTGCTTACATCCACTCATATGCTACTGAATGAAAATGGAGAAAATCATGAATTTTTGCTGTCTGTGTCCACTAAAAGTTTATGTTACATATTCTCAACTAGGCCCTTATAGTGGAAAGGCAATCCTTTTATACTGCCATAACTGATTCCTTATCCCACTCACCAAAGCTTCCTTTCATCCCTCCTTAAATATGCCATATCTCCTCTTCAGCCCAGTCTTCTAGCTGTGAATCTCACCTTTTATTTCACTGGGGAAAAATTTTTGAAAACCTTCTCTGAGAGCTTTTTCTTTGCCTCTCTTCCTCATTTCTTATCATTCAAATACCTTCTGCCATTATCTACTCTTTCACTCCTTTTTTACATATAGATGTAGCTTTCTCCTTGCCATAGAAAGCCCCTCAACACGCATAAGTGACTCCATTCCATCCTCTCTTCTCCAACAGAGTTCTCTATTATAAGTCTTCTCTCACTAATCTTAAATTATTTTTTCCTAGTGGCTATATAAGGTAACACTTACTGCCTAAAATTGCCTTTATCTCCATTCTCAGAACAACAACAACAATAACACCCATTGATCCATCCATCCCCATTAGTGGGTGACCTCTATCTTTCCTTCCTTCTCAAGCAAAGTTTAAAAAGATTATCTACAATAGATTCAGTGAGTGCCCTTGTTTCCTTTACTATCTCTCTTCTTAATTCTTCGTAATCTGACTTCTGATCATTATTCCACTAAAACTGCTCTTTCCAAAGATACTAATTTTTTCTCAATATACGAATCCCATGGCCTTTTTAAAGTCCACACCCTTTTTGACCCCTCTTTAGTCTTTAAAACTGTTAATCACCTTCTATGTCCTGATAGTAGGTGGCACAATGGATAGAGTACCAGGATAGAAGTCAGGAAAAACTGAGATCAAATCTGGCCTCAAATACTTACTAGTTTTCTGACCCAGAAAAAGTTATATTAAAAGCCTGTTTGCCTCAGTTTCCTCAACTGGAAAATGGAGATAATAATAGCACTTTTCTCCTAAGTTGTGAAGGTCAAATAAAATTATATTTGTAAAGTGCTGAGCACAGAAAAGGCAACTCAACAGCAATATGACTGGATTGCTCTCAAGCAGTTTCTCATCTCTGCCTCTCCTTAACAATTCCCCAGGAAAACATGATTATTTTTCCCCCAAAGCATGGTCAGTAAGTTGTTAAGGACCTTGCCAAAGGAAGGGGGCAGGTCAGTTCTCTGAGAGCCTACATAGCTGTGGATCATAACACTTGAAGAAATTGCAAAGCAGCCTTCTCAGATGTTCCTTGTGGATTGGGAATGAAATAAATTGGAGACAAGAGGGAAGATGAGAGAGGTCAGAGAACACAACTGCCTCTCAGTCTCCTTGCATCATCATCATCCTCTCACATGAAGAGATCCATTCTACAGGTCTGAGTTAGACCTTTAGCAACCACTGGCAGGTGGCTCCCGTATCACAACAATCAGTGAATTAACAAGCATTTATTGAATTCCTATTACGAGTTAGGCACTATGCTAAATGGTGGGCATACAAATAAAGGCCAAAAAAAAGAAAAAAAGACAATTTCTACTCTCAAGTTGCTCACAGTCTAGTGGGAGAGACAGCATACAAAGAACTATACACAAAGATAGATAGATAGATAGGATAATTTAATTATTAATAGGAGGAAGGCACTAATAATACAGTCCTCCTAAGGCACTACTCTGTGACTTAAAAACCCTTAAAAAACAATTGGAACTAATTAAAAATTATTTTCTTATGTTTACATATTACTCTGCTTGAGACACCTAACAGTCAAGCCATTTGATCTGGTTGGTCTTTCTCACTGAATAAGAGTGTCTCCCATCTTCTTGCCTTTGAACTTATTAGGTACCTATTAGGAGTATGATATATCATTTCCTATGCCTTTGTCTTTGTATTAATTAGTACCTGTGAATGGAAATCTTTCCCTTTTCACCTCCAACTTTTGGATTCATTGGTTTCTATAGTGCGATTCTAGATTCTAGAATATTTATAACTCAGGTATTATCTGAATTTTTTTATGGAACAGAAATGGGTGCCTTTCCCTATTGTTTGATCTTGAGTGAAACAAAAATATATATTCCCTGAGACTCAGTTTCTTCATTTGTAGGCAATTCTACAAGATCTCTCAAGTTTTTTCTTCTAATTTTATAATTCTGAAACCTTATGAGACTATAAGTTCCAGTTGTGAGAATGGTTTTTAGAACTGCAAGGATTGTAGCAGAAACAGGTGTGGGGCAAAAATGGCAGTGTTTCAGATTTTCATTTACATGGATTCATGGTAAAAACAGGGGGAAAAAAGCTATTCCAAAAAATTTCTGGTGTATCCACTAGTTTTATGAAACATGTTGCAAAGAGCTGAGAGAAAACATAGTGCATAACATCCGAGAAATAAATTTAGTATAAATACAAAGGTGTCTGTTGAATATAGCCAGTTTCTTTGCATTACTTCCTGCAATTCAATTTAAAGCAATTGTTAAAGAACAGCTATTTGCCCTTAAGGCTCTGTGCTTACCCTATTATTAAATTTTTATCAAGGCTTTACTAAAATAATGACATATAAGTGTATCTTGATTTTTTTTTTAGGGGAAAAATAGTTTGCATAATTTATTGAAAATAGGAAGTAAAATCACTGGGAAGCCTTAGATTCTCAATCATCAATCAATCATCGGAGGGGACAACAGATCTATTGATGATCCAAAGGTGACCAACTTGAAACATAGGAATATAATTCTTATTTTTTTGAAAGGAATCTGAAGAAATGGTCAATAAAGTTGTTCTGCAGATTTTCTGTGTAACTGAGTCTGAGCAAAATAAGCAAATATCATACTAGAACTGGTAGGGAATAGGCACTTAGGAAGATTTGAAATAAAAATTCACAGATTGGAACTGGAATTTTAATTCTTAATCAATCAAAACATGGGTTAAGTATCATATTCCAGGTATTGTCCTAAGCTTTAGGGTTACAAAAAAGGGTAAGAAACAATTGCTGTCCTCAAAGAATTTAACTTCCTAATTTTTAGAAAACTTAAAGAAAAAAACATTGAATTATATTAGTACAGTGTACCACTTTTATTTAGATATTATTGTGGCTGTAGTTTCTTAATCATCAAAATAACTGTCTTAGGGTTGCAATATTTAGTCCTTTTGTTTTAATTCTGTCCTTACAATTCTTTAGTTGTAGTATTAATTATGTTAATTTTTTTTGAAAAAAGAAAGAAAACTCTTTATGAAAACAAATTTCATTGGTTTGGGGAAAAAGTATTTACAGGTTGTCATTTATATGTATCAATATTTGTATGGGGCCATTCTTACACAAAAGACCCAGGTACACTTTTGAGTGTCTTGCACTTTTCTGACTTCTTGCTAGCAACTCAAGTGAAACCTGAGTACTTCAGTATTTATACCTCCATTTAAAATGGTGACCAGCTCCCTTTTAAACATCTCTCCAACAATGGTGAGAATTGCTAAGTCTATCATTGTTGATCATCATATAATCTTGCTGTTACTGTATACAATGTTCTCCTGGTTCTGCTCACTTCACTTAGTATCAGTTCATGTAAGTTGTTCCAGGCTTTTCTTAAATCAACCTGCTCGTCATTTCTTACAAAACAATAATATACCATTACATTGATACAACATAATTTATTTGACAGGCATCCACTCAATTTCCAGTTACTTGCCACTACAAAATGAGCTACTCCAAATATTTTTGCACATGTCCCAGTGAATCTTGCTGGCGGGCAGAGGGGTTGGAGACACCTTCCCATACTCTTTCCTTTTGACTCTTGTTCTCTCCCTCTAAGTCTTGGGCAGCCATGATGTGTTATGCAAATTCTCCCAGACTATTCACTACAATATCTACAGAAGGATTGAGAATTTGTAGCAAATAGTCTTGACTTAAAGGAGTAAGAAACAAATGTTTCCTTTATATAGATTTGATATAATGTCACAGCTTGAGAAAAATTAATTGTTTCAGAATTTATTCTAGATTATGTACTCTCCTCAAAAAAAAATCTTACAAGTGGCTGAATAAGTATTTTATGTTTGACATTCAGCAACATGTCAATACCTAGTTTCTAGTAGTAATACTGACCACTTTGATTATTTCAGTCACCTTCTGTTCTATTATTCCAATACATAGCAGTGCTATTATTTGATTTTGTTTTCTTGTCTTGGCTCAAAATCACTTTGCTTCAATGTTGTGACATTAATTCAAGGATCTCCTATATAATCATAGCATTCTTTCAGTCAGTGGTAGATATCCTGTCACTGCCATTGATTTCTTACTGTTGAAAGGCCATGTAAAATTTATTTAAGATATTTTGTGAGGACTTGCTTTAACTTTTCTGTCTTGATCATCTTTTTGAATAAACTTTTTGTGATCTAATATCAATTAATTCTATCAATTTCTCTTTCCTTTCCATTTAGCATAAGAAAATTTAATACTGTTTGTTCACTTAGTTTATTGATTCAACAAATGTTTGTTGTTTTTCTTTTGAAAAAGCTTCCCCAAATCTTTCAGGTTACTGATATATTTCATTTGAGAATGGAAAATTTTTAATATGCTTTTTCTGTGCTTTTACAAGAGAGATTCATGTAAGGTATTGTTCTTTTCTATGCTTCAATGATTATTCAGCATCACTCTTCTTACTGCTATACAGGTAGCAAATAAGCTATACTTTATAATTTGAAAAACTTAGGTATTCTAGTTAATGCCTAACTATTTGATTCTAAGCTAATACTGTAGAATTAATGCAAAGAAAAATCTAAAAGTGCCTCGTTTGTGCCTTTAAAGACAAAAATAATAAACATAGCTTAGCAACTCACAATTAAGACAGTCTTTCATTTAAAAGGTTAGAAACGGCACAAATTAGAAGGATCTTAAAATTACTAATATTTTTCTTTCATACTCATTTTCTTAATGCATTTTTGATAACTTTATATTGTTTATACTGGAATGCTTTAATAGAATTTTATTAGGAAAAGTAAACTTGATTGTATTAAGTCAATACTTCTGTTTTCTCAAGTATTAGTGCCTGAAGAATCAAGACATCCATTTACAGTATTTCATAGGATTCCAGTATTGTCTATTGACAATCCCCCCTTAACTATTGATACAACTCTTACATAGTTGACACAGTACAATGAAAAGATCACATGTGCCTTCCTAACACTATGTTCTAAATTTAAGTCCTTTCTCCCCATGGATGCTGTATTTTGTAACTACTCTTCTTAAAATACCATGTAAGTTATCTTTAATAAGAGTTAAATGGATCTATTGATTTGTTCATTAGAAACCCACTTGTTGGAACCTCATAAGCTCTAGAAGTGGGAGTAGTCATCCATGATGTTAGCCAAAGACTGTGGGATATCAGTCACCTTCTTGAAGTCCCAGTGTGGACTATACGTGTGAATCAAGGGAATGAATCCAAAAATGGCACTATAAAAGGAAGTGAGTTAAGTCATAGAAATTATGATGATATGCTAGAACAGTATCTCTACATGTGATGGGAATATTGATATGTTCTTCCACCATCTAAAGTACTTATCACCACTTCTCACCAATAACCTCATCTGACTTCTTTTACCTATATTCCTTTATTCTAAAATTATCCATATTACTTTCAGAAGAAAATAGTTTATAAGCCGAAAAGTACTATGGAAATATGAGCTTGTAAAGGAGTTGTTTGTTTATCACTTATTTTAAATTTTGTCCAGATCTGTAATTTCACTGGTTTATGGAACTCCTGCTGTGGTAGCTCCTTCTATCATTGCAGATTGTATTATATCTGCAGCTTCTACCTTTAGAGAGCTTGCAAGAAAATGAGAGATTGTTACTTTGCTATAACCATCCAACTTATATGTATGTCTGAGACAGAACTGAAATCTAGCCTTTTTTGGCACTGAGTCTTCCCTCTATCCAGTATTCCATGCTATCTTTAGTTATATGTTTTTTGCCTTTCTTATTCACCCGGTTAAGCCTTCAGATTGCTCTTCCTGATGGGTTGGGCTTTTTGATGGTTTTGTTTGTTTGCTTTTTAATTTCATTAGTAGTTTCTCTTTATAGAATCTTAGAATTTAAGAGAAGTCATAATCTCTGCTTTCTTGTGTTATCCTCTCTTACATCTCCTGTAGTCTATACTAATAGTGTTAAATTCAATTAGAAACGAGGGCCACTAGTCCATACAAAAGGATCCCTGTGGGTTGTGTATTGACCTAGAATACCAATAATTTTCTCTATTTTATTGTATTTTTATTTTTTCATATATTTCCCTAATACACTTTAATCTGACTAGGGCTGCACTCTGGAGTTTTTGTTTCACATGTACTCATGGCTTATATATCTGAAACCTCTGGTTTGTGCCAACATTCAGAATATTGGCATGTCTTCTTCAAATTGTGTATCCAAAAGTAAAGCTTATTATATTCATTTCAGCTAACTACCTGACTGGCATATTTAAAACATACTTTTATATACATGTTTGTTGTTCAACTAGGGATTGGGAGGGTGCATAAATATTGGAATGGTTTGCTATTTTTTTCTCCAGCTTCTTTTACAAATGAGGATACTGAATCTAACAGGGTTAAATGACTTGTTTAAGGTCACATAGCTAGTAAGTTTCTGTGGCAAGATTTGAATCCTAATTCCAGACCTGACACTCTAGTCACTACACCAAATAGTTTTTCCCTTTTATATGTACATGTTTATATATGAATATTTGTACATACAAAAACATTTACAATAAATGTGTTCATGTATATATCCAATATATCCAATAATTGGGGTGAGAAGAATGAACATTCCAGGAATAGAGTATATATGTTGTATATGTGCATATATACTATGGGCACATATTTCCATATATGTGTATGGAGAGATGCATATATACATTTCTCTTAATTATATTTCTAATTTGAGGGTATTTTAATAATGTGGAAATAATATAAAAATGCAGGTTATAAAAAAGAAAATCTTGCTTAGAATTGGAGTAAAATGGCAAGCAAATTTTAATATTAAAATTTAATATTAATAATAAAAAGTTTAATGCTTTGTTCTATAACCATTTAACAGTTCTTATTGTGTTTAATATAGCCTATTATAGCAGAAGATTGGCCCCTTTACATGCAAACTTAAAAATTATGAGATTTCAAAGGATATTGAAGTTTCACAAACTATTAAATTAAGGATCAACTGTGGCTTCCAACTTTGGCATTCCAGATTGATATATATCAAGTTGGAAAACTTGAATTCTAATCTTAGTTTTGCCTTTTACTATATGGATATCCTTTCATAAGTGACTTAAGCTCTTTGGGTCTCACTTTCCTAACTTGTAAAGTGGAAGTGTGGAATTAAATGATGTATAAAGTGATTTATGGATCTAATTCAATGATCCTATGGTCTTATTGTGTAGCAGAGACAGTGGAAAATTGGAAGCACATAAATTTAAATATTGAGGCAAGAATGGCAGAATAAAATCACCTCTTGCCTTTCTCACTATCATAGATGGCAATACCATCTTCCCAGTCCCCCAGACTCACAAATTAGGAGTCATCTTCAATTTCCCATTGTCTTTCACCATATCCAAGCTGTTGCCAGTCTGTGGATTTCACCTTTGCTCTTTCAAATACACCCTCTTGTTTCCTTTGACATAGCCAGGCATGATTCATGCCCGGACTACTGCAATAGCCTGCTTTTAAGTCTTCACTCCTCTCATCTCTCCCCATTCCAGTCTTTCCTCCATTCAGCCACCAAAGTAATTTTCTTTAAGCATATCTGACCATGTTACTCCCTTCCTGGATAGATGCCAGCAGCTTCCTTTTGCCTCCAAATACAAAATCATCTAACATTCAAAGCCCTTTACCTATTCTCCTCTTACCTTTCAGTCTTCTCACATCTTATTCCCTACAATATACTCTTTCTACAAGGTATTCCATTTCTTGTTTCAGATATTTTCTCTAGTTTTTCTCTTATGCTTGGAACACTCTCCCTCTTAACCTCTGTCTACTGACTTCTCTGCCTTCCTTTAAGTCCCAAATAAAATCTCATCCTTTAAAGAAAGCCCTTTCTCAACCTCTCTTAATCCTGGTTCCTTCCCTCTGTTGATAATTTTTTATTTATCCTATGTATAGCTTGTTTGTATGTATTTGAGTGTTGTCTCACACATTAGATTAAGAAATCTCAGGACAGTAACTGGTTTCCTTTTTTTTTTAATTTTTTTGGCATTTGGTAGGTACTAAATGATAATTAATTTTTTTATTAAAATACAAAGACAATAAATATGAGCAAACATCTATGATCTCTATAAGCTAAGCCAACTGACCTTGATGATAGAATGTACATATATCATCTGAAAATCATAAATTTTCCATAAAATTCAATGAAAGAGGAAAATAACTGTTCATAATACTCTGAAAAATTATTAGAGAGTTTCCCAGAAGTATTAGGGAAAGATGATCCAAAAAATGGATAAACATAATATGAAAAAACTAAATCCCAGTTTTCATTTACTCAAGAACATCATGGTCAGTTTTCTGAAGTGCAACATTATACAACAAATCTTAGAAGTAGACAAAAATATATTGCATACTAAAGAAAAACATTCTAAATCATGTATAACCACTTCTTTGTCATGGCAAATTAAAGATCAGAATATGATATTTTAATAGCAAAATATTAAAAAGTCAATTTATTTTGAAAAATAACATGTCCTGCAAAAATGAACTCAGCTGTCACTGGAAAAATGAACAAACAAACAAACACATGAATTTACATGTTAGAAGAGGAGGAACAGATTTGAGTTCTTCTTTGTGGAGAAGCTAGAGAGAAACAGCAATTCTAATGAAAACTCACCAAGCAAAAAATTTAAGACATGTTTAAAAAAATTTCCTAGTAAGAAAAAATACTGTGAATTTAATTAATTGACCACGTACTTAGGGCTAAGCATGGCTACTGCCTTCACTCTAGTTTTCACTCTCACCTTGTTCAAGTTCGACTGAGAGAACAAAGAAGGCATTTGTATAGGAACTTCACAAAAAGCAAATTTTTTTAGAGTAAAGGGAAAAAAAAGGAGTGGGATTCTCTATGTAGAAGAATTACACAGGGTTCCACCTACCTCTGAAGTTTTTCAAGAAATTTGATGTATATTTATTTGAAAAGAGTAGGTATTTTATGATACATTTTCTTCTCTAGGAAAGGGAGATGTTTCCAGTATTAGGTCCCTTGGGATTTTGATAACTGAGTACTAGTACAGAGAGAGGGTCTTCAATGGGAGATGGGGATAAGATGATGGACCTTGGGATGTAAAGGTGATGGATGAAGGACCTAGATTTGGAGTGGGTCTCTTCTCCTTAATTACAGACCTTCTTCTATGGGACTTCACTGCCTTTTTCATAAAGAAATATTTCTTGTATTGGAGATAGAGAAAATGTCCTTCTAACAAAGAGCTATCCATAATCTTAACTGATCAGGGAAAGAGAGGCAAAGACCTTTCTCTTCCAGCAGTCATAAGTAAATGTTAATTTAATCTAAAAGACTGGAAGAAGAATATGGATGGAAGGAAAAAAAAAACAGATTTTGTAGAGAACTTTTCTGTATGGGAAAAAGAAAGCATTAAGATGATTAAGAAAAAAATAAATATAACAAGCATATCAAATCAAAGAACCTGAGGATGCATAAAACAAAGGAAGGATGGAAGACGCAGCAATTAGATTATTATAAGGAAGTACAGACCATTAGTACTATATAGAACACCTGGATAGAACTTGAATCCATGTCTTCTTTACTCCAAAGGTTGCCTTCTCTCTCCTCTATTGCCATGGGATAAAAAATATTCTGGATTAAAGTTCTGCTTCTATTGTACACATAATACTTCTCTGTATGTAATTCTTCTGGGTCTCAGTTTCCTCATTTGTAAAAAAAAAAAAAAGGGGGGGATTAGAGTATATGATCTCTAAATATCTTTTCATTTCTTACATGTGTTCTTTTATAATACACTTTCTTCATACCATTAATTAACTAGCTTGCTATCTACTAAGCAGTTATTCAATTAAAAAATTAAACCTATCATAGAAATTTCTAGTTTCCACTGTGGAAGACTGTTGATAGTTTCTGATTCATTTCTATACATCTTTCCTTTAAATCACTAGCATCAATTTCCTATTATTTCATATTTGTGAAGAAATAGGTATTAATGAAAATATTCATTTCAAGGACACAAGATCTAAACTCCATAGTTTATTGATATTCTTATAAAGCCTTCATTTATTCATAGAAAATAACAAGTAAAAAGGAATCTATTCATTCTTTCTCTTTCTCTCTCACTGTGTGTGTGTGTATGTGTGTGTGTGTGATATCTAATACTAGAAGCACCTGAGAATGATTGGAAATTTAAAAAAAAAAGTTCTTCCTTACTATGATTGAATTTTGTCTACTTGTTCAACATCAGGGTCCACTGCTACCTAAGACATTATAAAATTAGTTAGGAGATAACTATATTTGGAAATATACAATGTGAATTTAAAATTTACTAAAATATATTTTCATTTAAATGTAAAACATTGAGAAATTTTAAATTATCTAAAATTAGTCATCTTTTGGGTATTTCACATTTGTTTAATATTTAGAATGTAAATATCCATCTGTTTTTAGTACTAATAATGATTTTGTATATAAAGCAGTTGCAAGGGATTTTTTCCCTTATGCAAGCTTCATCAACTCTTTTATTCAGCAATGCAGGCTTCAGGCACATTCATAAAGTTGGGCTGAAAGAAATGAAAGACCCTTGTTGAGTGGATAGTCACACAGGTATTCATGGTTAAAAGATCCCATTTTAATTTAATTGTAATGCCTCAAGATATCATCTCTCTTGGGCTGCCTTCCCAGTCACTGCTCATACACCCATATTTTAAGAAGGCATGGATAATCTTAATAAGTTTGAACCCTGCATCTCCCAGCTTTTGAGGATAAGGTTCATTGCTGCCTCTATTTTTTTTTCATTTTTGAAAGGACCTCCTTAATTGTAAAAGAGGCCATGGTCTTTATTAAGTGATCAAAGGCCACATGTTATACAATACATAGATGTATGAAATAGTCTTCTTGAAGAATGTTATAAAATCTACTGACAAAAATGGAAAGGATCATACTTTTTCTAAGAAATTTGAGTTAGATTGTAAATGTCTTAAGGATAAGTATGACACAACTTTGTGGAACTCTAGAATACCTAAGACAGCAACAAAAGGTTGCTCAACCTTTTCTCAACAAAAAAGTAATTCAGAACAGTATTACTTTTGCGAACTCTTAAATTGACAGGTAGGTACAGTATAAAACCTTGAAAGGACCATGAGCTTTAAGCATTAGGGGATTCTGAAATTCATCCTTAAAAGTCATCTGCAAACTCTTCCCAAGCCATCATTTCATCTCAACTTTTATTCCTCTGAACAAAAGGTTTTTTAGCATCTTGGGATCCTCCTTGATAAGAAAGGAAAATTAGTCCGTGGAGTTGGAACTGTAGCTAGATATTTCTTTCCAATTCCTGCAGCAGCAGGAGGGAGAAGTTGCTTAAGGACCTATTGCAACTTGTTATGGATGAGTTCCCCCCAGTCGAAACCATTCATTGCCAAGGGATTTGAAGTTTTCTACATTACGTTATTTAAAATTGCTTCAGCTATAATTCCTTCTTACTTAGATTTCATAAGATTCCCAGGACAGAGGCATAACTTCCCTAGACTGTCTTCATCCTTAATGTAACAGCATAGTGGGTGCTCCAGGGCAGAAAGCTGTTTTAAACTTGGTCTCCTCCCTGTGTTGTGTTAATCATTCACACTGGTAAGGGATTATAAAGATACTTCTCCCCATCCCCCTACTCTTGCTAACACTCAACATCATAGGCTAAATAAATACAGCAACAGATGTATAAAAAAAGTCAATGGTAACACTGTTTACACTAATACTGTGCATTAAGAAAACAAACACCAAACTGCCTGAAGTCAGTAAAGAAAAAAATCAAAAAACAAAACCAAAAAAAAAAAAAAACCCCAAAAAAACCTAACTCCTTATTATATACTTAAACGCTCACTTGTCCTTATCTACAACGAATCCATAAACAGTAGTGCAAAAAAACTCCTGCACTTCATTACCCACTAAAATCTTTTCAGTGTGTTCCTAGCCATGATTTGGAAACCTGCTGGGGTTCAGTTTGGCTCAGCTGGCCTGCAATTTTGAACACCTTCTGGTGGGATCAGAAAGCATGTGTGCAGCCTGGAGCTGAGTTTCTCCATATATTAAGATTTTCTAGGGAATTTTAAAAAATTGCACTACATAGCCCTATTATAATTGGCAGGGAGATATGCTTTGTACCCTTTCAGCATGGTGGGCAATATTACCATCTGTATTCCCAGAGAAATAACTTTCATGTATTAGAAAAAGTCAGAGGTGTCCCTGTACCACAGACCTAACAGAAGTAAAGGGAAACACTTAATTAATTAAGTATTTAGTAATACTCTAATATCTATACAGCATGATGGATGCATGTTTTACAGTAGGCATTGATTAGGTTCTAAGATGAAGATAGAAATATACCCTTTTCTTAATATAGGAAGATGGTAAAAATGAAATAACATAAGTGAATAAAAGATGAGTAAAATTGGTTACAAAAAAATTTAAGGGTATGTTCATTGTTTTGGAATCGTTTTAAAATTTTTGCTTAAAAATAAGGAGATTTTGACTCTACACTTTGAAATGTTTTCATCATCCAGGTAATATCCTATTTTAACAATTCACATCAAAGCATCCAGTTCTACATAATGAAACTCTGTCTCAGCAAATCAACCACTGTTAACCTGACTTCTTGATGGAACTGTAACAAATATTTAATGAAAAGTACTGAATACTGATGACTTCACAAGCCCTTCTCAATCTATTTCAAAATGATGTTGTTTGATTGGTATAATGGCTGAATTTGCATATATACTATTAAATATTCTTAACTTAGACGTGTTGTTCATAATGTTACGTTGATGTTGGGGAAAGCTGATTTTTTTTCTTTTAATAATTTCGTCAAAGAGGGAATATCATACATATTTAGTTTGATCTAGAAACTTGTCTCACTCTATAGGGAAGTAGGAGGGGAATGGGGAATGGAAAAGGGGAGGCTAATAGATGGGAGAACAGACGTAGAAGGGGGAAAGGACAAGAAAGGGGGAGGAGCTAAAAAAGGAGAGGACAGATTGAGGGAGGTGGTAGACAGAAGCAAAACACTGGGGAGAAGAGAAAGGCAAAAAAGAAAGAGAAAAGTATCACTTGAAGGAAAATAAGATGGCTGGAAATACAGAGTTAGTAATTTTAACTATGAATGTGAATGGGATGAACTCTCCCATGAAACTAGCACATAGCAGACTGGATTAAAAGCCAGAACCCTACAATATATTGTTTGCAAGAAACACATTTGAAGCAGAGATATATAAGGAGTAAAAGTAAAAGAATCCATGGCTGGAGTCCCAGACTTAGGATCATGAGAAAATAAGATTCATAGAATAACACCACCCCAATATTTAACCTGATATTTTACCACTGGCAAGTCATTTAGCCTTCTTTTTTTTAATCTGTAAAATTCATATTATACCACTAATACCTGCTTTACAAGATGATTGTAAAATGAGAAAATATATATGGAATACTCTATAAAACTATTATTATTATTATTTTTGAAGCTATGGGGGTTAAGTGACTTGGCCAGGATGAAACAGCTCCTGCATTTGCAGTTGAGGAAACTAAGGTAAAGAAAGATTCAATAGCTTCTCCATAGTGACACAGCTAGTAAATATCTGTGGATGTTTTGAACTTAGTTCTTTCTGACTCTAGCTAGTGTTCCATCCACCAGCTGCCACTAGGGATGGATAGAAGATATACCACATGATACCTCTATAACTGCCCCTACATATTTTATGTTTTCTGATTCTGTCTACTTGAAAAGCTCAGAAGCACCTTGATGTCTCTTTGTTCTAGATCTTCAGATATTCTGAAATCCCTAGTATGAGCTAACCATTGTTCTGATCTCTACCTCTCCCCATTCTGTTCCTTTACAATATACCTCTTGTTCCTGACAATCCATTTGCCTCTACCAATCTTTGACTTCTTCATAGAAGCTCTTTAGTTATACTTGATCTATCCTCAAGTTGGGAACTACACTGTGGCTGCCAGTCAAAATCTTCAGTCCAGATCACCAAGCTTATAATAAGAAAACATATATAGCTGGTTCCTAAATGGTATGTCCTAATTTATGAATGCTACATGTATTTGAATTCAGAGTATTTGAAATTATAATTATGTAAAATACAGTCATTGGTTCCAGCTTAGTGGAAATATGCAGTGCAAATTCGAATAATATGACTCCTTCACAGGATTCATTATTTTCACTAATTGGGACCTACTTGTATTTGAGCAGCTAATATATTATTCAAATATAATTATAGCCAAAAGGAAACATTTACTCTCCTAGGTATCATTGTTTAGGAACCTAGAAATACACATTTTTGTTCACTTCTTCAAAGCTCATTTTATTGTTGTTTGCTAACATACTACCAGCAGACATATGCCTTAAATATTTTTCTTCAAAAATCAATGCAACTTACATGTTCCACTTATATGTTTTTAAAAATCAGTGCAACTTACATGGAATGGTGGGTTTGTATTTTCATTAATTCTGAATAGAGGTATTTTAGTCTATCATAAAACTTGTCAAAATATGAAAGTATCTGAACCAATCAATCAATCAATAATCAATTGATACACATGTATTGAGTGCCTACTATGTGTCAGCATAATATTGTACAAGTATTTCTACTGTAAAGGAATTTTTAAAATGCTAGAAAATATTAAATGTCCGTAGTAGTACATAAATTATTTTCCCCCCTGAGGCAACTGGGGTTTAGTGACTTGCCTAAGGTCACACAGCTAGTACATGTTAAATATCTGAGACCAGATTTGAACTTAGGTCCTCCTGAATTCAGGGCTGGTGCTATATCCACTGCACACCTAGTTGCCGCTATGAATTCATTTTTAAAACATTTTCCCCATGTAAGAATAAATAGAACTATTTTCCATGTTCCAAGATTAGGTTTTGTCCAACTTCCATCATCTAGAACAGAGACTAGAAGTAAAAAGGGGATCACACTGAAAACTATCCCCAAAGCTATGGACTGAAGTCTACTTATCTATGTAAAAGCTCTGCAGATCTTCACTCAGAATATAGTTATTCTTTCTTTAAATACAATTTCAGCAAATTTGGCTAATCTAGTTTCCCAGACCACAGAAGATTATAGAAGCTAATGCAAAAGAAACAGTCAGACTCATTAACAGTGCTGAAAATGGAGAGAGAATAGCCTGACAGCAAGGTAGGCAATAGAGAAACTAAAAAATTCTTTAAAAAGTACATGAAAACTCAAAGGACATAGCAGTCTGGGGCCATTTGTGTAGGGATCTAAGAGCACCCTATTAAACAATGTGAAACAGGGGACAGGATAAAGTTGTTCAAAGGGCTAAACATAATGGCTATTACAGTATTCAGTCTGAATGCATGTGTTGATTTCCTATGATGTCTGAGGCTTATTAGTATACTAATATGGCATCCGTTGCTTTTCCTGAAATATATAAAGCTTATCTGTGTTATATTTTGCCCTGAATATACAATGACTGCCAGTTATATCGGGAAGCTGCAGCATACTATGGCAGCTTTCAGCTCAAAATTGGCAAAAGACTGCTTTGGCCATTTGCTATGTTTTAGACATAGCAGGATGGTTTATTCTCTTCCTCATCTTCAGAATAATTATCATTCACACTGTGAAACCATTCACTGTCATATCAGAATGTAGACATGGGTTTTCAGCACCAAATGCTTCATGGGCTTTAATAATATCTGTAGTCTGTTAGTTTGAAAAAATTACCCAGAGACTCAAAACTGTCCAAAAAAGTCCAATGATCACTAACTTATGGCTACCTGAGTCCCATTCTGTAACCCTGCATCATTTCATTGGAAATGTAGGTTGTGTTTCACAGAATGCCATAAATTTATCATATCAAAGTTTGTCATATCACAGTAGATGCAGACATCAGCTGAGAAATAACATGGATTCTTAGGAAAATATATCTAAAGTTTGAAAGGATTTACAAATGAGGAAATGGAGGCTTTGGGGGGTTAAATAAATTTAGAGACAAGAATAAAGACAAGATGCAAACTCATGATCCTATGAATTAAATTCAGTACCAATATATACAAATTATTTCAGAGCTTTTCAATCTAAATAAATACCTTTCATACCTGGAAGCTATTGATCAGTAGTCTCTAACAACTACTTATTTTAATTGTTAAAATTATTGCCAAACATATATTTGCCTAAAAAGATTATTTTAGGAAAAACTTACTCAAGAAGGAGCTCATGCAATAGTCAGAAAAAGCAATATAAGAACACTCTCAAGGCATCTCTGAAGAACTTTGGAATCAATTGAGGAACATGAGAAATGTTGGCAAATAGTCACCCAGCATGGTGTATCCACACGGTTCTTTGTGAATGAAGCAGACTTGCAGAAACTCAGAAGAAATGTGAGATGTAGAAATTTAGGGACACCTCCATTCCAAATGTTTATGTGGACTATTTGCACCCAACCTTAGTAGAACATTTTGAGTTAGTATTAGTCTGACCAGCCACAATCAGATATACTTTATCTGACTCTAATAGTGATGTAATTTTTGATTATCTTCAAGAATGAACGCCAACCACCACCAACCAACTTGTTTTAATAAGAGGCAGAATATATCCCAGTGCTAGTTGATTGCTAGTTGCAGCCAAGAAGAAATTGTTTCAAGTCCTGCCTTTTTCCTTTACTGGCTATAAAATCATGTGTAAATCATCAAGTTTTCTAGGCTTTTTGTTTTCTCATCTGTAAAATGAAGATGCTTAATGACAACGAATAAGAAAAATATAAAATTCAATTGAAATTCTGTATATAAAGTCCATTGTAACCTTTAAAGAACTATATATATAATTTATATTCATTTATATATATATATATATTTATATACACATTTCATATATATATATTCATTATTCCATATATATATATATATATATATATATATTCATTTCTCTAAGGAATATTATTGGCAAAAATGAGCAAATATATGTAATTGCAGCTGAATTTCATGAGGCTCTCACATAAAAATAAGCACTGAACCAAAGTATCATTGCCTTAAGAAGCTTCTGGTGAAGCACTTCCTTTACTAATGCAGATTTATCACCTTTTCTTCACCATGAGAGTTTTCAACGGAGGCAAAGAAAAGCAAGATGTTGCCTTATGTGACCAACACGTGTCAGAAGTGAGATAGGAAATCCAGTGCACCTTGTTCGGGGTAACTCTATCCATTACACAATGCTACCTTTAGAATTCTTCTGTGTATTCAATTCATAAGCAATGAATTAATTCCACATTAGGATTAATTTTATGAAGGAAAATCATGACAGAGTAGATGAAAATTGGACTGAAAATTAATGAACAGAAATCACTTCTTAGCACTACCATTTCTGGCATCATCTTATATAAATCATATTTGTACTCAGGACACCATTTTCTTTCATCAAAGGAATGTTGATAATGAAACATGTTCAATACTTTTCATGGACATTGTATGAATTAATAACTTTGGAATTCTTTAGTGAAGAGCACTTTTGACTATTTTCATACAAAGAGATTGTTTTCAGTGGCTTCATTGAATTGCCATACTCTTAGAAGATACCTTAAAAGCTATTCTGGGGGTGGAAAAGGCCAGCAAATGCTGATGAAGCTGCTATGAAATCCATCAAAGTTTAATTTGTAATTTAGCGTATAAAAAAGTGTCATGGTCACATCTAACTAATTCCTGAATACACTTTTGCATGATCTATAACACAAATGAGATTCCATGCCTAAGTACTAATCATTGGAGGGAACTCAAAGCTGAGGGTGATGAAAAATGCTACTCATTCAGAAGTCCTCAAAGTCATGTAAATTCATTGCTTCCAGCACTACCTTAGCATATATCTATAGACAGAACATGTGAGTCAAAATCAATAAAATCTGGATACCATTAAAAAATATTAGTGATACAAACAAACTAGACTTAAAAAGAAGTTAGACTAAGGAGCTATGTGATTTGCGGTATATTGTTTAACCTCTCTGAGACTCAGTTTTCCACTACGTGAAATAGGAAGAATTCTTTTACAAAGTTTTTGTGATAAAGTATTTTGTTATCCACAAATTGCTATACAAATATGAGTAATTTTATGACCATATGAAATAAAAAAGTTATTTTTCTGACTACACCAATCAAAAAACATTTTAGTCAACATTGCTGATCTTTTCAAAAATAGGAATCCCTAATATTATTTTTATTAGAAAATGCAGAAAGAGAGAAAACTATCGTTCCTGATCATTAACTATTTTCAGCACTTATTTTCTTTGGCCACTTTTAGTGTTCACCTGATGTCCTTTGACTATTCTCCTTTGGCACCCACTGAATCTCCTTTATCCAAAGTAATTTATTTTTTTCCCTTGTCCTTTAAAGTCTTTCTGGTAAATTAGACAGCTAATCACATAAGTGCCAAAATATTAATAGCAACTATTGGTTTAGTATTCTGAAATTCAGAACACTTATATTGAAAGTGAAGTCTGAAATATCTGTACCTAAATATGATACCATAGTGTCAAATGTTGTAGTCACATGACAAAGATTATGAAATCTGCTTTAATCAAGGAAGCTTTGGGACAGCCTTTCATCTCATAAGATGCAGATACTCACAAAACTCTCTAGACATATGACATAGTCTAAGCAGATGGACACTTCTGTTGTCTCTTGAACAAGTGATGTAGACGTGGCACTAATAGTCAAGTTACAACTGTATAATTTTATGTATGTATAAATATAGACACACATGTATGTATTATATACAAATATGCTATGTTTTCTTGTTTAGTTATTTTTCAGTCATGTCTAACTCTTTGTGACACAATTTAGGATTTTCTTGGCAAAGATACTGGAATGGTTTGCAATTTCCTTCTCCTGCTCATTTAAATTGAGGCAAATAGGGTTGAGCAAATTGTTCAGCATCACACAGCTAGTAAGTATCTCAGGCTAGATTTGAACTCAGGAAGATGAGTTTTCCTAACTCTAAACCATTCTACCCATTGAGCCACCTAGATGCCCATATATTATATACACTACATACATGTATGCTTCAGGATATATATATATATATATATATATATCCATATATATGTATATATAATGTTGAGAATATAAATTTTTCTTCTTTTTATCAGCATAGAATGCAAAAGGATTAGAAAATATGCCTTAAATAAACAGAGAACAGTAAAGTTTTGTGGGTTATTTCTTTTAATGAAGCTTAACTTTTAAGAACCACCTCCTATAAAGCTCTTTTATGATTCCCTCCATTATCATCATGTCTCTAAATCAAAATTATTGTATGGGGCCAGCTAGATGGCACAGCCCTGAAGTCAGGATGACTTGAGTTCAAATCTAGCCTCAGACATTTAACACTTCTTGGCTGTGTGACTCTGGGCAAGTCACTTAACCCCAATTGCCTCAACAACAACAACAAAATTATTATTTGTATATATGTATATGTATATGAATATACAGACATATGTGTGTATATATGTATATATATGCACACATTAGATTCATACTTCCTTATCTAAATGCATATTGTTTCCTCATAGTATAAAAAAAAGAACTATTTCATCATCTTTCTCTTTTCAGTACATACTGCAGTGACTGGCTATAATAGGTACTCAATAAATGCTTGTTGAATTAAAGTGTATTTTAACAATGTCAAAGTCTCAAGAATAACAAAATAATAGCAGCTAACTTTGTTTCCCATTATGGAACTTTATCAGAAATGGAAAGTTGTCAAATAATATTGCTATGAAATCACTAATTATGGGTACGGTTATGGATACTCTTGGTATAAAGGTTGAGATGTAGACATACTGGAAATCATATTCTTAGATATTGAGGAATTATGTCCAGAGTGTGAGGAGCCCTAAAGTATGAAGAGCTGCCATCAGTCCTTTAATTCCCCAGAGTTGACCAGATCATCTTAATACTTTATAAACTTTAATCCATTCCTGACAATGTCAGTCTTCTTGTATATAAACAATAACATATACACACATATATGCACACATACCACACCTTTAATACATTCAGAGAATTGCCATCAATTTTCACAAATTTCATTTTGTCAGTGGTAATTTTTTTTTAAGTTCTGTGGTATTCAAATTTGTATTTCAGCTAGGCATGATGATTAGTCAGCAGCTGACTTGGCAGACTATCAAAAAGAGAACAAACCTGAACACTGTCAACTTTCCCATTGTACCAGGAGGGAAGATAAAATTATAGTACCTATAAATAGAAGAATCAGGTAAATGATGAAAACCAAAGGATCAGGGAAATAAAACTTGGAACATGTCTCAAAATGTATTCTACTGAGCAAAAGGAACTGTTATTTAGAAAGGACTACAATAGATCTGACCATTGTCTAAAGTAAATTAAAAATACACCAGAATCCATAATATGGAGAGCCACTTGCAAGGCTACCAGATGATTAGCACTTATTCTATTGGAGCTAAAGAATATTTTTACTTTGTTATGGTAATTCTTATCAGGCCACCTTCCATGTATTATACAATGCAAGCGATCTTTAAATTATTGTCAAAGTCTTTCTTAAAGAGAGCTTTCACAAAGGACATGCAATTCATATCTTCTAGGGTTGCTGTCATTTCTAGGCTAAGTCCCATGGAAATTCATAACTAAAAAAAAAATGAAAGTCACAAAGATGCAACTGCCTTCATAATGCCGATGCAGCAGTTATAAATATTTCATGAACGTTGCATGGGCAGGGGCAGATCTCCATTTTTATGAGTTAGAATTTGTACAGCTAAGTCTCAGGATTTTACTATTCATAATGCACAGTATGCCCTGTTAGAGCCATTCCATATAGTGCTTTTTAATATTTATGTTTAATGAAGAAATTACTGTTCTGAAAAGAGAACAAGCCTAGCCAAAGATTTCCCGTTACAATTTTAAGCATTGCTAAACTGAGAAGATTGCAATCCACAGAACTTTACATCATTGCTGAAGCTCTGTGCATATCGGCACAACTTTGAGTCATTCATGATAACAGATCAGAAACTGTTAACTCTAAGCAAAAGACCATTTAAAAAAGGATATAATATAAAATTCTGGACTTAATGTAATCTAAAAAAGGAAAGAGATATGAAAAGCAACTTTCCTAGTAAGAAAAAAATTAATCGCAAATGATATACTTTTTTCCTACTTTTATAGAATACATATACATACACAAGCACACTTACACACATTCATATACATATATTCTGGGATTCTTATTCAGAAAACATTTTACTTGCTAAGATAATATTGCTTGCTAAGTTCAATAATGAATTGCTATTGCATATTTTAAGGTAATTTATCAAAGTGCATTATCAGTAGCTGTCAGAATACATTTTGAACTAAAAGTAATGAAAAAAAAAGAACTATTGTGTGTGTTGAAATCAAAGAACATGACTGCAGCTAAGTTGTTTTCAATGGCAAGGATAGCTGATTGCCCTCTAAATGATACTTATCCCATGAGGGAAGTAAAAGCCTGAAAAAAAAAAATCACAGGAAACAGAAGCATGAAAATGTCTCTCCATAGCTTTTAAAAACATGCATTTGATATTTCATTTCATTTTTGTCATCTCGATCAATTCTTTCAAGGAGGTGAGTGTTGAAAAATGCCGCCATGATCACAGTGACATTTTAAAAAATAAGCTTGAGGTGCTACTCAGCTCATGTATATCCCAAGACTGGATTATTTCACATTGCAAAGTAAGGTTGAATTTACTTAGCTTGATTATATAGTCATTTATGTCCTTTATTTGAAATTCATCTTAACGTGACTAAAAAGAAAGGAAAAAATCCTAATGGAATTTCTTTTTATGATATTTCATCTAGGGGCAAATAGTATTTTAAAGGATTTTCACTAAGGCTTTTACTAATACAGTGATGGAAAATTCCACAATGAACCCTAAAATTCCTAACGCCTAAAAATGGGGTCTTGTTCTTCTGGTTGGCCAAATGAAAGTTAGAATATTTATCTTTCTTGAGTTCTTTGTAATTTTATTTTCAGAATTTTTATTGAGAAATTTAACCTTTAGGTGATGGATTTGCAGTTCACTTGATGTTAACCTTCCTTAACTACTGAGTTTAGTTACAATTATAAAGAAAGATTGCAAGAAAAAAAAAAGAATATAGTATAGGACATTCCTTAGACTTCCCCAGTGTTTCTGTTGTTCTGATCCCCCTTTCAATCACCATATTTTAATTATGTACTCTACTTATCTGACCTATTTGAACAGGATCCAGATATAGTGCGGAACATCTGTCGCTGGATTAGACAGGCTGTTCGGATTCCTTTCTTTGCCAAATTGACCCCAAATATCACTGACATTGTAAGCGTTGCAAGAGCTGCCCAGGAAGGTAAGAAATAAGCCTGTTTCCCTTGTCTTGTACCTAGATATGTATCTTAGACAAACTTTCATGTTAATTGTATTGAAAACAATTTCCAAACTAAAGTGCTTAGGTGAAATCATAAGATTTTTCAGAATTTTTATCTTGTTTCTAATAAACTCAAAGGACATGATTTTAAAAAAACATTTTATACTTTAAGGCAGGGCTTAAAATGAAGAGTGGATTCACAGAAACTTAGAATTGGTACTTTATTTGATTAGGAAAGAATGGAACAATGGGTAAATGCACCTTTGGTTGAGTGTGGGATTAGAGATTGGAGTTCCTATCCAAAATGCTTGAAAATAAATCCAAGTTTCAAATGTACAGAAACCTATAATAAACTCATGGTTGCAGCAATAGCATTCAAACCCTTCAAACCAAAGATCTAGCATGTGTAATAACCAAAAATCTAAGTAACATTCCCAAATCTCAAAAAATGTCAAAAGTCTACACCACCCTCACAGTGGGCTACATTTCCTTTTCATGATACCCTATTCGTTGTAGAAGCTCAATAGACATTTGTTGAAGAAATAACAAATGGATGAATGATTTAAATAATCTTTTGAGTTTGTTTTAGGCAAGAATTGTTTTCTGATGTCTTAAATATATGATACAGTTTAAAAACAACAACAAAAACATTATGCAAAGAAATGCTTACCTGTATGTAGACCTGTATTGTATGGTAGAGTATAATAGACAGCCATAAAAACTCTTCATTACAGTATTTGGAGTTATAATCTCAAGAATCACATTTTGAATACTATTCTTTCTACTTGTAATGTCTTTCCTCACTTTTGCTTCTAAATTACTACCCTTCCTTTAAAGTCCAATTTAATTGCCTCCTCCTTTTTAAAATGTTTCCTGATGTTCCTCATCTACAATGACTTTATCTCTTAGATCTCACTTGACACTTTGTTTCATAAATCTCCAAAGACTTCGTTGTGTAATATTGAAGATAACAGTTATTCATTAGTGTTTGATTTAAAACAGCAGTGCACCATAGTGGAAAGAATGCTGAAATTAACGGTCAAGAAGATCCAGATTCAACTCCCTCCCCAGAATTTACTAGCTGTATAACTGGGCACATCATTTACCTTCCCTGAACCTCAGTTTCCTTATCTGCAAATGGAGATAACAATAGCATCTACCTCACACAGGTAGAATAGGGATTATTTCATTCTTTGTCTTTTCATCCCTATAGACATCCCTAATACATAGTGGATCCTTAATAAATTATTAGTGAAAGGAAACATGATAACAACTTGCACTTCAAGAGTTTTAAAATTTACAAAGTCTTTGTATGCATTATTTCCATTAATTGTTATTATTCTCTTACCAGACTACAAAGAGTGTGATTTTTATCTTCCCCGATACCTGTACTCATGCGTTATTCCCAATAAGTATTTAGTAAATGTTTATTGAATGAATGTCTGTTAGGTGAATAAATGAAAGTAGATGGGAGACAGCAGCAGTGAATGTTCTCAGAAGTGGGCTTCCCTGCCCATTTTTCTGCTTATGAGTTAGAAAATATTTTAATTAGTTTTATCACCATAACTTCAAGTGAATATTGACTTCTTCCATTTACAGGTGGTGCAAATGGTGTTACCGCCACCAACACTGTCTTGGGCTTGATGGGACTGAGAGCAGATGCTACACCCTGGCCGGCAATTGGTGTGGGGAAAAGGACTACATATGGTAGCGTGTCTGGTAGGTTCAGCCCTTTGTATTGTGTTGTGCATCCTGAGAGGCTTTCAGTAATCTCATAGAAGACCAGAATAGCTTATCTTCTCTAATACTTACTCTTAAAATTTATTGCCAATCGAGGTTCTTCACAGTCATGACAGATGGAACAGAACTAAGTGTGAAAACTTTCATGATGCTCTTTCCTTTATGTTACAACAACGTAACAGAATACTACAGTAGGGTTACTTGGGGATTGGGAAATTTTACTCTCCCATGGTTTCTACTTTTTCCTATAATTTCTCAGCATCCCAATAGTCATGTTCTATATAAGACAGAGGCTAATAAAAAGATGATGTGAGAGAGAAATATCCTGATTAAAGTTTCTATTTGAAAGACCAAACTCCTTTTTATTCTTCCTCTCATGTCTGAAATCTGCTTTCTTCTGCCCTAATTTCGTCCAAAACAAAACCACTTTTAAAAATGCCTTGAGAGATTAAGAGAACAAGATCTTTTGTGATCCAATTTTTGTATCTTCATGTGGTCTTTTTTTAATCTTCTAGTGCCCCTATTAAAATATAATAATGTAGTAGTAATAACAACAGCAACAACAATAAATGAAAAGTTTTAAGCCCATGATCCTGTTCAGTGTCTGCACTCACTAATGTATTAATTCATTGACCCGGTGCACTCTGTTGCTGTGACAACATGAACTAGGTCTTGCTGAGACAATGCTGTGAGGTTCTTGACTGTACTGGTATGGGGATTAGTCTCCTTGGTGATAGAGACAGTGGTAAATATACATAACACAATAGTGTCCCACTGTTCAAGAAAAACAGTGCTGAATCAAACCAAAACGTGCATATGGAAGAGACTGTATAGACCAAAATAAAGCTTCCATCCATGCTGTGGTATTATGTTTGGAGAGCAGAAGGTGTGTCTAGGAACCCTGGTGAAAGAATCCCCATTATGCCTCTAATTGGATACCATTTGGACAAACAATACAGGATAGAGTGAAGCTAGAAAAAGGCACCTGCTTGGTCCATAGCCACAAACTTAAGTTCCGGTGACTGTATCCTAAGGTCTTAAATTGTACTGCTAGAATAACAAATATACACGTGTGTGTGTGTGTGTGTGCATGTGTGTAAGAGACAGTTTGGGTTGGGCTGTAATATGCACTATGTTTTCTGTCAGCCCATTTCAATTTTTCCAGCCTGCCATGTTGACAGCAAAAGAATAAAGGAGGTCACAGAGGGTGCTGAACATTAAAAATTAATAAAACAACTATTGCAGTAGTATTTTATATAAGTAGTACCATTCACGTTTTCTCATTTATACTGCAATTTCTGAATATTATCCATGCTGTAACTCAGTCTAATAAAACTACAGAATTATAGCATTAGGGGAAGTCTTTTGTGTCACCATTTTTAAACCTACCTACATGTATACAAACACTGGAAATCATAGCAGCACCTGAAAACAAACCAGCTATACCTGAGGGCCAGTTAGCATTTCCATAAAATCTTGTATTTCTCAGGTTTATAAATTCTGATATAAATATTCACTCAGGCTGTAGCAGATCTAAGTCTATGTGGAGCATTTATTTAAAAACAAAATAAAGCAATGCCAAAAAAAGCAAACCACCATGACATTTGAAGGTGTTTCTTGCTTATTTCAAATAGGTCCCATGAAAAGTCCTTCTATGTTTAACATCCTCTTTTTTTTTTTAAGGGCATGCACTACAACAACTAAATAGAGTTTCTTCCATTGAATGCAAAAAAAAAAAAAAAAAAAAAAAACCTAATTTGATTTGAAAGTAATGGAATCTGAAAGGCAGTTACTTCAGGCAGGGGTAATATTTTTGGAAGAGGGGGTAAAATCAGTTTTATAATTGAATATCTGCAGTATTTGCAATAACAAAACAGACCCAAACCCATTTGTGCTAAATAAATGTTAAATAATGATTTTCAAATTTTAGAAGAGGTTATATAATAAAAGTGACAAAGTATCTTTCTTAATAATGTTGAACATGGCTGTCAAGACTCAAAATGCTGCCTTCAAGGAGAAAATCACATGAAATAGACCAGTTTATCTTTACAAGATTTACAAAATTTACCAAAGCATAGTGCTAATGTCTCTCTAAGAGTTCCCCAGAGAATTGGAATTTGTAGTTGAGTCCTAGAAGAGCTGCCTGAAGCACAGAATCAAAAGCCTGAAAGCTAAATACAGCTCAATTTCTGGTGGTTATACCACCTATGCTTTCCATTACTGGAGAAGAATTGTTTTCTCTAGTAACTCTTTGTCGATT